>NW_020838017.1:1259146-1361194 GCF_003676395.1 Aethalodelphis obliquidens
CAAAATTAATGCACAGAAATCTCTGGCATCCCTATACAGTAATGATGAGAAATCTGAAAGTGAAATCAAGAAAACACTCCCATTTACCATTGCAACAAAAAGAATAAAATACCTAGGAATAAACCTACCTAAGGAGACAAAAGACCTGTATGCAGAAAATTGTAAGACACGGATTAAAGAAATTAAAGATGATACAAATAGATGGAGAGATTTACCATGTTCTTGGATTGGAAGAATCAACATAGTGAAAATGACTCTACTACCCAAAGCAATCTACAGATTCAATGCAATCCCTATCAAACTACCACTGGCATTTTTCACAGAACTAGAACAAAAAATTTCACAATTTCTGTGGAAACACAAAAGACCCCGAATAGCCAAAGCAATCTTGAGAACGAAAAACGGAGCTGGAGGAATCAGGCTTCCTGACTTCAGACTATACTACAAAGCTACAGTAATCAAGCCAGTATGGTACTGGCACAAAAACAGAAAGATAGATCAATGGAACAGGATAGAAAGCCCAGAGATAAACCCACGCACATATGGTCACCTTATCTTTGATAAAGGAGGCAGGAATGTACAGTGGAGAAAGGACAGCCTCTTCAATAAGTGGTGCTGGGAAAACTGGACAGCTACATGTAAAAGTATGAGATTAGATCACTCCCTAACACCATACACAAAAATAAGGTCCAAATGGATTAAAGACCTAAATGTAAGGCCAGAAACTATCAAACTCTTAGAGGAAAACAAAGGCAGGACACTCTATGACATAAATCACAGCAAGGTCCTTTTTGACCCACCTCCTAGATAAATGGAAATAAAAACAAAAGTAAACAAATGGGACCTAATGAAACTTAAAAGCTTTTGCGTAGCAAAGGAAACCATAAAGAAGACCAGAAGTTAACCCCAGAATGGGAGAAAATATTTGCAAATGAAGCAGCTGACAAAGGATTAATCTCCAAAGTTTATAAGCAGCTCATGCAGCTTAATAATAAAAAAACAAACAACCCAATCCAAAAATGGGCAGAAGACCTAAATAGACATTTCTCCAAAGAAGATATACAGAGTGCCAACAAACACATGAAAGAATGCTCAACATCACTAATCATTAGAGAAATGCAAATCAAAACTGCAATGAGATATCATCTCACACCAGTCAGAATGGCCATCATCAAAAAATCTAGAAACAATAAATGCTGGAGAGGGTGTGGAGAAAAGGGAACCCTCTTACACTGTTGGTGGGAATGTAAATTGATATAGCCACTGTGGAGAACAGTATGGAGCTTCCTTAAAAAACTACAAATAGAACTACCATATGACCCAGCAATCCCACTACTGGGCATATACCCTGAGAAAACCATAATTCAAAAAGAGTCACGTACCAAAATGTTCATTTTAGCTCTATTTACAATAGCCCAGAGATGGAAACAACCTACGTGTCCATCATCGGATGAATGGATAAAGAAGATGTGGCACATATATACAATGGAATATTACTCAGCCATAAAAAGAAACGAAATTGAGCTATTTGTAATGAGGTGCATAGACCTAGAGTCTGTCATACAGAGTGAAGTAAGTCAGAAAGAGAGAGACAAATACCATATGCTAACACATATATATGGAATTTAAGAAAAAAAATTGTCATGAAAAACTTACGGGTGAAACAGGAATAAAGACACAGACTTACTAGAGAATGGACTTGAGGCTATGGGGAGGGGGAAGGGTAAATGGTGACAAAGCGAGAGAGAGGCATGGACATATATACACTACCAAACGTAAGTTAGATAGCTAGTGGGAAGCAGCCGCATAGCACAGGGAGATCAGCTCGGTGCTTTGTGACCGCCTGGAGGGGTGGGATAGGGAGGGTGGGAGGGAGGGAGATGCAAGCGGGAAGAGATATGGGAACATATGTAAAAAAAAAAAAAAAATTTGCTAATTACTTGTTAGATAATCAATCTAATTTATTGAGTTTTCATGAATGTACGTCTCTCCTCTATTCACTCATTTCTTCTAGAATACCTAAAAGAAATCTGGCTAAGTTTTGGGGTCTAACTTCCAAATTTTAAAGTTTATTTTTGCTATTCTTATTTGTATTTTATTGTTTTCTATTCAGGAAGAATTCCTCCACCCAGTCTTCCTAATGCTAACTTGTATTTCTTTTTGTACATTTGGAAAATCAGTCCATGTATTGAGATCTTTTTAATCCAATGACCATAACTTTAATTTTCATGAAATCATACTGATACTGTTTGATGAAATCATACTGATCCTGCTTACCCTGTTAATATTTTCCTAGGATGTAGTGTCATCTACTCGTTTACTGGGGTATCTTTTCTTATGTTCTTATTCTTCTTACAAAGTAATTTGGAGAACTGTACAACCATGTAGGGAAGGTGCCATATACATCTCTGGTGCTTCTATTCCATCCTGTTTTAATGAGAATGAGCATTTATCTGAAAGTTTTTGCTTAACAGCTGGCTGGGTACCTTGGTTGCTAGACCTCTATCTCTTTCTCCTGGGTGTTACACCAAGTATAAGGAGAATTGCCCTGTTTCTCTGACTAAAGCTCACATCCTCACCCCCTCTACCTGCCTGGAGGTAGAATGCCCTGCTAGTACAGGTTGGATCCAGAAGTACGGTGTGAGCTTTGTAGATAGTGTGATGACTTTTTTGCATCATCTCTTGCCCCTCAGCTAATCATCTGCCCTTTGCTTCCATTCTTCCCTCTTTCCTTCCTCTCTGGTACTTCTGGGTATGTGAAGCACATAATAAAGCACTCTTGCTGCTATTCCCTGTTTTCCACCAATATTTTCCTATGGGAAAATAGGTTAGGGCTCCATTCCTTAAGTTAATCTCTTCTGATTTCAATTTTCCAGGCATATCTCAAAATTTCTCATTCCTCATGCTTATGTGCTCATTCCCCAGCTTGTTTAGGAGTGTTGTGTGTGTTGTGTGCGTGCGTATGTTTAATTTATTACTTTTTGGATGGGGTGAGAGACAACATAAACTCAGTTTACAGACTATACCTAGAAAATCTACTTTTAATTAAAAAACATAGTTGGGGTACTTACATGGAGACAACAAATTGAAAATATTATATCAAACATACCTTTATATATGTGGTTCTAGAAGGGATCAGGTTGACATTTGTCTGAGTTTGTAACTGTCTGGCTAACTGGCTTATCACTATCATAAATCTTATACAGCCCTGAGGGATACATAGTTCACAAATCCCATAACTTTAAATGACAATATTTTTTAGCATGCAAGACATTTTTCCAAAGAAAATCCCATACAAACTCTCAATATCTGGGACCTGAATGCAGAGCACTCTGGTTTAAGCTGGAGAAACTGTTGGAAACCATGCAAGATGGCCTTCACATTTCTAACATGGCATCACACCCTGAGGAACCCTTGGGTTCCAGAGGTCACTCTTTGAAAGCCTATGCCATAGATCATCCAAGAAGATTAAAGTGATAATAATTAAAAAATATATATACAAACATTCAAAAATGAACCAGAAATATTTTAGTTCCAGAATTCTTTTACTTAATATTGCAAAATACTTTACACTTGTATTGCTTTTATTTTCTATGACGTCCAGACTTCCATAGAGAATAAGGCCTCTGGGCCTCTTGAGGCACTGGGACCAGGGCTGGGAGTCCATGAACCAAAACAAATCTACCTCTAGCCCCACAGGTTTGCTTCTCTTTCCTTGCCTATGTTGTACTATGATATTTTCTGCAAACTGATGTATCAGACACTCTGTGTTCATACATGGTATAAAATAGTTGCCTTGGTCCATGTTCCAACAGACATTAAATGAAATCACTCTGTCCTAAATCTGGGCTCCTGGGACTGAGGATTTTGTTCCCAGTGAGGTAAGGATTCAGCCCTGAGCCCTCTTCCTTGCCCAGAGAAGGAGGGTTATACATAGTACAAATATGGCTATACACTTACCCCTCTTCACATGAGAGACTAATTTTAAGAGTAAAGGCTCTTGGGCAAGGTGGAGACCCTATAATATGAATTCTATGGTGATCTTCTTGAGGGAGGACAACAATAGCTTTAACCATTTGTGTTAATCTCCAGGGTTTTGTACAATGCCTGGAACACTGTAGTAATCCACATTAGAAACAACTGTCTCAGCTAAGGCAGTGGCAGTGAAAATGGCCAGTAGGAGACTGAGTAATAAATATTTAAAAGGCAGAATAACAGAATTTGGTGACGAATAGGATGTGAACAATAGAGAAGATAGATGAATGAGAGGGCACTTTCATTTTGGAGAGTCAACAAACAGAGAATCCCCTTAAAAGACATAAGTTTACAGGAATTGTTCCCTAGGGCATGGGATTTTAAATTTTGTTAAGTATTTCCCTAGTGGGTGAGGTAAATGTACCATGTAATGTAGTGTGACCATGCGCTCAACTCTAGGTGATACTCCACTTCTATTCCTACCTTCCCCTGGTCCAATTTTGCTCAGCAAAGGAAGCTTCTCCTGCTAGATGCTTGTGGTATCAGAAATAGTATACAGAGAAACGTATAAGGAGAAATATGAGCCACCATAATTAAGCAAATAGGGGACATAAGTGCTAGCCCACCTGCACACCATACGCTGATATGTATGGTAGTAGCTAAACATCTTTCTTGATTTGGCTGATAAGTGCCCACTGCAAAAGCAATTTTTAAATTTCTATAGGAACAAAAGAACAATTTTGATTGGAAAAGTTGTAGTTGTGTTGTTGTTGTAGTTGTTATTGTTGCCTGTGTATAGCTTGCCTGAACAATAACTGTAGGGTACACTTGACAGTGATCCGTTTCTCCCGATTCAAATTTACAGGTCAGGACAATGTAAGATCTCTCACCAGGGCTCAGATCAGATCCCTAGTGATCGAATGTGGGTAAAGTCTTATTTGTCAATGACCTGGCCACAGCTTCCTACACATCATCCTTGTACATGGTCTGTTGAGTCCCCTGGGAAAGTCAGGAGGTCGTTTGCTCTAAGGGACCTTCATGGATGCTCTCATGAGATCAGCCATGTACATGGTCTGTTGGGTACCCTGGCATCAGCAAGCACTGACTCTTGAATATCTGATACCAGTCTGGCAGTGTGCTCAGAAACCCCCTTTTATTTACCTTGCTAGGTCACAGTTTAAGGTAATTCTGCTGCAGCATGATTGGGCATCTTCCCAAAAAGAGATCATCTACAGTGTGTTAACAAGAGTAGATGATATGCTTTTACACTAGAAGGGACAAATTAAATCTCCTAAGACCTACTGCTTGGGAAAAACCATCCAAATGGCCCAGGTTGTTTGTCTTTGACAAATCTGCCATATTTAACTATATAAAAATTAATTCCTAACATCCAAATCCAAGCATATAGTTTATGTATTTGTGTGTGTATTCAACATATACACAATTTGGACAGATTCCAGAAGAAGCTAGAATGCCAAAGGCATGTGGAATATTTTTTTGTAATTTCATAGAAACATGTCATTAAACATTAATACACAAATCATGGCATGAATCCATATACCTCTATTTGTATACCTTCATATATTGCCTTTAAAAAATGGTATATGATGCTGAAAAAATAAGACAAAACATCACTTTGTTTTTAGATGTTTCTGGAACATGAACAAATTTTCAGCAATATTATATACATTTATTTATCTGTGTTAAAATAATTAAACAAGGAGGCTACTTAAGCTAAATGAAACCTAAGCCAGAGTCAATTTTTCTACGTGCCTCAAGGTTAAGAAATCTAAACTTAAGAAGAACTAATCATAAACAGCCAACTACACTTTCCCAAATAAGGCAGTTGCTTAAGCTAGAGCCAATCAGATAATTTCCTTGCTTTGCTTTCCAGTCTGCTTTATTAAAAAGGTCTTTCTGTAACTCCTGCCCATGGAGCATCCCAACCACTTCTGAATTGGTTCTGCTCGAGTCAAACTGATGTTTGCTCAAATAGACTCTTCAAAAATATAATTGTTTTGTGACCACCTAGAGGGGTGGGGTAGGGAGGGTGGGAGGGAGATGCAAGAGGGAGGGGATATGGGGATATATGTATACATATAACTGATTCACTTTATTATATAGTAGAAACTAACACAACATTGTAAACATACTCCAACAAAGATGTTAAAAAATATATAATTGTTTAACATCTGTAAAGGAAAAACTCTCCTTCTGGGTGTTTCCTCTACTCCCAATACTCTAATTCACTTCTGATCACCAAATTTGTGGGAATTTTTCCTGTACCAAGCAATTCTGCAATACCAGCTGGGTGTCCTACAATTCAATTCAGTTCTGACTCGATCTACCTGGAGATAATATCAGATCCTATAGGTAAAAGGCTTAGTCCTACAGACTACTACCTCCTTAACACTCATCCAATCCCTCTCCCCCTACCACCTCCTTTTTAAAATTTTTCTGAAGGATATACACCACATATCCCACGGGCAATAAAGCATTCAATGTGTTTATAAACCAGTCACTTCGTTTAAGCAAACACAAGTACAAAGTAAAATAAAATAAAACCACAAAATAACGAACTGCGTGTTCATTATTTTAGCCAGTGGCCAGTAGCCAAGTCCAGTTTGCTACCTATATTTCTGATCCACCAACTATAAGTTGGAGGCTCCCACACCCACCTCCAATCATGGACCTTTTGTTAGAGTAGCTCACAAAACTGCTGATGGAAGAGATGTATAGGGCAAGATATGTGGGAAGGGGCAGAGAGCTCTATACACTTTCTGAGTTCTCCACTCTCCCAGCACCTCCAAGTGTCCACAAACTCAAAGGTTCTCTGAACACCATCCTTGTGGGGTTTTATGGAGGCTTCATTACATAGGCATGATTGATTTAATCTTTGGCCATGTGACTCAATGGCCAAAGTGACTCAATCTCTAGTGCCTCTCTCCTCCCTAGAGGTCAGGAGGTGGGGCTGGAAGTTCCAACCCTCTAATACAGTTGGTTCCCCTGGCACCTAGCCCCCATCTTTAGGGAATTTCCAAAAGTCACCTCATTAACATAAATTCAGGTGTAGTTGAAAGGGGCTTTTTATGAATAACAAAAGAGAACTTTATGGCTCTTATCACTTAGGAAATTTCAAGGGTTTTTAGAGTTCTATGCCAGAAGAGGATGAAGACTGAATGTATATTTCTTATTATAAATCACAGTATCACATTACCCTTTTCTAAAAATGTATTATTTCATGCACATTAATTGTTTGTATGGGTATGTCTATTTTTGTAACAACAGCTCCTGAAGACTGATCCAATTTATTTAAAATTTTCAATTAGCTGATAATGGCAAGTTTTTAAGGAAATAATAGTAATTATATTCTTTAAATGGACTTATTCTAAATTCAAATTAAGATATAATCTGAGGGAGAACAACTTACTGAAAAACAACTGTCTTGCATTCTAGAACCTCAATAACAGATTCATTCCATATTCAAAATACATAAGTAATGTGGTACTACTTAAATTTATTCTTTTGTATTTTATGCTTTTATTATGAGGTAAATGTGTAATTTTAATAATGACATACTAATTTTTTGCTGCTCTCTTGAACAAAGTGACATTAAGCCAGCCTGAAATAATAAAAAAACTATTGAATTAGGGAATGATTTAATATAATTGGTCTTGTAGTGCTTTCAAAATAACAGACTATCATTGAGAAGTAAAAGTGAGGCTTTCATAAATAGATAAGATATACAAATGCACAGAGTCACAGAAAACATATGCTTAAAATTGTGGAAAAAATTCTAATGATTTTTGACCAGGTCGTTATATTTTACATCAATAATTTTGAATTTGTAGTATGCAAATTTGTTTTTGGTAGGGAAATAGTCAACATTTTTATTTATTTATTTTTTTTGCGGTACGCGGGCCTCTCACTGTTGTGGCCTCTCCCGTTGCGGAGCACAGGCTCCAGATGCACAGGCTCAGTGGCCATGGCTCACGGGCCCAGCCGCTCCGCGGCATGTGGGATCTTCCCGGACCGCGGCACGAACCCGTGTCCCCTGCATCGGCAGGCAGACTCTCAACCACTGCGCCACCAGGGAAGCCCTCAACATTTTTATTTTTAAATGTTTCTGAAACATGTGAGGATGTTGAGCAACTGTGGTGGGATGTGTGGACTCCTGGGAAGACAGCAAGTCTACAAATGCTGGAGAGGGTGTGGAGAAAAGGGAACCCTCCTGCACTGTTGCTGGGAATGCAAATTGGTGCAGCCACTATGGAGAACAGTATGGAGGTTCCTTAAAAAACTAAAAATTGAGTTACCATATGATTCTGCAATCCCACTCCTGAGCATATATCTGGAAAAAACTATAATTCATAAACGTACATGCACCCCAAGGTTTATAGCAGCACTAAGCACAATAGCCAAGATACAGAAGCAACCTAAATGTTCATAGACAGAGGAATGGATTAGGAAGATGTGGTATATATATATTTATTTATTTATTTACATACACACACACACATACACACACACACACACACATACACACACAATGGAATATTACTAGCCATAAAAAAGAATGAACTAGTACCATTAGCAGCAGCATGGATGGACCTAGAGATTATCATGCTAAGTGAAGTTAGCCACACAGAGAAAGACAAATATCATATGACAGCACTTATATGTGAAATCTAAAAAAAGAGAGAAACAAATGAGCTTATTTACAATACAGAAAGAGACTCACAGACATAAAAAACAATCTTATGGTTACCAAGGGGAAAAGAGTGGAGGGATAAATTGGGAGGTTGGGATTGGCATATACACAGTCATATATATATATCTATATATATATGTGTGTGTGTGTGTGTGTGTGTGTGTGTGTGTGTATATATATATCTCAAACATACGGCCAACAATGACCTACTGTATAGCACAGGAAACTATACTCGATGTTGTGTAATAACCTGTACTCGATGTTGTGTAATGACCTACTGTATAGCACAGGGAACTAGATGTTGTGTGGGAAAAGATTCTGAAAAAGAATATATATACATGTAAACTGAATCACTGTGCTGTACACCTGAAACTAACATGACATTGTAAATCAATTGGACTTTAATTAAAAATTTTTTTAATAAAAATAAATAGCAATCAATAATGGTAAGCACAATCATTATAATAATGGTTTAGCAGACAAACATGGCTTGAAAAGAAGAAGAAAAAGAAGAAACAGAAGCAGCTAAAATACTGAGTGTTTTTTATGTGCCAGACCATTTTCTAAGCTCTAAGCATTATATACTTATTTAACTTGGAAAGTAAAAAAGCATACAAAGAAACAGAAAATATCCACATGGTACAATCATATTTTGTATGATTATATTTTTACTATTCCCTTCGTAAGTGTATACTGGACAAATGGGCCCAAGTAAATTAAACATCCATTAAATCTTGTCAAAACACAACCAAGAATCACAATATTTCCTTGTGATCCAAATAAAAATTTAATTCTTCAGTCAACTTGGACTATTGGTTAAGTGTTTTAACAGATAGTGAGATATTCACATGCACTGTTGGATTTCCAAGAAATGATGGATGATGAGGTCTTTTGAAACAAGCACTAGACTGGATGGTGACCCTGCTCTGACACCAAGTAAGCAGCCTTGGGCAAGTACTGTCCCCTGGGGGCTTGTTCCCTTACTGGCCTAATATCTAAGTGGTCTTCCAGGTATGGGAGACTATACCTACAAAATTCTTAAGCGAATGATTGATACTTTACAAAATCTTACAAAATCATTTCCAACCCTGACATTTACAAGGTTGATTTTGTTTGTTTGTTTGTTTGTGGTTTGGTATTGTCACAAGATCTCAGTCAAGTTTTCATAGTAAGTCAATGACACTAGACAGTTTGCAAAAAAAAAAAAAAAAAAAAAAAAAGAAGCAAGGACCACCTGTTAGTGAGTCTCACTGCTGTAGTTCAGAATGAAAATTCTCTTGAGCATGCTGATTTCCCTGGGTAAAGAACTGATATTTTTGAGTTTCAAGAAGCTTCACTGTCCTCAAAACAGATCAGGACAAATGCCAATTTTTGCAGATGGGTCACATTATTACATACTAAAACAGAAAGCAGCTGTGTACTTTAATAGAATAATTTCAGACAATTTTCCTCTAAAAAGATGCAGAAGAGTCAGGTGCCCACCACTTCGTGCTTTTGCAATTGATTTTCAACCACTCTGATAATGACTGATAATGTTAGACAAAACCAAATTAGTCATGTTTATGAGACAGCAGTTGGGAATTAATACTCATGTTTTTGCCATTATTTGCCATCATTATTATGGATTTGCCATATAGACATACTTACTAATATGTTTTACAATATTTTTCATACTAATAGAGTTCATATTTGACAGTCTATGATCTCAAATTATTTTCTTCCTGTAAATTATCTACCCATTACATTATAATAAGAGTAACTGAGAGTATGCAGATAATATTAATAACTAATCTAATACAATAATCTGACAATACTGAGGACAATTCAAACTGCTTAATTAAATGTAAGGCTGCTACCTAAACAGATATATGACTTTCACTTTTATTCTGATAATAATGAATCCTGTGATTACATTTTGTGCTTATAGAAATTTCATTTTTCTATATACTTTCTTGAAATGGATTATATTATGAAAGAAATTTCCAAATTATATTTTTGTCTTAAATAGGGAAAGTATCATTTCAAAAATAGCATCAATAGCATAATATAAATATACAGAAAAATAATTATTCAATTAATCTTAAATTTTTAAAGTTTGTTTTTAAACTTTTTTTCAGGCAATTTTTTTTTTAGAACAGCTTTGGATTCACAGCAAACTTGAGAGGAAGGTAAGAAGCTTTTCCATACACCCCTTGCCTCTGCACATGCAACATCCCCTCCAGAGTGGTACATTTGTTACAACTGACGAACCTACGTTGACACATCGTTATCACCCAAAATCATAGTTTACATTAGGGGTCCCCTTGGTTTTGTATGTTCTCTGGGTTCAAACAAACATATAATGGCATGTATTCACCAATATAGTACCATTCAGAGTATTTCCATTGCCCTAAAAATCCTCTGTGCTCTGCCTATTCATCCCTCTATTCCTCCTAACTCCTGGAAACTACTGATCTTTTAGCTGTCTCCATAGTTGTGCCAATTACTCTTATTTAAAAAAAATAGAACCTAGTTTTAGCATAACGTACAAAATTTGGATATGCTTTTTCTTATTCTTGGGATAACCAAAAGATGGGGAATGTATATGAGTTCTCCAAGTAACAAAGCAAGTCTGTTGGCAGAAACAAGTATTTGCAATCTGTTCTTTTTAATACTACCCAATATTTTTCCACCCTGGTATAATATTTGTTTGGTATACTTACTTCAAGATCTCAGCTGACACTTGCAAAAAAAATGTTTTATGAATCAGTTGACCTCATTTAACATAGAGAAAAATTGTATTGATTTAAAAATATATTTATATTCTGCATTAAGTCAGAAAAAATATACTTTTTCTGAAATTCTTCAAGGATTATCATCTGAAAGGGATTTTCAACTAAACAATTTTTCTATTAAGAAACTGATTTGTTTTGAGGTTGGGCTTTTGTATCTGACTGGGAAAGGAAGTACTACCTAGTAGAATCACTAAGGGACTGTCTTCCTCTGGGTAGCCACTTCTCATGAGGGGAGTTGAGCTGTCATACTAAAAAATGCATGTGAGGTGAAACAGAATTTTTCATTTCATGTAAATTGCAGTTAGGAATGATGTGTATTTCCACTGATGTTTTATAGCTTTGGGGTCATTAAATTGGGTAGGAAATAAAAATAATGAAATAAACATTTTCCTAATTGTTTATTAAAATTGAAGAGCCCTCTTCAAATCAATACCCAGAAGTGGACTAGCTGGATCATATGGTAGTTTTATTCTTAATTTTTTGAGGGATCTCCATATTTTTTTCCACAGTGACTGCATCAATGTACATTCCCCCTGACAGTGCATGAGGTTTCCCTTTTCTTCACATCCTCGCCACCACTTGTTATTTGTTGTCTTTTTGATAACAGCCATTCTAACAGGCATGAGATGATACATCATTGTGGTTTTGATTTGCATTTCTCTGATGATTAGTAATGTTGAGCATCTTTTCACATGCCTTTTGGCCATCTGTATGTCTGTTCAGCTCCTCTGCCCATGTTTTACTCAGGTAAAATGGCTCCTCTGCCCATTTCTTAACTCAGGTTGTATGTTTTTTTGTTGTTGAGTTGTATGAATTCTTTAGTCGTTTTTTATATTAACCCCTTATGAAATACATGATTTGTAAGTATCTTCTCCCATTCAGTAGGTTGTCTTTTGTTGATGGTTTCCTTTGTGGTGCAGAAGGGGTAAATTTAGAGTTGGGAGAGAAAAGTAGAAGGGAGAACAGAACCACAAATGTGTGCAATACAGCTGTAATTGAAGGAGATAAACTAGAATCAAATCCCAGGCCTTGGGGAAGAAGCTCAGTCATGGGGCTGAGGCAGCGGATGTGGAATGGGGTCCTAGCCAAACTAGTCTGAAAACTATTTTCAAATGTACATGTGAAGCTAATTCAAATATTATTCAAGTGTACATGTGAAGATAATATTTCAAAAGTAACTTGAGGAGGAGTGGTGAATAAGCAACATTTACTTGATTTAGGATTTCTTCCTCAGCTGTTCTAGGCTAATTAACCTCATAAATTTAACCTTAATTGTTTTTATATTAAGCATGCAAGTGACCCCAATTAGTGCCAAAACAAAAACAGAAATCAGAAATAAATATATACAGGGTTAAAAATGCAAAACATGACTATTCATAAAAATAATAACATATTTATGCAGATTATGTCAAATAATGGAAGTTAGCCCTTATGTTACATCTTTACCCATCAAAGAGGAAAAAAACAATGAACTGGGCTTCCCTGGTGGCGCAGTGGTTGAGAGTCCGCCTGCTGTTGCGGGGGACACGGGTTCGTGCCCTGGTCCGGGAAGATCTCACATGCCGCGGAGCGGCTGGGCCCGTGAGCCATGGCCGCTGAGCCTGCGCGTTCGGAGCCTGTGCTCCACAACGGGAGAGGCCACGGCAGTGAGAGGCCCGTGTACCACAAACAAAACAAAACAAAACAAAACAAAACAATGAACGGATCCATCTCTTTTATAATGTTTTCACTTTATAAAAGCCCATTAGTGAATGAATTAGTGAATCCTCATTGGTTAAAAGTTTTGATAGATTTATTTCTGTTGTGAGTTTGTATAATTAACCTGTTCATATTTAGTATTTTAACCATCGAGAATTTGTTAGCATTTATTTTACTACACCAAATTAATTTTACTCATTTCCCTTTGTCCATAGTAATTCTCACATGGAGTCTTGATACAATTTAAGTTAATTTGATGTTAACACCGTTAAGTAGCAAAATTCCAGAAAAACATCAAAGTATTTCATCAAATTTCATGAACAATTGAAGCCCATTTTTTTCAGACCCAAAATAATAATTTGTGAAATATAATCAATACAAATGACAGTTTATAAAATACATATGTCTACTTTACTCACAGACTGATACTTGATATTGTCACATTTTTTGTTTCTGCCAATCTGGTGGGTATGAAGTGTTATTTCATTGTGATTTTTACATTGTGCTTCCTTAATTCCTAATGAAATCGCCTATAGATTCATATGATAAACTGTCATTTTGTAACATACCAGCTAACTAATTTTGCCCATTTTTCAGGTTATTTGTAATTTTCTCTTTGATTTATAAGTGATCTTTAAAACTACATTAATACAGGAAATATTTATTGAGTCTCTGCCATGTTCCAGGCAGTGTTTTCAGCTCAACAGGTATACATCAGGAAACAATGCAGACAAATATCAGTGCCCTCACCAACTTAAACTCCAATGCAGGAAGAGACAGTTAAAACTCATCTCAATAAATATCACAACATATCAGATGGTGCAATGTGGAAAACTAGACAAGGGAAAAAGGAGCTTCAGAATGGGAAGGTGATGCTGTTTGCAATTTTGCATAGGTGTCACTGAGGAGGTACCATTTCATTGAAGATTTGAGGGAGTAGTTCAGAAGCAATCTTTGGGGAATATTTCCCTGAGACGGGAACTACACAGTGCAAACCCCAGGGATGACTATTTGGCACATATGACGCATGGTAGGTTGGTAGGGGTAGAACTGAGTAAACAATGGGAGGACTTGTTGGCCATGAGATCCAAGAGGTGATGGAGGAGCCAAATCACACTGGGGAGAACCGGGCATCGTGGGGACTTTGTTTTTTACTCTGAAGAGAATGAGGCGTCTTAGAAGATTTCAAGCAGAGGAA
Source organism: Aethalodelphis obliquidens (assembly GCF_003676395.1). Taxonomy (NCBI): domain Eukaryota; kingdom Metazoa; phylum Chordata; class Mammalia; order Artiodactyla; family Delphinidae; genus Aethalodelphis; species Aethalodelphis obliquidens. The sequence continues at coordinate 1,273,503 of NW_020838017.1, forward strand.
TGTTGCCATCTGGAATTTTTTTCCCATTCTGGTTGTGATTTTGAGAAAGATTGTACAGGACCAGAGAGGAAGCAAAGAGACCAGCTGGGGTGATGTAATGATCCAAAGGAGATCTGTTAGTGGTTTGCAAGAGGGTGGAAGCAGGGGCACTGATGAGCAAGGGTCATGTAGGGGAGAATGTCTCTTTGGCATGTGGATTATTTCGAGGTCAAAACAATCAAGGCTCAAAAGACTCAGGAAGAAACTCTGACCTTTCCTCTAAATACCTAAAAGAATTTGGATAGAGGGCATGTTCCCAGAATAGAGCTATCACCAGAGATATCTGCATAGAATTTAGGCTAGGTGTGGTGAGAGAAACTCTGCAGGGCCTAGAGGTGACAGTCCACTCTGTGTTCCAGGCTCTGCATAACACAGCAAACATTTGACATTTACCAAACACTTCCCTTCCATCTCCATGTGAATTACCTTCCACCTCTATGAAGCCCGAAACTACTATTCTCAACCTCTTCCTTTGACTTCTGCTGAAGATAATATTTAAGGTGAGGGTTTCAGCCTTTTTGGTGAGTTACTCATTTCTCCTGGGTCTCTCCCATGTACACATGTTATTAAACTTTTGTTTGATTTTTCTCCTGTTAATCTGTCTTATGTCAATTTAATTCTTAGACCAGCCAGAAGAACCTAGACATGTAGAGGAAAATTTCCTTCCTCCTTTTCCTAATATAATCAGTATATATTTTGGAGGAAGAGTTTTCCTGAGATTGGATGTGGTGTGTGAGGGACAGGAGTCAAGGTGACTACAAAGTTTTGACCCTCCAGAGTAACTGTGATAAGGACAGAGTAAAGGGACAAAGCAGGTAATTAAATAATTAATCCCACTAGGGGATTGTAAGTAAAGAAGAAAGTATGGGAAAGCCCTGTAAGTTAATGATCACTCAAGAAAGCAGATTTGCTTAACCACAAAACCAAGCAGGCTTGCTTAGAAACAAAAACAAGCAACAGAAGCATGAGACACGCCCCAAAACAACAAAACAATGGTGGCATGAGACCCATATCCTGCCCAGTGAGCTCAGTAAGTTAATGATTCCTAGCACATGCTCCTCTGTGCACACTAAAAACAAAAAGGAAAAGAAAAGGTGACATTATACCGAAACCTGAGATGATTTACCATTTTTAATATATGTTACCAGCTTTTTGCTCATTGCCACTGTGCCATGACAGTCCCAGCCAGACCATGTAGGGACAAGAAAACTCCCCCACCCGACGTGGAGGAGGAACCAATGATGGAAGGGTAACGTGTATTCAAGAATGAGGAAGAAGGTGGTCTTCTCTCCCTCCCCACTTTTCCTTTGATTATAAAACTGTAGCGCACTAAGTTCTCAGGGCAGCAGCCTCTTGCCCGCCTGCTTATAAGCCTCACAAGCGTCCTATTCTAATAAATCACTTCCTATCTATCACGTTGCCTCTTGCTGAATTCTTTCTGTGCTGAGGCATAAAGAACCGGAATTCCTCAGAGCCTCCCAAAATGCCACCCAAGCAATTTCAACTGAAAGGCTGAAGTTGCACCTATCAAGTCTGACAAACCTATGTGTGAACACAGTGCTACTTCTACTTATAATATTATGAGATATTTGTGGTAGGAATTTAAAAATAAAACAGAAGTAGTAGAAAAACTTACACACTAATTAATGTAACTGTATATGATCTATATGGTTATCATATAATTAAAGAATAACCTAGTAAATTAGTAAAATTAATATGAAACCATATAAATACTCATTAGCTTTCCAAAATGGTGTAAGGAAAATATTTATGTTGAAGATTATACCACATCTTTTCTCTTGTTTTATCATCCTGCTATAATTAAGGACCTTGACTGTACCACAGAGTCCTGTTCAGAATCATTTAGTGAATAAATGCAAATGCATCACAATGTTCCTCCTACAATTTTCCAACTATCACACTTTTATTGTAACACCATCGGATCTGCTTAGAAAAAGGTTGCTTTTCCTTGATGTTATTTGCAGTTATTTGTGCCTACAGGATGAGCATCTTTGTGTTTGTGCAGGACAGCCATGCAGAATTCTGTTTTTCTAGCACACTCTGTGCTCCAAGTGAAATAAAATTATTCTTCACTCTAACCTTGGGAAGGAGGAAGCAGTTCTTGGTTTGTAACTCAAATTCAGCTCTCCCACTGAATTCTATGCTATTCCTGTGAACATTACTGAACAGCACTTATCAGAAATTTATTGTTTAATCATGTTATGTCCACATTCATGAAAACTTCATCCTAACTATTTAGATAAAGAAAACAAAATGATTAATAATAATGATCCAAGGAAGTGAATTGACTAGTCCTATGGGTACAGGAAGCCTAGCATTTGCTTTTTCAAAAGATACCCAGCTTGGTCTTTGGGATTTATAAAGAAATATGTTATATCTATAACTAATTCTGTCTCAAAATAATATATTCATATCCTCACAAATGTTTCCTGTATTTTTGTATAACAACTTACCTGTGTTTGTAACATTATTCCCCACCTTTCAAATTCTGTTTTAGTAATCATAACATTTGTGCCTTTAGCATTTTTCTGGAATCAATATTGCTTTTTGCTGCAATGCAATAGTTTCTTGTTGATTTTTACTGGAAACATTTTCCTCCTGTGGATTGAAATATCTTATAACTCTGTCTTTTCGCTCACTGCTTCCCTTTGCCACTTATGCTTCTTGGCTTCACAGTGAGTGTTCCCTGATTCGCAGTTTAGTAAATTGCTGCTCACAAAAATAAAACCGCCAAAGTAAAAAATGCTTTTCAAGAAAGAATCCAAAATTGTGGTGGAATAACAGCAGACAAAATGGTTCAGCAAACACTGTTATAATCTTTCTTTCGTTTTGTATTCTACTTAAAAAATTGCTCACAGAAACTTGCCTTCCTTCTTTTCTCCCATATTCACTCCTAGTATCTATGCTTCTAATCACCCATTTAGTAAATTACTAGAAATTAGCTAATATTAGGAAATGTTTATTCTTTTTCAACTAGCTCCTCTTTCCCCCCTCATTTTTTAATTTGATTCTTAATAAGTATAATAAATTTTGAGGACATATTGGCAATACATAACAAATACTCCAAAAGAGAGCACATGTATTACCTTAATAATGTGATTTCTATTTTTTTTTTCTTTTTTGCGGCGCACGGGCCCCCCACTGCTGCTGTCTCTCCCGCCACGGGGCACAGGCTCCGGACGCGCAGGCCCAGCGGCCACGGCCCACGGGCCCAGCCGCTCCGTGGCACGTGGGATCCTCTCGCACCGGGGCACGAACCCGCGCCCCCTGCATCAGCAGGCGGACTCCCAACCACTGCGCCACCAGGGAAGCCCCATTATAATGTGATTTCTTAAAATACATTCTAAGAAAATAATCAAGCAAATTTGAGCATGTTCATTAGTAAGTGGTTTATGATTAGCTTCTTCCACCTTTCCATCTTCTGTCATGAAGAAAACAATCCAAATGTTGATGAATATAAAAATAAATATTAACTTTAAAAGTTATGGTACATACAAATGATATGCAAATAGTTTGCTTTAAAATTTGTGATATGGACATATATGAATACACACACACACACACACACACACACACACACACACAGATGTCCAGTCTGTAGGGTTAATATAAAAGAACAGATTACAAAACTCTATCTATATTACACTATTGTTTAAAGTATATTATATTTATATAACATTTATATATATAAATATATACACAAATAAATATATAGAGTACATCTATATACCTGTCAGTATATATGCACATATAATGAAGACTAGAAAACAACATATTATTATGTATTATTGTTGTGCTGAACTTTCAAAATTTTTCCAAGATTAAAACTGCAAGAGAATAGATATTTTATTCAGGTAGCTGTGATAGGGCAGACAATCAAATATGAGGCATTAAAGGGGATTTATAGGAGAAAGAAATAAAAGTACATATTATCAACAGTAAATTTGGTTGGCAGGTCAGAGAGGCATCACAAAGGACTTTTTCTTTGTGATTTTACCCATTTCAGTCAGTTATGTTCTGTTTTTTCAGAATTATTGATTCAAAGAAGAAATCTGGAGGGAGAGGGCTAGTCCTTAAAAACAGGAAGCAAGGGTGTCAGTGTAAATTTAGAGGAGCAGGAAATCAGATAGTTCTCCACATGTATGCCACTGAGTTGTAGGATTGTAGGTAATTTTTATTATCTGCTTGACATTTCCTCATTTCCTGAAGAATTTTCAAAAGTATGTATTTTATAATAAAAATATTTTAATAAAATTATGCAGACATTATTTTCTCTGGAAAAAATTTATCTTGAAACCAAATTGGGCATGTTCAGCAATGAAAAGGAACAGTTAGTCCAACAGAATGTGTGTTGGGTTGGCCATTCCAAGCCTATTACTGTAATAAATTGTAAACTTAAAAATTAAAACTTTTTTCAAATAAAACGACAACTTTTAGGCATTTATTTTCATTTTGCAAGTCATAGCATGACTGTGAGAGTGTGTGTGTGTGTGTGTGTGTGTGTGTGTGTATGTTGGAGCAAACTTTGATTTAACTGAAAATTCGATTTGACCATTATCTTTCATTGAAATGTCCATCAACTCTTGATTCAGATGTAAATTAAATAAATTTAAAGAGTGAGTATTTTCATACATATGGCCAACAGGCACATGAAAAGATGCTCTGCATCACGAATTATTAGAGAAATGCAAATCAAAACTACAATGAGGTACCACTTCACACCGGTCAGAACGGCCATTATTAAAAAGTCAGCAAATAACAAATGCTGGAAAGGGTGCGGAGAAAAGGGAACCCTCCTACACTGTTGGCAGGAATGTAAGTTGGTGTCGCCACTATGGAAAACAGTATGGAGATTCATCAGAAAACTAAATATAGAGTTACCGTGTGATCCAGCAATACCACCCCTGGGCATATACACAGACAAAACTATAATTCAAGATACGTGCACCCCTATGTTCATAGCGGCACTGTTCACAATAGCCAAGACACAGAAACATCCTAAATGTCCAATGACAGATGAATGGATAAAGAAGATGTGGTACATATATACAATGGAATATTACTCAGCCATAAAAAAGAATGAAATAATGCCATTTTCAGCAACAGGGATGCAACTAGAGATTATCATACTAAGTGAAGTAAGTCAGACAGAGAAAGAAAAATACCATATGATATCATTTACATGTGGAATGCAAAACATGACACAAATGAACTTATTTACGAAACAGAAACAGGCTCACAGACATAGAGAACAGACTTGTGGTTGCCAAGTGGTGGGGTGGGGGTGGGAGGGATGGATTGGGAGTTTGGGCTTAGTGGATGCAAAGTATTATATATATAGGATGGATAAACAACAAGGTCCTACTATTTAGCACAGGAAACTATATTCACTATCCTGTGATAAACCATAATGAAAAATAATATGAAAAAGATTGTACATATATGTATAACTGAATCCCTTTGCTGTACAGCAGAAATTGACACAACATTGTAAATCAACTACTTCAATAAAAAAGTGAGTCTTTTACTGATTGCATTACAATTACAAAACACACCCTCTATTTTATTCCTCCCATCATTGTTTATATTGGTTTATTAAATAATGATTTTAGGACAATAAGGTAAGTGTAACTAGAAGAGAAGATCATAAATAGCTACAACATGCTGAGAGAAAATAATTAAGTAAAATTATGATAAATATTTGTTTATGTAAAACATTTATCTTCAGCTTTTATCAAGTACTTAAATTTCAAATGAAGCTATGTCCTAATTTGGTCCAATTAGAAATAGTCCTGATTCTCTCAGAACTTTCAGAACATTTATGTGAAACTATTATTAATATTAATATTTGTATTTTATTTTTTTAGATTTTTTTTTGATATGGACCATTTTTAAAGTCTTTATTGAATTTTTTTTGTTACAATATTGTTTCTGTTTTATGTTTTGGTTTTTTGGCCACAAAGCATGTGGGATCCTAGCTCCCTGACCAGGGGTCGAACCTGCACCCCTGGAATTGGAAGGTGAAGTCCCAACCACTGGACCACCAGGGAAGTCCCTAATATTTATATTTTAATGATATATATGTATATGAATATTTTTACTAGTTTTAGTAGGCTGGGAAGTTTTGAGGACTCTTGGTATCAGCACTAAGATGTAGAGAGCTGGAAAGAGCTTTGGTCCAATAACACAATAAAAGAAAATGTTAACAAACTTCAAATGAAGGCCTTTTAGTAAACCCATAGAAGATCTGAGGTTACAGGGCAGACCATTAATCAGACATCTCAAGAAAGTCAGGCATCAGAAAGGAGAAACAGACAGGAAAGATGACTCGAATGCTACCTAAGTCCGTTGAAAGATTAAACTGGAAAGGTAGAGTGTGGGTTTTCATGAGAGTGTGAACCCCCTGGGAAACGCAGGCATAGATGGTTTCTCACCCTTGTGCAGTGCTTTCTTCCAGGAAACCCACTAGACTTTTGTGGGGATGTTTCGTGAGAATCTAGAGAAAGCTTCTCCCATGGTGGAGGGAAACAGCAGACACTGCCACAGTATAATCAAACTGTCCCCTCCCTCCCCCTCCCCTCATCTCTACTACAGAAAGTAGACTTAACCTTCAGGATACAATTCCATTGCATGTGGGGGTGGGGAACAGAGGCCATAATCTCCACTTTTCCTAAGTAAAAACAAATACATACACAAACAAAAAGCAGCTTAATCTGCAGGAAAAAGGGCATCGAAACTGTAGCCTAAGGATACTGGTGGATACCTACTGCAGCAAGGGGAGGGGAGCAAGGGGAAAATATAGAAGCTCCAGCCCTGGAGGAGGGACAGAAACACTTGTGAAGGCCACACCTCTGAGATACAAGTCCACATTATTTGTCTGTGACTGAAGTTAATCAGAACATCAGGGAATGCTTATCCTCCCCTCACCTTCAACATCATGCTAACAAGCCTCCCTGCAAATGACAAAGGAATACAGTTGAACAGAGGCAAAGAAAGACTCTGAGGAAAGCCCCAAATCAAGCAAGAAGACAAACATGAAATATCACTACAGGGGTTTGAAGTCTCTGGTGCTCTTAGCAATGAACTCTATCTCTTGTAACCATAGCAACAACAGAAGTCAAACCCATCCAAAATCCTGGCTAGATTAACACAAACTGCATACTAAAGCCCTACTAGAAGGAAGAGTACTCATCTCCAAAACTAAAATACACTTACCTCAGTATCCACTGTCATAAACATTATATACAAATTTTGACAAGAAAAATCCAAGCATAGCATGGCAAAAAACAAGATACAGTGTAGCTAAAAGAAATAAACAATCACTGGAACTACACTCAGATATAATACAGATAATGACTTGACACTTTTAAATAAGTAATTTATAATTATGATTAATATGCTAAAGAATTTAATGGAAAAGGTAGGTAGCATGCAATATTAGATAGGTAAATTTAGTAGAAAGTTAGAAATTGTAAGAAAGAGTCAAACAGAAATATTGAAATTAAAACACAGTAACAAAAAATGAAGAATGCCCTTGACAAGCTCATCAGTAGATACTGCCAAGGAAAGAATGAGTGGACTATTGTGGTACCTTCTGGTTGTCCTTTCCTCTATATTTTTATTTGTATATTCTTTCTAACATATCTGCTAGTTTCCTAGTCTAATTTTATTTTTTACTTTGTTATTGTTCTCTCTTTTTTTTTTTTTGGCCACCCCACGTGGCTTGCAGGATCTTGGTTCATGAGCCGGGGGTCAGGCCAAAGCTCCTGGGGTGGGAGGTCCGAGTCTGAACCACTGGACTAGTAGAGAACCTCAGACCCCAGGGAATATTCATCAGAGTGAGGTCTCAAGAAGGTCCTCATCTCAGCACCAAGACTCAGCTCTACCCAACAGCCTACAAACGCCAGTGTTGGAAGCCTCAGGCCAAACAAACAGTAAGACAGGAATACAATCCCACTTATTAAAAAATAAATAAATAAATGAGGTGGCAAAAAAATAGTCACAGATGAAGGAGCAAGGTAAAAACTACAAGACCAAATAAATGAAGAGGAAATAGATAATCTACCTGAAAAAGAATTCAGAGTAATGACAGTAAAGATGATCCAGAATCTCATAAATAAAATTGATAAACCCTTAGCCAGACTCATCAAGAAAAAAAGGGAGAGGATGCAAATCAATAAAATTAGAAATGAAAAAGGAGAAACCACAACTGACACAGCAGAAACGCAAAGGATTATAAAAGACTACTACAAACAACTATATGACAATAAAATGGACAACCATGAAGAAATGGACAAATTCTTGGAATGGGACAATTTTCCAAGACTGAACCAGAAAGAATTAGAAAATATAAACAAGCCTATCACAAGTAATGAAATTGAAACCATAATTTAAAATCTTCCAACAAACAGAAGTCCAGGAACAGACGGCTTCACAGGAGAATTCTATCAAATATTTAGAGAAGAGCTAACACCCATCCTTCTTAAACTCTTCCAAAAAATTGCAGAGGGAGAAACATTCCCAAATTCATTCTACGAAGCCACCATCACCCTGATACCAAAACCAGAAAAAGATATCACAAGAAAAGAAAATTAGAGATCAATATCATGATGGACATAGATGCAAAAATCCTGAACAAAATATTAGCAAACAGAATCCAACAACACATTAAAAGGATCATACACCATGATCAAGTGGGATTTATCCCAGGGATGCACAGATTCTTCAATATATGCAAATCAATCAATGTGATACACCACATTAACAAATTAAGGAATAAAAACCATATGATCATCTCAATAGATACAGAAAAAGCTTTTGACAAAATTTGACACCCATTTATGATAAAAACTCTCCATAAAATGGGCATAGAGGGAACCTACTCAGCATAATAAAGGCCATATATGACAAACCCACAGCAAACACCATACTCAATGGTGAAATACTGAAAGCATTTCCTCCAAGATCAGGAAGAAGATAAGGATGTCCACTCTTGCCACTCTTATTCAACATAGTTTTAAAAGTCCTAGCCATGGCAATCAGAGAAGAAAAATAAATAAAAAGAATACAAATTGGAAAAGAAGAAGTAAAACTGTCACTGTTTACAGATGACAGGATACTATAGATAGGAAATCCTTAAGACGCCACCAGAAAACCACTAAAACTAATCAGTGAATTTGGTAAGATTACAGGATACAAAATTAATGCACAGAAATCTCTGGCATTCCTATACATCAACAATGAAAAATTAGAAAGAGAAATTAAGGAAACAATCCCATTTACCATCGCAACAAAAAAAATAAAATACCTCAGCATAAACCTGCCTAAGGAGGCGAAAGGCTTATACTCAGAGAACTATAAAACACTGATGACAGATATCAAAAATGACATAAACAGGTAGAGAAATACACCATGTTCTTGGATTGGAAGAATCAATATTGTGAAAATGACTGTATTACCCAAAGCAATTTACAGATTCATTGCAATCCCTATCAAACTACCAATGGCATTCTTAATAGAATTAGGACAAAAAATTTTACAATTCATACGGAAACACAAAAGACCCTGAATAGCCAAAGGAATCTTGAGAAAGAAAAACAGAGCTGGAGGAATCAGGCTCCCCGACTTCAAACTATACCACAAAGCTACAGTAATCAAGACAGTATGGTACTGGCACAAAAACAGAAATATAGATAAATGGTACAGGATAGAATGCCCAGAGATAAACCCATGCACATATGGTCACCTAATTTACAACAAAGGAGGCAAGAACATACAATGGAGAAAAGACAGCCTCTTCAATAAGTGGTGCTGGGAAAACTGGACAGCTACTTGTAAAAGAATGAAATTAAAACAGTACCTAACACCATACACAAAAATAAACTCCAAATGGATTAAAGACCTAAATGTAAAGCCAGACACTATAAAACTCTTAAAGGAAAACATAGGAAAAACACACTTTGATGTAAACCACAGCAAGATCTTTTTTGACCCACCTCCTAGAGAAATGGAAATAAAAACAAAAATAAACAAATGGGACTTAATTAAACTTAGAAGTGTTTGCACAGTAAAAGAAACCATAAACAAAAGAAAAAGACAACCAGAATGGGAGAAAATATTTGCAAATGAAACAATGGACAAAGGATTAATCTCCAAAATATACAAACAGCTCACAGAGCTCAATATCAAAAAAACAAACCAAAAAAAGACAAAGGATTAATCTCCAAAATATACAAACAGCTCACAGAGCTCAATATCAAAAAAACAATACAATTAAAAAATGGGAAGAAGGGGGCTTCCCTGGTGGTGCAGTGGTTGAGAGTCCGCCTGCCGATGCAGGAGACACGGGTTCGTGCCCTGGTCCGGGATGATCTCACATGCTGTGGAGCGGCTGGGCCCATGAGCCATGGCCACTGAGCCTGCGCGTCTGGAGCCTGTGCTCCACAATGGGAGAGGTCACAACAGTGAGAGGCCTGCATACCGCAAAAAAAAAAAGAGTCACGTACCACAATATTCATTGCAGCTCTATTTACAATAGCCAGGACATGGAAGCAACCTAAGTGTCCATCGACAGGTGAATGGATAAAGAAGATGGGGTACATATATATGATGGAATATTACTCAGCCATAAAAAGAAACAAAATTGAGTTCATTGTAGTGAGGTGGATGGAGCTAGAGTGTGTTATACAGAGTGAAGTCAGTCAGAAAGAGAAAAACAAATACCATATGGAATCTAAAAAAAAAAAAAAAAAACTGGTACTGATGAATTTAGTTGCACGGCAGGAATAAAGACACAGATATAGAGAATGGACTTGAGGACACAGGGTGGGAGGGGGAAGCTGGGGCCAAGTGAGAGTACCACTGACATATGTACACTCCCGAATGTTAAACAGTTAGCTAGTGGGAAGCAGCGGCACAGCATAGGGAGTTCAGCTCGGTGCTTTGTGATGACCTAGAGGGGTGGGATAGGGAGGATGTGAGGGAGGTTCAAGAGAGAGGGGATATGGGGACATATGTATGCATATGGCTGATTAACTTTGGTATACAACAGAAACTAACACAGTATTGTGAAGCAGTTATACTCCAATAAAGATCTGTTAAAAAAAAAAGAATGAATGAACTTGAAGATAGGTCAATAGAAATTACAAAGAGAGAAAAGGTGGGGTGGGGGGTAAGGAAACAGACCAGAGTATCTAAGACCTGTGGGTGATATTAAATATTCTAACAGAGACATAATTGGAATCCCAGAATAAGAAAAAAAGAGACTAGGGCAGAAGAAATATTTAAAGAAATAGTGTCAGAAATCTTCCATTGAGAGTGTCTAGAAGCAGTTATACCTCAATAATAAGCACAACTAGCATCCAGGTCTTGGTTTCTAAATACCATTGTCCAATAAAAGAAATCTTGGAAAGGCCACAGAAGCCAAACTAAAAGAGGTTCCAATAATCAAAGCTAGAACAATTTGAGTAACAAAATGCTATAACTCAAAATGTAAAATACACGAGTCCATACTGATATAAATGACTAAATAAATAAATACATGAGAGAGAAGGAACAAATTTTCCTTAAAGTAGAATTCCAGATAATATATGCAGATACCTCCCTCTGAGAGGTACAGCTTAATCTACTCCCTCACACCCTTCAAGTACATGCTGAATTCAGCTGCTTACTTCTAAACAATTAAATATAGAAAGGTAAAAACATAGTAACTTTAAAGTGGAGAAACTTGACAAGCACTGCTATAACCAAGTAAAGTCAACATCAAAAGTGATGTCATGTTGACATTACATACCTTGGATATGATTATGATGATAACATAACAGCCTCTCTGTTAATGTTTTTCAAAAATCTCAGTCTAATCATGAGGCAGTATTAGAAAAACTCATATTAAATGAATTTCTGCAAAACACCTGACCAGTACTTTCAAGGTCATGAAAAATAAGAAAAGACTGAGAAACTGTCATAGACCACAGAAAGCATAGCAATTAAATGGAATATGGTATTCTTACTGGGCCTAGAATAGAAAAAAAGGCGTTAGTAGAAAAGCTGACAAAATCCAAATAAAGTCTGTAGTTTAGCTAATATACCAATATTAAGTTCTTAGTTTGACAAGCATAACAAGGATATGTGAGGTATAAACAATTAAGGGAAACTAGATGGATGATCAGAACTGGGTGAGAACTATCTGAACTATCTTTGGTACTTTTCTATAAAGCTAAAATTATTTCAAAATAAAATAAGTTTGTTAAAAAGTTAAGTGGAACAAAAATATATACATATATATTAAGTGATTCAGGAAAAATTAATAGTTGTTAGTAGTTGTTGAATTAGTGAGATATAACTTATATTTTTCTTACTGTAAGGCATAAAGTTTCCAATCTCTTGGTAGTTGATTTAATCATCCCCAATAAACAAGACTGATTACAAACGATTTTATGGAAGACCTCCCAGTCATGAAATAAACCTCAGAGGAAGTGGCACTATTGTCTTGAGAATGAGCATTTCTTGCAAACTGAAATGTGTGAAAACTGATTTATTTTTCAAAAACATAAGTTAAGCAAGATACTTCCTGTTTTATATATTAGAAACTGTATTTCATGCTCTGACCAAACATAATAACATTAGAAAAAGCCAAACATAGTAACATTGGAGTTACTTCTTTAGTTAAGGAATTACCTCTTGAATGTGATTTAGAATTTTAACATATGTGGCCATTTAGTTATAATGTTGTTTCATATGACCATTAACAATCAATGGGAAGAAAAATTCAAAGCCTAATTTACTGACAGTATTTTTCAGAGACTAATAGGAATTAAAATGTCAGGCTCTTCAAATCCCTCAGATTATTCCATACAAGTAAAAAAAAAAAAAAAAAGTTGTATCAAAACTTCAAAAAGAGACTTAAAAAAATAAATAGAACTTCAGGCACCTTTTGGACAGTAACAAAATATCCAATATTGTTAAAATTAGCATTCCAGAAGGAGGGAAGAAAGAAAATGGAGCTGAAAAAGTATTTGAAGAAATAATGGCTGAAAGTTTTTCTACTTGATGAAAGAAACACATGTACACATACAAAAAACTAAGTGATCTCCACCCAATTAAGAGTAACTCAAAGAAATCTTACCAAGCTACATCATAATTAAACTTAGGAAAACTAAAGACAAAAATAAAAAGACCCTGTGCCTTTGAAATCACCAACATCCAAACCAGCCTTGTTTTGTCCAACCAGACTTTTATAAGAGTGATAACTATGTCTGTATCTCACATAAGACATACTATTGGAAAATTTCAGTCACTTCTAGCCAAAACTATTTCTAACTAACATACAGGGCCAGAAAAATAAAACTAGGATTGGCCTTCGAAAGAGGAATGAAAAGCACTACCTCTGTTTGTTCAGAAACTTACATTTCAGGATGTTGTAGAGGTTTCATTATTCTTGAACATCTTCCTAGAATTTCTCATTCTCCAGATTCCCTAATAGGAAATAGGATAAATTCAGTCTTATATCCTTATAAGTGAATAGCAACTGCTATTAATTTGTGGAAAAAACTGAATGGCACATCTTCCACTGATTAAAAATAATACATTGGTTATAAGAACAAACATTAATTTGTAGACAAATTCAGTTTTCTGCATAACTCTGACATAATGACATTAACTATAAAAAATGGCCTTGTCTATCACTCTCAAATTCTAAAATGTATTATGTGTTAAAAAACAAAACAAAGCAGGGACAAAATGTGCCAAGCTTGCAGAACTAGAAAGTTCAAAATTGTAGATTCTCAAAGAATGGAAATCAAGCCTCATTAACTCTAATTAGGCTTCCTGCGCACAGGCCCAAATTTCATTGCAGCAGGCTTCCTAGGTGGCTGATTCTTTGCAGTAAATGTCTGTTTAGAGTTTCCTAACCAAACAGACTAAATTTTGAGTAGTCTAATATACTCTTATCTTATTGAAATCTTTCAACAGTGTACTTTGATGGTCTAGAAGGTTTATCTTCATAAAGTATGCACGATTCACAAAGGCAGAAATCAGAAAGCTACAGTTTGCCTTATCATATATGTGTTCTACATTTTATCTCTTGCACAGTTCAACAAATCAAGCATGGTTGGTTAATTTCATCAGTGCCATAAAAATGGCATAATTAATTTAAATTAATATAACCAAATCGCCATTACCAAATGTGTGAGGTTCACTTGTATAGCCTTAGCATTTATTCTGTTCTGATTTATGATTGAATTAATTATTTATTTCCCTCATTAAGGTGTAAACTCCTTGAGGATAAGAGCACATCTCTCTCATTTTAAAAAATTCCTTCAGTATCTTGATCACTGCTTTACACACTAAATGCCACATTGAACCAACCTTTTGAAAGGAGTGAAACTAAAAATAAAGAAAAAACCCACCACCTCACACTGAATAACTTGCAGATCCTCTAAGCAGAGCCTCTGAGCCCGATTAATGCTGCTCACTCTTTTGTTCCCTTTTCAGTAAAGGCGGTAAACTATGCAGCTCATGGGGGCTGATGTCCAGCTAGCATGTATAGGTGTGAGGGCACCGGAACTTTACAGTCGGTCCTTTGGGACCCAGCGATGTCAGAGCCATGCCAAGTGGTCACTATTAGAATATAACCTCTTTCATTTATTCTACAAAATCCAGTAGGGCAATGCAAAACTGCTCACGGAAGAGGACTAATTCCAACTGATATTTATACTGGTATTTACACATTGTACATTTCTGAATGGACATTACTTGTCTAGAAGACAACTAAAAAAATAACAAAATAAAAAAGTGTTTAAATGATAAGTTTAAGGCTATGAGGAGCAAACTTGATTTCTATGTTTCTCAGTCCATATGGTAGAAGGTGGCTTTATCACACAACTCTGATGTTGACAACTTTGTTGAAGAGAGCAGACAGACCAAGACTAGCATATAATAGTTTAATCTCAAATTTGGGGAGTATTTGATTTAGGTGCCCATCCCTGGATCCATCACTTGTGCCCAGTTAGTAGGTTCATCATACATGGTATGACTACTTCTACTGAAACACTGGGAAGTGGGTAGGAGACAGGATCCCAGAAAGTGATAACACAGTCTACAGAAAAGGGCAAAAGGGGTCTGAAGACAATATAGTCGATGCCCTACGTGATGGATATTTGGGTATGTACACCAGTCTTCCACCCTCAAGCAAGAAGTCCTCCTTTTATGTGGAAGAAGGAGAATTATATATGAGTGCATCAGGCACATGCATCAAGGAAAAAACAGAGTGATCCAGAAATATAATTTTTCAGAAGACAATCTGATATTAGTGGAAGGAGGATCTCAAAAAATCTTCCTTGATTTAATTTCACCTTTTCACTTGGTTGAAGCTGACAGCTAATAAATAAAAATGTAAATATATAATTTAATTGATTCAATTAATAAAGTTAAATTAATTAAGTTTCATGGAGAGAAAGGCGATAGATGTGGTATACTTGTGTGCATGCACACGAATGCTGATGTCCAAGACATCATCTTGAACAATGGGAGAAGTGCTGATTCCAGAATCAAGGTAATCCTTTAATTAAAAATGGCCTATTTCATTCTGAATTTGTAAAGCAAATGAATAGGTGCTGAAACGCCTGTGACCTTCTTTCAGTATGTCCTCATTACTTTGTTTCTTTCTCACTCTTAACAAGTAAGTTTGAAGTATTATGAAGATGAAGTGGCTTTTTTAGCAATGTTCAAAAGATTGGTTTTCAATTCCAGTTGATAATGCCAGCTCCCAATACACTGCTGTTTTTTCCTTCAGTTAATCCCTTTTGTAATACACCCCATCATAGCTTTCTTTTAATGCACAAATCCAATTTTCTTTTAAGCAACACCAGGAATTATCTAAGTGAACACAAACATTTTCAAGTGAAATAAAATAAGACACCAGAGAGATGATATTTTCAGGAAGTTATATATTTTTTCAGATTTGAATTGAAATAACAACTCTTTTTGGAATATAAGCTGGGAATGAAACTATTTTTTTCTTAACACTAAAAGATATCTGAAATAGATTCTGTAGGGAGCTGGTCTGAACAACTAATACTTTTAAAAGAAAAAGACACGAATAAGAATGTGCAGTTTTTAAGTAATGATATTCTACTTATAAATAGCTCTTTTTGTCACTATATGCTTTCAACTCTATATATGGAATAAATAATGAGTGTTGTCTTATGTTAGTAGCAGTATGATGTTCTTTCATTAATACGTTGGAAAAACACAGAAATTTGCCATTAGCACATATTTCAACTTGTAGTTTATACCTAGCTTGGGTTTTCTGGCTTTGTTTCCTTCTCCTTGTTGCTGCATTTCTGGATCATTGTGTCTTCAAGAACAGCATGGACCAGATTAATCTGAGATGCTTGTTGATTGTACAGATTCCTGGACCCTACCTCAGTTATCCCATCCTACAATATTAGAACTCCTGGGGCTGAAACTCAGAGGTGAATTTTAACAAACATCCAACATGGTTTTCTGAATAGTGAATTTGAGTGACTGTACTTACAGATAGAATCTAGGTGTTAAAGTTTTATGAAGTTGAAAGATTTATGAAAATAGGTTCAATTTAATCAAATTCCTATCTGGGGGCTTCCCTGGTGGCACAGTGGTTGAGAGTCCGCCTGCCAATGCAGGGGACGCGGGTTCATGCCCTGGTCCGGGAAGATCCCACATGCCGCGGAGCGGCTGGGCCCGTGGGCCATGGCCACTGGGCCTGCGCGTCCGGAGCCTGTGCTCCGCTGTGGGAGGGGCCACAACTGTGAGAGGCCCGCGTGCTGCAAAAAAAAAAAAGAAAAAAGAAAAATTCCTATCTGGTATGTTTTGCTAATCAGTGGCATTCATCTAGTTTAATTCAGGGTCCCACTTATTCTTTGGCCCTCAGAGCAAAATTAATCTGATTGTAGGACATTGGAGGATTGGGCATGTTTCTTTGAGAAGTGAGTTGATTGTATAGATAAATCTTTACTGCAGAAATATTCTCAAACTTACTCCAGTAATTGTGTGAGTATCCATATTTCAACATTTTTGTAAAAAGCAAAAATGTAGGATATTTCACATCCCCTGGGGTTGTCCCCCGATCCAAATAAAGATACCTGGAGAATTAACAATAACAATTATAAAACCAACAACCTCCCCCGTTACCCTCAAATGCTACAAAGAATCGAGGTGGTCATCCAGCTCATTTTTCATTCCAGTGTTTGACCTTCTCTGAATGTTTTTAATATGCCTACTCATGAAATCTTCACAACCATTAAGGTCATCTCTTCCATTTGCAAGTGACTCTAATTATTACCAAGTTATTCCCTGTGTTGAGTTCCAGTCTTCCTCCCTTTAGCTTCTACACACCAGATCGTTTTAAACCCCAAAACAACATAAAACAAATGTAGTCTTTATTTGATATAATATCTTTTTAAAAAATTTATTTTATTTATTTATTATTTCTGGCTGTGTTGGGTCTTCGTTGCTGCGTGCGGGCTTTCTCTAAATGCAGCGAGTGGGGGCTACTCTTCATTGCAGTGCATGGGCTTCTTGCTGCAGTGGCTTCTCGTTGTGGAGCACTGACTGGATCTAGGCGTGCGGGCTTCAGTTGTGGCACGTGGCTCAGTAGTTGTGGCTCACGGGCTCTTGAGTGCAGGTTCAGTAGTTGTGGCACATGGGCTTAGTTGCTCCACAGCATGTGGGATCTTCCTGGACCAGGGCTCTAACCCATGTCCCCTGCATTGGCAGGCGGATTCTTAACCACTGTGCCACCAGGGAAGCCCCGGTGTAATGGCTTTATAAATGTTCCCTTACAAATTTGTCCCTGTTGATTTTTGCTTCTCCAAGCACACATGAGTATCTTTTTCATCTCTTCATATTATAACCTTAAGATTCTGCATGTACTTAGTCACTTGGTATGAACTTCAGTTTTTCATATTCCTCTTAAAGCAAGACTTACTGAAAATACTTGATCAGAAAAAGAAAGTTGTGTTTATTGTATTATTTAATCTGGAATTTATACTTCAGTTAAGACAGTCTAAGACAGGTATTTAAAATTTTATTTACTTTTTTTGAAATTGTTCTAATAGTTCTTTTATTTTCCTGGTAGCCATATCACATTAATTTACTCATTTTTGTTTGTCAGGCAAAGAAAACTGAATCATTTTGCTGTTAAGCACTGGTGTCTATTGTATATTTGTATTGTTGGTGTTACGGATCTACTGAAATGATTAAATGTATCTTATTGATTTGACCACATTTTTCTTGCTAGAATGCACTCATTCTGTGCATATTGATGAATAGCACTTTATTCTGATCGCTGGGATAGGTAAGCTATATAAGAAAAAAATTCCAGACTGACAAAGATTTATATTAAAATGAGGGAATACAATTTCATGTGGTGTACCAATATGAGGAAAGAAGAAACCATGTGATAAATATTCTAGTAGATTTTCAAGCAGATTCCATTGAGGAAACAGTGGAAAGAGGAATTCACAGTTTGAGGATAAAGGAGAGGAATTTTGAAGAGACTTCAAGCTCAAACAGGCTCTACACATAATAGTTAGAAATGTATTTAATTGAAGCATAAAATTTGGTTTGTTTTTGATCTTCTTAAGCAACTTCCCTGGTCCAATCAGCCCATGACCACTAGGCGGAAACCTGCAGCCCAGCAAAATCTGGTTAGTTGATCCATTGTAAGAACACCAGAGGAACCAAGCAAAGGAACAGATAGAAGTTTTGTAGGATTTTGGGGAAGTGGTAACATTTAACTAAATCAGTTTTCTTTTTTTTTTTTTTAAATAAAACATTGATTTTGAAAGACTCAGAATAAAGTTAGGCATTGTAAAGATATCAACACCAGATCTGGACTGCAAAGTGAAGTCAGGTTCCTGTTTCCTTGGAAACTACAAAATTAAGATAGGTATGGAATTGTGTGTGCAGAAACCCCATTATCTGAAGCTATGCATCTGGGCTGGAGATAGAACCACTTGTCTGTGTCAAACAGACTTAGATCTTCTAGTCATGCCAAAGTTTCTAGTGGCCCATGACTTTAGAGAACAAATTTGTACAGTACGAAAGCAATGATTAATCAAAAAAGGGATTATCATGGCACTTTACAAATGTGGCATGTATTTGGGAGCAATATGTTTCCTATCAACTGGCTTTATCTTTGTTAGGTATTCCCATCTAGTGAATGACTGAGCAGATCTTTACTTCCTCAGTCTGAGCTAACTTTTTTTTTTTTTTTTTTCAGTACGCGGGCCTCTCACTGTTGTGGCCTCTCCTGTTGCGGAGCACAGGCTCCGGACGCGCAGGCTCAGCGGCCATGGCTCATGGGCCCAGCCGCTCCGCGGCACGTGGGATCTTCCCGGACCAGGGCACGAACCCGTGTCCCCTGCATCGGCAGGCGGACTCTCAACTACTGCGCCACCAGGGAAGCCCCAGACCTTTTTGATTTTGCGTGAACTTTCTTCATTTGCTTTATGGACTACAACTCATTTTCCTGGTTTTGATTAAGGATTTCCTGTTCTGTGAACTCTTTCTTGATTCGCTCCCTATTACCCCTCCAGCTCCCTGGCCATCTAATTTGATAGCATCCTCCTTGGTATTTTGACCATGCCATTTGTGCTGGTTATTCTTCTTTCACCCTTCAGATCCATTCATTCTTCATCTCTCTCTGACTCGCTTTGTTTCACAAGAACAAGTTTGATGGTGGTTAATATTAAATTCAGATTTCAAGTGTGAGCAAAGACTAAACTGACATCACTTTCCAGGTATGTGAAGAAACTTTATTTCTTCTATATTCAGTACACAACTTCTTTTAACTGAAATCAGTTGAGAGCAAGAATAGATGAAATCAAATAGGGCAAAAAGCATTGACACAATTGGCAAGCTGTGCTGGTTGTTCTCTCTTTGTTTCCCGAACCATTTTTGCCATTTGTTGCCCTGATGTTCGCTCTATGAGGTGGATTTGATTTACCTTGATTAACTATACTGCTCTTTAGATTACAGTTAGGCTCACACCATTTTCTGGGTTATGCCTGCATCCCTTTCTGGCTGTAGTTTTTGTTGAGTGGTTCTTCTTTGATAGCTCAAGCTCACAGTGGGCTCTCCTTGATATTTCAGACTGACTGTCCCTAACAATTGTCCGCTGCCAATTCCTGGGAATGTCACCATCCCTTAAATCTGCTCACATCACTTTACATGGCACCTTTACTAAATCATTTTAATTAAATCTTTTGAGTATGCTATTTGTTTCCTGCTATGATTCCAGCTGATACACCTCACTTTAGCATACGTTATGGATCTCACTGTTCAGTGTTATTGATCTAGGTATCTATTTCCTCAAGTATTTTGAAGGCTTGATGATAATAAGAACAAAGATTTGATCTGACCTACAAAGAGTGTTTGACATGTTGAAAGAACTAAAGAATATTATTGAATGAATGACTGAGTGAATGACTAAAGTACCATCAGCATGTTCAGCAACGCTATTAAAACCATGAAGAATGTCACTACGGATGCTACGACAGATGAACCCTAGCCCTAACCATCATCTTTTGGTCTGGTGATTCAACCAGCTATTGGTTTATCATCCAGCTGCTAGATTCTAGCACGTTTTTCTTTTCTTAATTTTTATTTTATTTATTTATTTTTTGGTTGTGTTGGGTCTTCGTTGCTGCACGCGGGCTTTCTCCAGTTGCAGCTAGTGGGGGCTACTCTTCATTGCAGTGTGCGGGCTTCTCATTGCAGTGGCTTCTCTTGTTGTGGAGCATGGGCTCTAGGCACGTGGGTTTCAGTAGTTGTGGCATGCGGGCTCTAGAGCGCAGGCTCATTAGTTGTGGCATTAGTTGTGACACACAGGCTTAGTTGTTCCGTGGCATGAGGGACCTTCCCAGGCCAGGGCTCGAACCTGTGTCCCCTGCATTGGCAGGTGGATTCTTAACCACTGCACCACGAGGGAAGTCCCTTTAGCATGTTTTTCTGTCTGATTTTCAAGGCTCTCATGAGAGAATTTATAAAGTAATATGAATATTCCAGATTTCATTAGGACATGATTTTCTTTTTTTGTGAATGCCCTGACACTCACAAAGTCTATTTAGAACCATGCCCTGGACTGCAGTCAAACTCATCTGTCATTGATATTCAGAATCTACCTGTGGTGATTGTGATTATTCCTTCACTAACGTGGTTCCATAAAAATAGCACATGCTATCATTTCTTCTAAATCAAGCTGAATCTGATTCCATGACCCTATCCTAGTGAGTCAGCAGGAAATTCAATCACAGTCATTATTTAGACTCTGTACCTCCCACCTGGAAAAGTCATACAATGCTCTTAGAGATCTTGTATAGCAACATGGTATCTGATCATCTGAGTATACTGGTTTCCTGAAATACCCTTTCTCCAAAGCTGGAAGTCACTTTACAGTTGGTGATTCTGTTGCCTCTATTCTACGTGAGGCACAGAATTCTTTGCCAGGGCTGGAAGCAGTCAGACTCAGAATCCAAACTCCCTCTGTGCATCCTCTATTCCCCTTCTAGACAATGGAAAATTTCTTCATTGCTGACTTCAAAGAAATGAGCCTCCCTTCCCTCCCCTACACTATAATCTAGTCAAATAGCTCAAGATTAATTTGAAAAATCAAGATATGAAGATTTGTTGTCTGCAATCAGAGTCTGATTTTAGCTTTGCATAGCAAACTTCCTCTGAGTGGAAGGAGGGAGCATAAAGCAACTCGGTACTTTCTTGGAATGGAAAAAGGAATCACACAGACATTAAATGCCTGACAAAGAGTTTAACTCAAAGCATAATGATAAGCTGTGAATTGCTTGATATCTAGGCTTGTATGGTCTTTGTAGGCTCAAAGTTACCCCAGCAGTTTGCAAATAATCTAATGATTAGTATATTAATAAATGTGTGATTAATGAATGAAATGAAATAAAGAAGAGGGCAAATAGATTATACCAGAGGCTTCATTGTTTGCTTTTATGAAAATGTACCATGCAGAAAATACGAGTATATTGACAAAAATATATGTAAATGTTTGACATAGTATAAACTAGATATCTAGGTATTTTTGGTTTGCATGGTTGTTTGTATCTTTTTTCCTTTCGTATTGTATATTTTGACATATAGCAGACTTAAAGTACTATTACTTGTTATTTCATGAAATTTATATATAAGATATATCTACATTGCAAAGAGCATGAAACAAAAATATATTGTTCCTTTGTTCTTTATTTAGATATGGCGTACATTTCGGAATTATTTTGCATTAGAGATTGTTTTCAAATCTTGGCATGTAAAAATTTTAGAGACAATATAAATTTAAATGCACTAAAATTTATTTCAAATGTCTTTTTTTTTGGGCTTCCCTGGTGGCGCAGTGGTTGAGAGTCCGCCTGCCGATGCAGGGGACACGGGTTCGTGCCCCGGTCTGGGAGGATCCCACATGCCGCGGAGCGGCTGGGCCTGTGAGCCATGGCCGCTGAGCCTGCGCTCCGCGACGGGAGAGGCCACAGCAGTGAGAGGCCCGCGTACAGAAAAAAAAAAAAAAAAAAAAAAAAGTCTTTTTTTTAAACCCTTCTGAATTATTACAGAAATTATCTCCGGAAAGTACTTCACAAACTGTGTGTGTGTATCCAGAACTGGATCAATAATAATTAATACAAGAAGATGTAGATGATCATGCTGATAATGTTTCAGTAGATGATGATTTTCGAAGTATGGCTCAAATATAAAGATAACAAGATTAAAGATAGATTTTATAAACATTGAAAATTTCAGTTTGTTAAGCACATCCGAAAATAAGTATAATAAAAATTGATTATTAATAAACATATTATATAAATGCCCTTTCAAATCAATAAGAAAAGGATGAACCTCTCCAGCAGCAAATTGAACATAAACACAGATAATTTCTATCAACTTGGTAAAGATTAAAAAGTACGTATCTAAAATCCCATATGGCAACTATTTATAGAAAAAAAAATCTTATTGATTAGAGTGTGATTTTGTAAAGTTTTTTTGGGAGGAAGTTAATTTCTTCCATTAGCATTCTGCATATTACATGACCCCCAAGTATAAATATAATTTGCATAATAATATCCACCTAGGAATTGAGGCCCTGAAAATTTAAAGAAAGGCAAGAATAAAGAAGAAAGAAATTGTGCTTTCTTCTGGGCACAGTTAACTCTAGGAACATTTTTAAACAGTTAACTCCAGGTAAAATTTTGTATTGAGAAAAAAAAATTTTATATATATATATATACACACACACACACACGCACACACACACACACACATATAAGGGGATGTGTATATGTGTATATATTTGTGGATGTATAATTTCCATAATTTTTCTTCTCAATTACCAAAATCCTAATTATCCTCATGTCCTACTAAGAATCCAGATTTGAATTGTTCAATATTCCAATATGCTTTAAGTTCCAATATCAGCTGTTCAGTGCAGTTTATCTCAATCAGGACAAAAAAGAATATGCTGTAATTAATTCAGTACTATACACATGACTGGAACCTTTTATTATTTCAATAATTAACTTTAAAATATTATATGTTTTTATGATCTCCTAGATATTAGAATTTAGGCATAATAAAACAAAGTAAAGAGATGTCTTGTGGTATAAGAAAATACTCTTTTGAGAAGAAAACATAGTCCCTTCAATAAATGGTACTGGGAAAACTGGATATCCATATGCAAAGGAATGAAATTGGACCTCTATCTTATATACACAGAAAAATCAACTCAAAATGGATTAAATAATTTCACATGAGATATGAAACCATAAAAACCCTAGAAAAAAAAAAAAACATAGGTGAAAAGGTCCTTGACATTGGCCTTGCAAAGAAACTTTTGGATTTGACACCAAAATTACAAGCAACAAAAGCAAAAATAAACAATTGGGACTATCAAACTAAAAAGCCTCTGCACAGCAAAGGAAACAATCAACAAAATGTTCATTACATTTCATATTTACTTGACAAATTTTTCATAATAGCCTCAGCAAAGTCTCTTTGGAAGCAGAGGAGATAGAGAAGGAGAAGTAAGAATTAATAAATCAATAGGTAACTAGAAAGCTAAGTGTCTGAAAGTTGGGAAACGTCTTTACAGAGAAAACTTATAAATCAATAAGATTCAAGTGAATTTCAACTATGTTTCACCACACTGGAATTTAATACTGAGTTTAAGGGTAATTCCACCATTTACAACAACACTGGTACCTTTTTAATTGACTTTAATTTCATTGGTTGTCACATAAAATGTACTACGTGGAAATATCATCGATAAGTTTGTTTAAATATTTACTAAAAATTGTCAATAGGATATTTTAAAAACTTTCCATGTTCTTTCAAAGTCTGACAAATCAAATATTTTAATACTTTTTAGTTATAATTAAAAGTACAACATATAGGAAAGATAACATTTTAATTTAAAACAAGTGCCTGTTTCATTTTTTTTAATTATATATAACTCAGGTATCTCTAGGATTCAGTAGATTCTACAAAGATCCGATTAATTTTAAAATCTATTTAAAACTTCTGGAGAAAATAATACAATCAAGCATTTTGAAAAGCAAAATGTGATATATACTCCTAAAAAGTAATTGAAAATGTTTAACTATACTTGGAATAAGAATCAGCAGAAGACTCAACCAATATAAATCACTTGGTAGCTGCATGTTCCTTTGATTTCAAGTTAGCTGTTTTACTTCTTCCTCACCTTCTCTAAATTCTAGAAACTGTCAGAACTTTCTCTGTGATGTTCAGTTGAAGAGTTGGTAAATTATTTTCATTTCAAACATCTAGTGATCATTTAAATGGAGAGTAAATCAGCTAAGAACAAAAAAGAACTGTGAGACTCATGTGGAACAGTGAATGGAATGCCAGGATGTCTTCAAATATTCCATGTAGGATGTGTGTGTATGTGTGTGTGTGTGTGTGTGTGTGCATGTTCACAGGGGCAACAGCCTTCCACTCTGTGCAATTAAGAACCTGTCTTTAGAGATACACCCTAGCATATTTGAAACATCATCTTCACCTACTTTTGCCACAATTTGTCTGTGTGATACAAGAATTATATCAAGTATTGGATGTAATTGGGAGTTTCCTCCTTTAATTTTAATCTTCTTTCATAAAATCCCTTAAAATGGCTTAAAATGTATATGTGAATTTACTCTCTGAACTTGGAAGAAATTCAGTCTTACTCTAACCCTTACTGGTAAACTGAATTGAGATGGTGCCTTTCACACTAGGAGCAAAGATTCTTATTCCAACACTAAATTATTTTCATAAAATTCCATTGGTAAAAAAACAGCATCTTTCTCAGTCTAAATTTGAGATCTTGTGATGTTTAAAGGATCAATGGTTGGCTACAAGTCTAGGAAATTATGAAAAGAGCTGGACTTGAGTGTTAGCATTTCCTAATCTTGGTGCAATCATGTCATTCTATAAGATTATTTCGACGTATGAAAACCTATTAATTCATAGTTTAGGAGAGCATGTCAAAGTAGAAGTAAAAATGAATTTAACTTTCCATGATCTCCAATAATTGGCAAGATCCTTGGTTGCCCTCCCTTTGGACAAAATCCACAGTGGAAACTACAATAATTAAAAAGGAGCAAGTGATAGTAATTCATAAAAACATGACTTTTTTCAAGGCAAATTAATACTATTGAGGTTAGCTCCAATAGAATTTAAGTAGTCAATTAAATAAATATAACATTTAATAGGCAGAAAGAAATGAGAATTGAGGGATGTTAAAGTGCCTTGATTTGAATTCAAATTAAAGAAAGATTATTGTCCTATATGCACAAAGGTCTCTAAGGGGAGAATATCATGAATTGAATTATCTTTTGATGATGTTTAAATTTCAGTTAGATAAAAAAAGTTTAGTTTTGTCTCGGTTAGAATGCTGGGACACATCTCTCATAAGCATCAAGTGTATTCAATTCCTACAAGTATTGAAAGTTTTTCACCTTTATCTTAGTCTTTGGTTATAATTCCTGAATTATATGTGGTATACACATAGACTACTTGTATATAATGGTAATATGACTTATTTCAAAAACAAACAGTCATAAACAAACAAAGCCTTGTTCTGTGTATTTCAACTTAGGATACATTTCTTAATGCATTTATTGGATTCATCAAGGTTATATGATCTTTTGAGAAGCATGACTTGGTCAAAATTAATTATTTTCCAAGCCCAAGTATAGTCCATATCTCCATTGACTTTGGGTTTTCCAGTGGGACCACCTTTGAACAAATGGCAAATGATCAGTTATGATACAAGTAGAAACTCGATTAGGGTTTATGCACTGGTCTTAACCTCTTAAAATACTGCCATAAGACAACTATTTAAAGAAGTCCAATCTAACCTTCTGGAATATAAGAGATTACAAGGAGAACTGAGGTGCTTGGTCCCATAGTCAGGAACAAAAGCCACCCCAGTTGTGAGTATAAGTCTAGATGAGAAGAATTAAAGAATTGCCTCGCTAAGCCCAACTCTAAGTCTTCAGAATCATGAGCAAATAAATGAGTGTTACTTAAAGTCAGTAAATTTTAGAGTGGTTTGTTGCACCTAAATAGATAACTTATGTAGACACACAGTTTTCTTCTAACTTAAAATTTCTATCTTTCACATCAATTGCTCTAGCTGGATAGTCTGACTATACAGCTCATTTCCTTTTCTGGCACGTAACGGGATAGAGATTTGAGGCACATATGTTGGGAAAGAGAAGATATAGTATAAGTAGCAATAAGACAAAAAGCCTGAGTCATACACAGCCTAATAAACTCAGGGATAATTCAGGATCAGGTAATGAGTTATAAGGGATACTAATCTAAGAATCCATGGAGCACAAATCCTGTGTATCTCTCCCTGTGTCACTTTAGCTAAGAGCCTTTTTATCTCTAAATGAATAAACGACTTTTTTTAAAGGGAACTTTATTTTAATTAATTAATTTATTTATTGGGCTGCATTGGGACTTTGTTGATGTGCAGGCTTTCTTTAGCGGTGGCGAGCGGGGGCTACTCTTCTTTGCGGTGCCTGGACTTCTCATTGCGGTTCTGGGGCTTCGCGTTGCGGTGGCTTCTCTTGTTGTGGAGCATGGGCTCTAGGCACGCGGGCTTCAGTAGTTGTGGCATACAGGTTCAGTAGTTGTGGCACACAGGCTCAGTAGTTGTGGCACATGGACTTAGTTGCTCCACGGCATGTGGGATCTTCCTGGAGCAGGGATTGAACCCGTGTCCCCTGCATTGGCAGGCAGATTCTTAACCACTGCGCCACCAGGGAAGCCCAAATAAATTTTTAAACCCTCTTTTTCTCCCACTTAAACACTTTTAATTTTGTAGAATCACACCATGGATTCTTACTGATTTGTTTCATGCTTCAAATTTAATTTGATACTGGAATGTGCAAATTGATTTTGCATAGATAGTAAAACACATCTGCCTATGAAATGTTAAATTTCAAGAAATAATCATATTTGGGACTTCCCTGGTGGTGCAGTGGATAAGACTCTGTGCTCCCAATGCATGGGGCCCGGGTTTGATCCCTGGTCAGGGAACTAGATCCCACATGCATGCTGCAACTAAGAGTTTGCATGCCACAGCTGAGGAGCCTGCCTGCCACAACTAAGACCCAGTGCAACTAAATAAATAAATATTTAAAAATAAAGAAATAATCATCTTAGAACACCCTTCCACAGCTAATTTTCATCTTATATCACTCTGTATGTTGTAGAAATACGATGAGACTAAATCAGTAATAATCTGGCAGTATTTCAATACAATCAAGCTAAGAATACTGGCATATGGTTTGTGAGCTCAGGTAGCTTTGTGTAGGATTTTTTGCATGACTTATTAAGAAATAAATGTGAATATCTAAAAAAAAATATGTGAATACCTAGAGGCATTGCAAAGCCTCTGAAAATATTTTAAACTATTAAACAAAATTATCATTGCTTTTTCTCTCACTTCTTTTTTGACAAGTTCAATATATTCCCCTTACAACTACTGGTAGAAATGGGTAGGAAGAAACCAATTTATTTTCTTCTGATTAATGAAAAAAAATCATCTCCAGCTTAGTTCATAAATCTCTTGCCTAATTTTAGCTAACAATTTATCACTCAATCACTGGTGGTTTTCCAATTTGGAAGGAAGATTGACTAAGCTAAGTGTCAGGAGGCTTTGATGTGGATTCATTAATTCATTCAACAAATTTTTTTGGAATGTTTTAAGTTAGCACTGTTCTATGTCCCAAAGATACAGGATTGCACAACATGCCCCAAACCTCTAATCTTAAGGAGCTTATATTCTAATTATATTCCAAATAATAAATTCTAATTATATTCCAAATAATAAATTGTCTTACAGTTGCCCCACAGAAGGGAGGATTAATAATCTCCAGCCCAAAACTGGTTCCAATGTTAAAGCTGATGACCCTATACTCATACCAAGAGACAGAAAAGGTTACTCACATGCTTGAGACTTTCTAGTTAGAGCAGGGAAAGCACCCAAGCTGGTAGAAAATGGTTTGAGTGAAGGGAGGAGAGTGACTACTTTTGATTGCAGTTAAGGGGTGCAGTTGGTGTGAAGGTTCCCCCCACCACAGGGGACTGGTTTTTCATAGTTTCAACTTTCCCAGTGTCCAGAGAAGGAGCACATGGACTTTCTTACTGGCTTCCCCAGATGTGGAGCAAAAAAGAGGAAGGAAGGTTGGAGTCTGAAAGGTTTGAGAGGTCAAACATCAAATATAGAGTCACAATCTATTAAAATTCACCCCTGATATTTGAGTGATGAGTACAATGTGTAATGTTTAATTTAACTGTATTTGAACTCATTTAAGTAAGCCATTATGGTACACTAAGAAGCCCAGTGTCTAAAGCTGATAAGGGAAGTGAAAGCTCTATTCAATGCCCCGTTCTAAAGTCCATATTGTGCCTTGAGTATTTTGAGAAGTAAAATGAGTTCCTCGGTCACTATCAGTAACGTCCAGAACCTCAAAAAGATTAAGAAGTATCTGGTGAAGACTTGAATTGTAGCTTTGGTATCTGCAGAGACATATGTGACTTTGATTTTTATTTTTGGTATCTGTGAGAGTATTCTCAGAACTTTTTATCCTGAATAGGGTGACTTTGGATAAGGAATTGTTGTGATTGGTTGGACCAGACAGCCAGACCATAGGCAATGGCTGAGGAGTCTGAAAAATGTGCAGATGGGACCGATTTTTGGCCAGGGCTTTTCTAGTGCTAAGAAGACTGCTTGAAACTTGGCTAACTGTGTTGATCATGGGGTACTTTCCTTGGTCAGGGACATCCTTTTAGGAATGGACAAGAGCAAACCTCTTGTGACTCCATCACATGCAATGGCGATGCTATTCAGTAAAGGATACAAATCACTTTTCCTGGTTGCTCAGTGGATCCCAAGGGGCTCTCCAGGTAGCCAGTTAGTCCAGGAGAGAGGTGACCTCCTCCAACTCCTCCAACACCATTGCATCTAACAAGAGACTGAGGACAAAGGAAGCCACTTCTTTCTGTAAGTAAGATATACCAGAGACTTCTTCCTGTAAGTACCATTTTCATTTCAATAAGAAGGCTTTTGTGACTGTGGTGAATCTGTGGGGTTCTGCCTCCATATGTACCAAAGCATAATAGGCACTTGGGTCCTACAGCTCATCAGTCAGGACCAGTTAGCTTAAGTCTCCCCAAAAGTCCAATATGCAACCTTCCCTGCTTGGGCTAATGAAGTATATCTGGGGCCAAAGAAGAGGGTGTTTTGCTCCAGAAGCCTACGAGCAACTTATGGCCATCTTGAGTAATCCAGAGACCCCAGGATGCATGAGAGAAAGTCACCAAATCCTCTACAGTGAAGGAGTGTCTGAGGAGTGCTAATGGGAGTTCTTTTTTTCTTTTAATTGTTCATTTTGTAAAGATTCTAGATGCTTTGTTATTTGGGGATCCCGTTTAAAGTGGGCCAATTGGAGAGTAACAGTATAAATTCACTTAAGTAAAATTTAGATATAAGGAATACGTTGCCTCTAGAAGCCAAAAAGGCCTAAAAGACATTGGGCTTACTTTAATATTGTGGATTTTGCCAGGGTAATAGTTGTTTCTTGACAGTATCAGGGATGAAGCCATACTTGACTGACCAAATGATGCCCAGGATTTAACTGAGATGGTAGGGCCTTGTATTATGCATAGGAGGGTGATGGTCCCTCCCCTTTGTGAGCTGCTTTGTGAATATTTGTATGTCTTGAGTGTGTCAAATGAAACTCCTCAGAGAAGGATGTCATCAGTGGAATGTCATTCCCATGATCCTGGAGAAAGCTGGGTGTGATTAAAATCTTGCCTGCGAAGATTGAGATGAAACTGTTGTTGAGATACCACCTGGGTGGCCAGGTAAAGGCGTACTGTGTCACTTTGAATGTAAATGCAAACTGCTAGTGAGAAGCTACTGAAATAGGGACTGAGTGAAACATGCTAGTCATAGCTTTAACAGCAAAGTATATTTTCCAGTTGATGACCGTGTGGAACCAGTAATTTCAATCATAGTGGATATGAGAGCTTTAATTGGGGAAACCAAGGTATTAAGGGTATGATAATCCACTGTTAGGTACAATTCATTTTTGTTAGGCTTGATCATTGGCAACATTGGGCTATTCAATGGGAAGATAGTGGGAAAAACAGTGCCTTCCTTTAGTAGGTCTACATAATGGGTGGGTTTTATATTATTGGTCTTGATTTCTGTACACCTTATTTTAATCTATGTTCAGGCATATTATCTAATTTTCCCATTTGTAAAAATGTGTTTGACATTAAATGGATCTATACTACTCATCTGGGAGCTTATTTATAGCCATAAAATAAGGACAGTTTTAATATTTCACGTGCCCCACATCATTGTTGTTTTAAAGGTAGAATGGGGTGAAGAGAAAGCATAGGAAAATAATTAAATTGGGGGTAATACATGGAATAGATGGAAAAATCCAATACAATTAGTAACCTATGAAGAGACACACAAACTAAAGCCCATTAAATAGTGCATTTCTTTACTTGACATATTTAAGGAAAACATGGCAGTGATGTACTTGTAGGATATCTTAATGTTGTCATGCTTTAATGTAGTTTGGAATCTCATAGTAGAGGACATGATTTCAGCCTGGAGAGGTCTAAATATTAGGGCTAACTATCCCTAAGGCTCGTGCTAATAATTAAGAAATGGTATGAGACTTCTTAATAGTTACCTCTTCGATCTTTCACCACCAAAGAAATAAAAATTTAAAATTTCTTATTTTCTAATTCTATTTCCCATGTTGTAAAGGGGTCATATTGTTAATAAAGTGTGCAATGTAATATCAATACATCTCAAATTTAATTACTTACTACCCTCATTAATTAATTTTTAAAACCCTTGGATTTCTTCATTGTGCTTCTTTTACCTCTGAATTCACAGAGATGAAATGTTTCACAGAGTTCGCAGTATTGCTAAATATCTGTAATTATTCACTGTAAAAATATGAGGACATATGGTCCTCACTCTTATCCTGAGCCATGATCTTGGGGAGAAGAAAATCCTATTATTTGCAGACCTACTGTGTGTCAAGTATTGTGCAAGACATAAAATGTTTAAAGTTAAGTGCCATAAGACAACTGTTGTAGGATCAGGGAACTGAGGCTCAAAAAAGTAAATACTTAGCACAGAACATGCAGCTAGTAAGTGGGGAAATAGGCCTCAGGGGCTAGGTTTGAATGACTCCACATCACCTCTTCTTTCCTTTACAAAGTGCTGCCTCCACTGTCAGTGAATAACTGTTTGTCATATTGCCAAAAGATAATAAATGAAGTTCACTAACAGCATATAGAGTGATCTGTCAAACTATTTGGAGTTTTATTTTGCCATTATAATTACTCATACTCTGAGTTAGCTAGAGATGTTTTAAAAATATAACCAAAGAATAGTCAGAAAAAATCCACAATGCAAAAGCAATTGTCTTGGAATCAGGATAGAAAAATCACAGTCTTGCCTACACCACTAGCTTCAGGACGTTGTCCAACTTATTAGATCCCTGTGGCATTTAGGTTTCTGAAGTAACTTCCTGCCCTAAAATTCTGAGTTCTTATCTACAATTTACTAGACTTATCTATGATTACTTAGTGAAGTAAACTTACAAGCTAATTTGAATATTTTTTGAAAAATATTCAAGAACTTAATGTTGGGCTTCCCTGGTGGCGCAGTGGTTGAGAGTCTGCCTGCCGATGCAGGGGACGCAGGTTCGTGCCCCGGTCCGGTAGGATCCCACATGCCGCGGAACAGCTGGGCCCGTGAGCCATGGCTGCTGAGCCTGCACGTCCGGAGCCTGTGCTCCGCAATGGGAGAGGCCACACGGTGAGAGGCCCACATACCGCAAAAAAAAAAGAACTTAATGTTTTTATATATTTTCTATGTGTTAATTCAATAAAAACCCTTTTTGTTTGCCTCGATGGGAAAAATGGCCCAAACTTAGAAGGTACTTTCAACTCAGATTGTTACCTATCTCTGGGTTAAGTTCTCTCTGAATTTCTTGGTTGTCACATTGTCAGATAAGGAAAAGCGATGCTTTGAAAAGAGCAGTGCCCCACAAGGGTGAAACCCCCAAATTTAGAGATAGGCCAGAAATGCCATGTTCTGAAATTGAATAAAGTAAATAGAAAATTGAAGAAATATAACTCTTTGCAGATTGCTTCCAATCATATAACAAAGTAAAGTGGTGAGTCATAAATGTACCTGAAGATAATGATTTTTTTAGATTTAGTATTTAGAAAGATAAATGCATAATATTATTTTTAAATGTTGGAATCACTTTAATTTTAACATGGGTAATGTGAAGTAACATTATGAGAACAAAAACTTTTGATTACTAATAAGTTAAAAAGCTTCATCAATATTTGTGTATACATTTTTACATACGATTAGCAAAGTCAGCTAATTGTGTTTCTAAGGACCAAAGGGAGTTGAAACTATGATTGCTAACAGCACACGTTGTGCATGTTTGGCACTTCAGTCTTTCTGCCAGATATGGATCAAATTACTATAATTTTTAACACCACTCCTTAAGAGCATCCAAGTCTCGTTATTCATATTTTATATTAACTAAGGGGGTTTCTCACAGTAAGTTGGTCTCCCAAGTAGATTTTTCTATTAGATGGTGATTAGGCTGACTAGCTCGCTTCACTGCTCCTTGGCAGTTATAACTTAGTGTAAATAAATAAAATAAAACACTGACTCATCATTTAATAGTAATTTATCCTCCATTGTTTTTTCCATTCTGAGTGCACAAATAAAAGCAAACTCATCTCCGACTTATAATAACATCCCAAAGGCAGCCCTCCACTGATGCTCTCCCAGAGAAAGTGCTAGCTTCCTTCTATTTATGCAAATTACAACTCTTTTAAGGCTTACAATGAGAACCTGAGAAGTCTGTGATTTTTTTTCCCTTAGTCTCTGTCCTTCACCTCCTACTCCAACTTATATTCTTCCACTATAAGGAAAAGTCATGGGAGAAAGTTTATGAATTACTTTTATAAATCTACAAATTAATTGTGGTCCAAGCTAGGAGAGGGAGGGAGATGGACATAAATTGATTCTCTATGACATATCATGATTCAAATGATCTGAACGGTTTAACTTCACTTCAATTTTATTTGTCAGAACAAAAGCACTCTCTCAATTGGTTGAACTTTAAAAATGACTATCACTGAGACAGCAGAGTGGGTAAAGCAGCAATTCAATAGCATTTGTCTTTTAAGGAAGAGGCATTAAATATTTGACTATGTAGCTTAGATGTTGTTTAAACTAGAGTGGTAATTATGTAACTTTTACTTATTCAATATATCATCATTAATTTTAATCAGATATATTTTTTGTTGTTTGTCTCCTACTAGAGGGGGAAGAAATCTAATTACATTTTTTAAATAGATCTTTATTGGAGTATAACTGCTTCACAATACTGTGTTAGTTTCTGTTGCACAACAAAGTGAATCAGCCATATGCATACACATGTCCCCATGTCCCCTCCCTCTTGAGCCTCCATCCCATCCTCTCTATCCCACCCATCTAGGTCATCGCAAAGCACAGAGCCGATCAATCTCCCTGTGCTGCTGCTTCCCACCAGCCGATTATTTTACTTTCGGTAGTGTATATATGTCAATGCTACTCTCACTTAGCCCCAGCTTCACCCTCCCACCCCATGTCATCAAGTCCATTCTCTATGTCTACCTCTTTATTCCTGCCCTGCAACTAGGTTCATCAGTACCATTTTTTTAAATTCCATATATTTGCGTTAGCATACGCTATTTGTTTTTCTCTTTCTGACTTACTTCACTCTGTATGACAGACTCTAGGTCCATCTACCTCACTACAAATAGTTCAATTTCATTTCCTTTTATGGCTGAGTAATATTCCATTGTATATATGTGCCACATTTTCTTCATCCATTCATCTGTCGATGGACATCTAGGTTGGTTCCATGTCCTGGCTATTGTAAATAATGCTGCAATGAATATTGTGGTGCATGTCTCTTTTTGAATTATGGTATTCTCAGGATAAATGCTCAGCAGTGGGGTTGCTGGGTCATATGGTAGTTCTATTTTTTTGTTTTTAAGGAACCTCCATACTGTTCTCCATAGTGGTTGTATCAATTTACATTCCCACCAACAGTGTAGGAGGGTTCCCTTTTCACCACACCCTTTCCAGCATTTATTGTTTCTAGGTATTTTTATAATGGCCATTCTGACTGGCGTGAGGTGATACATCATTGTAGTTATGATTTGCATTTCTCTAATACTTAGTGATGTTGTGCATCTTTTCATGTGCTTCTTGGCCATCTGTATGTCTTCCTTGGTGAAATGTCTATTTAGGTCTTCTGCTCATTTTTTTTTTTTTTTTTTTGCGGTACGTGGGCCTCTCACTGCTGTAGCCTCTCCCATTGCAGAGCACAGGCTCCAGACACGCAGGCTTAGCGGCCATGGCTCACGGGCCTAGCCGCTCCACTGCATGTGGGATCTTCCCGGACCGGGGCACGAACCCACGTCCCCTGCATCAGCAGGCGGACTCTCAACCACTGTACCACCAGGGAAGCCCCTCTTCTGCCCATTTTTTAACTGGATTGTTTTTTTGATATTGAGCTCCATGAGCTGTTTGTATATTTTGGAGATTAATCCTTTGTCCACTGTTTCATTTGCAAATATTTTCTCCCATTCTGAGGGCTGTCTTTTTGTCTTGTTTATGGTTTCCTTTGCTGTGCAAAAGCTTTTAAGTCCCAAATTACATTTTAATGCAATATTTACATATATATCTGCATAAGACCAGATGAAGTGTTATTCTACTGAAACAGCAATCTTTCTGACATCCTGATACTGAAATGACCCAATATTGATTGACTTTTGATACACAAAGCTGTTGTTGATGCATATTTGCATACTGATGATGTTATGTTAAATTGCAAGTCACTTTTCTATTACCATACACTGAGAGTGTGCTCATCTCAGACTGTTTAGAATCAGAATTAAAGGTATTCCACTTGGGGGTTTCCCTGGTGGTGCAGTTGTTAAGAATCCGCCTGCCAATGCAGGGGACGTGGGTTCGAGCCCTGGTCCGGGAAGATCCCACACAGCCCTGGTCTGGGAAGATCCCACATGCCTTGGAGCAATTAAGCCTGTATGCCACAACTACTGAAGCTCGCGTGCCTACAGCCCGTGATCCACAACAAGAGAAGCCACTGCAATGAGAAGCCTGCACACCGCAATGAAGAGTGGCCCCTGCTTGCCACAACTAGAGAAAGCCCATGTGCAACAACAAAGACTCAGTGCAGCCAAAAAAAAAAAAGTTTTTTTTAACAAATTAATTAAAAAGGTATTCCACTTGTATATTTGAACTATGACAAAATTCTCATAGATCTAAAATGCTAACGCTTAAGTTGGGAGAATATTTAGGTGAAAAATAACTTATATTAATAATTTTTGTAGTAACATCATATATTAACCAGTAGAAATGTGCTCATAAAATTGTCAATTAAATTAATTCTTTTTTATTATTTTTTAATTGAGATATAATTGGCATACTCCATTATATTTGTTTCATGTATGCAGTATAATGATTTGATATTTGTATGTATTGTGGAATGATCATCACGATATGTTTAGTTAACATTCATTAATGCTAAAGTAAGTATTCTTATGGAAATTGACCAAAATGCTGCTGTGTAAGAGGACACTTTTTTTTTAAAGTTAAAATTTAGAGTTTTCTATTTTCGCTGCCACTATTGCTAATACTACCAAGCAAATAGCTTTTTTAATATATATATAGAATTTTCATCATTAATATAAATTATAAAGACATCCCTTTCTGGGATAAAACAGAATTGTTTTGAGGCTAGAGAGACTGTATGGTATATGCGTGCATACCCATATAAACACACACACACACACACACACAATTAAATGTTTCACCTTCACTGTTATCAAATGATACTTAAAATTTTTATCCCCATCCAATCCAGGATTCATATCTCAACTCTAATGCCAACCCTACCCATGAGCTTTATTCTGTACTTAACAGTTTTCCAGTTTCCTGACCCTCCCTTCTCAAGCCATCCCTGACTCCACCCAATTTATTCATAAGCCATAACCCATCATCTTCATACCCTGGAAACTGAGGTAGAGAGATGATGCTTAAAACATGAATTGTGGGATGCTGCTTATTTGGAGACAGCAAACATAGATCAGTGAAAGTGTGATGGGTTGTTCTGTAGGGGATCTGAAAGTGGTCCCAACTGATACAACTAGTGAAGCTAAAGAAGAAAGCACATATCTAAGACAGATATGATGTGTGGATGGGGTAAGGGAGCAATTATTTGTATTATTAGTAATAATAACTATAGATCTCTAGCATGTGCTGGTGCTTAATATTTGCCAAGCACTGTGCTAAGCAACATAATCGTATCATTGCATTCAAACGTTATACAGCACATGAAAGGTAGTACTACACAGAAAAACCATGAGTTCAGGAACCAAATTACCTGGGTCCAATCCTAGCTTTACTACTTACTGATTATGTGACCTTGGGCTATTCTTTAATCCCTATTTACCTCAGTTTTCTCAGCTGTAAATCTTTAGCCTACTCATAAATTTGTAATGAAGGTTAAATGAATTAATATACAGTTAGTCAACTGTTACAAAATAAAACCTCATTAAAACAAAAAAAAAAATAGACAGGAAAAGATTGTGGAAGAGTAGGACGCGGAGATCACCTTCCTCCCCACAGATACATCAGAAATACATGTACAGTGGCACTGCTCCTATAGAACATACACTGAACACTGGCAGAAGACTTCAGGCCACCCCAAAGGCAAGAAACTCCCCATGAACCTGGGTAAGGCAAAAGACAAAAGAAAAAAACAGACAAAAGAATAGGGACAGGACCTGCACCAGTGGGACGGAGCTGTGAAGGAGGAAAGGTTTCCACACACTAGAAGCCCCTTCACAGGCGGAGACTGCGGGTGGCAGAGGGGGGAAGCTTCGGAGCCATGGAGGAGAGCACAGCCACAGGGATGCAGAGGGCAAAGCGGGGAGATGCTGGCACAGAGGATCGGTGCCGACCAGCACTCACCAGCCCGAGAGGTTTGTCTGCTCACCCGCTCGGGCGGGCGGGGCTGGGAGCTGAGTCTCGGGCTTCGGTTGGATCCCAGGGAGAGGACTGGGGTTGGCGGAGTGAACACAGCCTGCAGAGGGCTAGCGCCACGGCTAGCTGGGAGGGAGTCCGGGGAAAAGTCTGGACCTGCCGAAGAGGCAAAAGACTTTTTCTTCCCTCTTTGTTTCCTGGTGCGCGAGGAGAGGGGATTAAGAGCGCTGCTTAAAGGAGCTCCAGAGACAGGCGCGAGCCGCGGCTAACAGTGCGGACCCCAGAGACGGGCATGAGATGCTAAGGCTGCTGCTGCCGCCACCAAGAAGCCTGTGTGCGAGCACAGGTCACTATCCACACCGCCCTTCCGGGGAGCCTGTGCAGCCCGCCACTGCTAGGGTCCCGGGATCCAGGGACAACTTCCCCGGGAGAACGCACAGCGCGCCTCACGCTGGTGCAATGTCACGGTGGCCTCTGCCGCCGCAGGCTCGCCCCGCATCCGTATCCCTCCCTCCCCCCCGGCCTGAGTGAGCCAGAGCCCCCGAATCAGCAGCTCCTTTAACCCGGTCCTGTCTGAGCAAAGAACAGACGCCCTCAGGGGAACTACACGCAGAGGCGGGGCCAAATCCAAAGCTTGAACCCCAAGAGCTGTTCGAACAAAGAAGAGAAAGGGAAATCTCTCCCAGCAGCCTCAGGAGCAATGGATTAAAGCTCCACAATCAACTTGATGTACCCTGCATCTGTGGAATACATGAATAGACAACGAATCATCCCAAATTGAGGAGGTGGACTTTGGGAGCAAGATACATTATTTTTTCCCCTTTTCCTCTTTTGGTGACTGTGTATGTGTATGCTTCTGTGTGAGATTTTGTCTGTACAGCTTTGCTTTCACCATTTGTCCTAGGGTTCTGTCTGTTTTTTCTTTACTTTAAAAAATTTTTTCTTTACTTTAAAAAATTTTTTCTTAATAATTATTTTTTATTTTAATAACTTTATTTTATTTTATCCTCTTTCTTTCTTTCTTTCCTTCTTTCTAATTTTTCTCCCTTTTATTCTGAGCCGTGTGGAAACAGTCTCTTGGTGTTCAAGCCAGGCGTCAGGGCTGTGTCACTGAGGTGGGAGAGCCAACTTCAGGACACTGGTCCACAAGAGACCTCCCAGCTCCATGTAATATCAAACGGTGAAAATCTCCCACAGATCTCCATCTCAACACCAACACCTAGCTTCACTCAACGACCAGCA
Organism: Aethalodelphis obliquidens; assembly: GCF_003676395.1. Classification (NCBI taxonomy): domain Eukaryota; kingdom Metazoa; phylum Chordata; class Mammalia; order Artiodactyla; family Delphinidae; genus Aethalodelphis; species Aethalodelphis obliquidens. Next base: position 1,312,495 of record NW_020838017.1, read on the forward strand.
AGCTACAGTGCTGGACACCCTATTCCAAACAACTAGCAAGACAGAAACATAGCCCCATCCATTAGCAGAGAGGCTGCCTAAAGTCATAATAATTCCACAAACACCCCAAAACACACCACCAGATGTCAACCTGCCCACCAGAAAGACAAGATCCAGCCTCATCCACCAGAACACAGGCACTAGTCCCCTCCACCAGGAAGCCTACACAACCCACTGAACGAACCTTAGCCACTGGGGACAGACATCAAAAACAACGGGAACGGGCTTCCCTGGTGGCGCAGTGGTTGAGAGTCCGCCTGCCGATGCAGGGGACACGGGTTCGTGCCCCGGTCTGGGAAGATCCCACATGCCGCAGAGCGGCTGGGCCCGTGAGCCATGGCTGCCGAGCCTGCGCATCCGGAGCCTGTGCTCTGCAATGGGAGAGGCCACAACAGTGAGAGGCCTGTGTACCGCCAAAAAAAAAAAAAAAAAACAACAGGAACTACGAACCTACAGCCTGTGAAAAGGAGACCCCAAACACAGTAAGATAAGCAAAATGAAAAGATAGAAAACCACACAGCAGATGAAGGAGCAAGATAAAAACCCACAAGACCTAACAAATGAAGAAGAAATAGGCAGTCTACCTGAAAAAGAATTCAGAATAATGACAGTAAAGATGATACAAAATCTTGGAAATAGAATAGACAAAATGCAAGAAACATTTAACAAGGACCTAGAAGAACTAAAGAGGAAACAAGCAATGATGAACAACACAAAAATTGAAATTAAAAATACTCTAGAAGGGATCAATAGCATAATAACTGAGGCAGAAGAACGGATAAGTGACCTGGAAGATAAATAGTGGAAATAACTACTGCAGAGCAGAATAAAGACAAAAGAATGAAAAGAAATGACGACAGTCTCAGAGAACTCTGGGACAACATTAAACGCACCAACGTTCAAATTATAGGGGTCCCAGAAGAAGAAGAGAAAAAGAAAGTGACTGAGAAAATATTTGAAGAAATTACAGTTGAAAACTTCCCTAATATGGGAAAGGAAATAGTTAATCAAGTCCAGGAAGCACAGAGAGTCCCATACAGGATACATCCAAGGAGAAACACACCAAGACACATATTAATCAAACTATCAAAAATTAAGTACAAAGAAAACATATTAAAAGCAGCAAGGGAAAGGCAACAAATCACACACAAGGGAATCCCCATAAGGTTAACAGCTGATCTTTCAGAAGAAACTCTGCAAGCCAGAAGGGAGTGGCAGGACATATTTAAAGTGATGAAGGAGAAAAACCTACAACTAAGATTACTCCACCCAGCAAGGATCTCATTCATATTTCATGGAGAAATTAAAACCTTTACAACAAGCAAAAGCTGAGAGAGTTCAGCACCACCAAACCAGCTTTACAACAAATGTTAAAGGAACTTCTCTAGGCAAGAATAAAAAGAGAAGGAAAAGACCTACAATAAGAAACCCCAAACAATTAAGAAAATGGTAATAGGAACATACATATCGATAATTACCTTAAATGTAAATGGATTAAATGTTCCCACCAAAAGACACAGACTGGCTGAATGGATACAAAACATGACCCGTATATATGCTGTCTACAAGAGACGCACTTCAGACCTAGGGACACATACAGACTGAAAGTGAGGGGATGGAAAAAGATATTCCATGCAAATGGAAATCAGAAGAAAGCTGGAGTAGCAATTCTCTTATCAGACAAAATAGACTTTAAAATAAAGACTATTAGAAGAGACAAAGAAGGACACTACATAATGATCAAGGGATTGATCCAAGAAGAAGATATAACAATTGTAAATATTTATGCACCCAACATAGGAGCACCTCAATACATGAGGCAAATACTAACAGCCAATAATGGGGAAATCGACAGTAACACAATCATAGTAGGGGACTTTAACACCCCACTTTCACCAATGGACAGATCATCCAAAATGAAAATAAATAAGGAAACACAAGCTTTAAATGATACATTAAACAAGATGGACTTAATTGATATTTATAGGACACTCCATCCAACAACAACAGAATACACATTTTTCTCAAGTGCTCATGGAACATTCTCCAGGATAGATCATATCTTGGGTCACAAATCTAGCCTTGGTAAATTTAAGAAAATTGAAATCATATCAAGTATCTTTTCCGACCACAACGCTATGAGACTAGATATCAATTACGGGAAAAGATCTGTAAAAAATACAAACACATGGAGGCTAAACAATACACTACTTAATAACGAAGTAATCACTGAAAAAGTCAAAGAGGAAATTAAAAATACCTAGAAACAAATGACAATGGAGACATGACAACCCAAAATCTATGGGATACAGCAAAACCAGTTCTAAGATGGAAGTTTATAGCAATACAATCCTACCTTAAGAAACAGGAAACATCTCAAGTAAACAACCTAACCTTGCACCTAGAGCAATTAGAGAAAGAAGAACAAAAAACCCCCAAAATTAGCAGAATGAAAGAAATCTTAAAGATCTGATCAGAAATAAATGAAAAAGAAATGAAGGAAACGATAGCAAAGATCAATAAACCAAAAGCTGGTTCTTTGAGAAGATAAACAAAATTGATAAACCAGGCTTCCCTGGTGGCACAGTGGTTGAGAGTCTGCCTGCCAATGCAGGGGACACGGGTTCGTGCCCCAGTCCAGGAAGAACCAACATGCCACGAAGCGGCTGGGCCCGTGAGCCATGACCGTTGAGGCTGCGCATCCGGAGCCTGTGCTCCGCAACTGGAGAAGCCACAACAGTGAGAGGCCCACGCATGGGGAAAAAAAAAAAAAAGTAAACCATTAGCCAGACTCATCAAGAAAAAAAGGGAGAAGACTCAAATCCATAGAATTAGAAATGAAAAAGGAGAAGTAACAACTGACACTGCAGAAATGCAAAGGATCATGAGAGATTACTACTAGCAACTCTGTGCCAATAAAATGGACAACCTGGAAGAAATGGACAAATTCTTAGAAATGCACAACCTGCCGAGACTGAACCAGGAAGAAATAGAAAATATGAACAGACCAATCGCAAGCACTGAAATTGAAACTGTGATTAAAAATCTTCCAACAAACAAAAGCCCAGGACCAGATGGATCCACAGGCGAATTCTATCAAACAGTTAGAGAAGAGCTAACACCTATCCTTCTCAAACTCTTCCAAAATATACCAGAGGGAGGAATACTCCCAAACTCATTCTACGAGGCCACCATCACCTGATACCAAAACCAGAGAAGGATGTCACAAAGAAAGAAAACTACAGGCCAATATCACTGACGAAAATAGATGCAAAAATCGTCAACGAAATACTAGCAAACAGAATCCAACAGCACCTTATAAGGATCATACACCATGATCAAGTGGGGTTTATCCCAGGAATGCAAGGATTCTTCAACATATGTAACTCAATCAACGTGATACATTGTATTAATAAATTGAAGGAGAAAAACCATATGATTATCTCAATAGATGCAGAGAAAGCTTTCAAAAAAATTCAACACCCATTTATGATAAAAACCGTGCAGAAAGTAGGCATAGAGGGAACTTTCCTCAACATCGTAAAGGCCATATATGAGAAACGCACAGCCAACGTCATCCTCAATGGTGAAAAACTGAAAGCATTTCCACTAAGATCAGGAACAAGACAAGGTTGCCCACTCTCACCACTCTTACTCAACATAGTTTTGGAAGTTTTAGCCACAGCAATCACAGAAAAAAATGAAATAAAAGGAATACAAATTGGAAAAGAAGAAGTAAAACTGTCACTGTTTGCAGATGACATGATACTATACATAGAGAATCCTAAAGATGCCACCAGAAAACTACTAGAGCTAATCAGTGAATTTGGTAAAGTTGCAGGATACAAAATTAATGCACAGAAATCTCTGGTATTCTTATACACTAGTGATGGAAAATCTGAAAGTGAAATTAAGAAAACACTCCCATTTACCATTGCAACAAAAATAATAAAATATCTAGGAATAAACCTACCTAGGGAGACAAAAGACCTGATTGCAGAAAGTTATAAGACACTGATGAAAGAAATTAAAGATGATACAAATAGATGGAGAGATATACCATGTTCTTGGATTGGAAGAATCAACATTGTGAAAATGACTCTACAACACAAAGCAATCTAAAGATTCAATGCAATCTGTATCAAAATACCACTGGCATTTTTCACAGAACTAGAAAAAAAAGTTTCACTATTTGTATGGAAACACAAAGGACCCCGAATATCCAAAGCAATCTTGAGAATGAAAAATGGAGCAGGAGGAATCAGGCTCCCTGACTTCAGAGTATACTATAAAGCTATAGTAATCAAGTCAGTATGGTACTGGCACAAAAACAGAAATATAGATCAATGGAACAGGATAGAAAGCCCAGAGATAAACCCATGCACATATGGTCACCTTATCTTTGATAAACTAGGCAAGAATATCCAATGGAGAAAAGACATCCTCTTCAATAAGTGGTGCTGGAAAAACTGGACATCTTCAAGTAGAAGTATGAAATTAGGACACTCCCTAACACCATACACAAAAATAAACTCAAAATGGATTGAAGACCTAAATGTAAGGGCAGAGAGCATCAAACTCTTAGAGGAAAACATAGGCAGAACACTCTATGACATAAATCACAGCAAGGTCCTTTTTGACCCACCTCCTAGAGAAATGGAAATAAAACCAAAAATAAACAAATGGGACCTAATGAAAATTCAAAGCTTTTGCACAGCAAAGGAAACCATAAACAAGACGAAAAGACAAGCCTCAGAATGGGAGAAAATATTTGCAAATGAAGCAAGTGACAAAGAATTAATCTCCAAAATTTACAAGCAGCTCATGCAGCTCAATAACAAAAAAACAAACAACCCAATCCAAAAATGGGCAGAAGACCTAAATAGACATTTCTCCAAAGAAGATATACAGATTGCCAACAAACACATGAAAGAATGCTCAACATCACTAATCATTAGAGAAATGCAAATCAAAACTACAATGAGATATCATCTCACACCAGTCAGAATGGCCATCATCAAAAAATCTACAAACAATAAATGTTGGAGAGGGTGTGGAGAAAAGGGAACCCTCTTGCACTGTTGGTGGGAATGTAAATTGATACAGACACTATGGAGAACAGTATGGAGGTTCCTTAAAAAACTAAAAATAGGGGCTTCCCTGGAGGCACAGTAGTTGAGAGTCTGCCTGCCGATGCAGGCGATGTGGGTTCGTGCCCCGGTCTGGGAGGATCCCACGTGCTGCTGAGCGGCTGGGCCCGTGAGCCATGGCTGCTGGGCCTGCGTGTCCGGAGTCTGTGCTCCGCAACGGGAGAGGCCACAACAGTGAGAGGCCCACGTACCGCCAAAATAATAAAAAATAAAAATAGAACTACCATACAACCCAGCAATCCCACTACTGGGCATATACCCTGAGAAAACCATAATTCAAAAAGAGTCATGTACCACAATGTTCATTGCAGCTCTATTTATATTAGCCAGGACATGGAAGCAACCTAAGTGTTCATCAACAGATGAATGGATAAAGAAGATGTGGCACGTATATACAATGGAATATTACTCAGCCATAAAAAGAAACAAAATTGAGTTATTTGTAGTGAGGTAGATGGACCTAGAGTCTGTCATCCAGAGTGAAGTTAAGTCAGAAAGAGAAAAACAAATACTGTATGCTAACATATATATATGGAATCTAAGAAAGAAAAAAAATGGTCATGAAGAACCTAGGGTAAGACGGGAAGAAAGACACAGACCTACTAGAGCATGGACTTGAGGATATCGGGAGGGGGAAGGGTAAACTGTTACAAAGTGAGAGAGTGGCATGGACATATATATACTACCAAAAGTAAAATTGATAGCTAGTGGGAAGTAGCCGCATAGCACAGGGAGATCAGCTAGGTGGTTTGTGACCACCTTGACGGGTGGGATAGGGAGGTTGGGAGGGAGGGAGACGCAAGAGGGAAGAATTATGGGAACACACGTATATGTATAACTGATTCACTTTGTTATAAATCAGAAACTAACACACTATTGTAAAGCAATTATACTCCAATAAAGATGTTAAAAAAATAATCGTAGAGTACCTAATATATGTCACATACTCTTCTAAGCACTTAAGTTACATTTTTAAACAAACAGAAACATACAGGCTTCTGACCATGTAGTTTACATTCTGAGCGTAACATTCAGTGTGCTCACTATTACTGTTGTTGTTATTAAATTCATTTCTCAGATGAGGATACTGTAGCTTAGAAATACTCCGAAGTAGCAAAGCTTGTCTTCTCAATATAAGGAAGTTTTGGCAGAGCCATAGAATTTTGAAATAGTCATGGTTAGAAAATAGGAAAGATAATGGACTTGAGCTATGAAGAATTTCTGCTTGTTTAAGAGTGGAGACTGTGAATACATTCTAATATACAAAAGAATCTTCAAGATTTTATAATTCTTACATTCAAAACCTTGGAGTTATCCTGGACTCTTGTCACATTTCAGAATCCATCAGCAAATTTTACTGGTTGTCAATGTAAAATATGTTTACAATTTGACTAAGTTTTATAATTTCCACAGCCACCGGATGAGTTCACGTTTATGACTCCCGTGTATGTTACTGTAACAGACTTTCACTCTTGCTCTCCTTCCGTATTCTTCACACAGATAGAAGTCATATCGCATCACTCATCCACTCAAGGCCTCCAATAACTCCCATCTCTCTCAGCATAAAATATAACATCCCTACCCTGGCCTACATCTCTCCCCTCTGACTTTAGCCTTTACTATTCTAAATGCACCTCATTCACTCTGCTCTTTTCTCTTAAAACACACCAAGGATGCTCCCGCCACAGAACCTGTGCACTTGCCAGGAATGCCCTACTTCAGGTATCCTTATGGCTCATTCCATCACTGCATTCAGCTGTCCACTCAAATACCACTTGGCTTTCCTTTATCACAATATATCAAATGGTACACACACCACTGACATTCTTTGCCTTTTATTCTATTTTCTTTTTCTTTTTATCAGTTATTTTGGACTGACAAATTTATTTATTTAGGCGTTTCTTTGTGAATTGCCATGCACTTCTACTAGAATATAGGCTCCATTAAAGAAGGGTCTTTGTTTTGTTCAGTAACATTTCCTTAACACCAGTGCAGTGCCTTGATCTAGTAGATAATCAATATTAAAAAAAAAATCTCTATGAGTGGATGAACAAATGAATGAAAGCAATTTTCTTCAGCTGTACTCAATTTGTTAGATGTGGGAGCACCGAAGCAGAGTGAGCCACATTTTTTCTTTTCTTTTTTTCAAATTATACAAGAGAAGACCAAAAATCCTGGGGGTGGTAATAAGTGTATTGGTAAGTTCAAGAGATGAATCATTGACTCTAAGTCAATAAAACTGAAGACAGGATGAGATTGACAGCTTCGAGGAAACAGATGAGTCTCAGCAAGGTTGAATCTACTTTGTAGGAAAACACTAAGAGTTTGATGGCGAGGAGATTATGTTCAGAATGAGGGAAGAAAAAAATGTGTTCTTGTCAACACATGTGCAGTCTGGAATAGAAATGATTCATGTGGAGTGGATGCTCAGATTCTAAACCCCTTAGCTCCAGGAATTATCTAAATGTAAAACATAATTTCTATAAATGAAGTTTCTTGGATTAAGCTAAATGTGTCCAGGAATGTCCTAGTTTTGTTAATTGATAGGTACCATATGTCTCATGGAATATAGGAGGAAGTTGATGACTGAATCCTGGGTTTTCTCAGCTCTGCTGAGAGCTCCACATGCTCCCATTGATTGTAGACTTTGGGATTAGCTAATGTGGTTCAGATCTTAGTGCACAGTCTAGTATTATGATGGCCACCAGCCATGTGTGGCTATTCAAATTAAAATTCATATTACAATTAATGAAATAAAAATCCCATTCCTCAACCCAACTAGGTATATTTTAAGTGCTCAAGAGCCACATGTGACTAGTGGCTTCCATACTGGGCACTGTAGGTACAGAATGTTTTCTTTATCTCAGAAAGAAATAACTCTCTCTATTGGAGAGTACTGGTGGAGTAGTAGATTACCAAGGCACTGTGGGAGCTCAGGAGAGCTGCAAAATACTTCATTTCTATATCTATATTCCTAATATAAATAACCTGTTAGTTAGCTAATGTTGACATACTAGTTAGTAAGTTTATTCATTTGCATGACAAATAATGAATCATCATCTCTCTCAAAAAGTAGCAGTTGTATCCTTGAATAAATTGATAGTTTTTAAAGAAAAGGTATGGTAATTATTAGGGATATTGAAGGCCTCTGGACAGATATATTCCCCCGGAATCCAGTAACTGATGAGATAATAAAACTGTTAACTAGATTCTCCCAATGACAGGAAAGAGAGATATTCTTTGTACTTGAGCATTTCATATTAGAAATGAAACTTAGTAAACAATGCCATGTCTATCTTAATTTGAACTCAAAAATATTTTTTACTTCTGTACTTTTCAGAAGGGTTTGAAATAAAATGAGTTTTTTTTGTTTTTTGTTTTTGCTGTTGTGGCCTCTCCCATTGCGGAGCACAGGCTCCGGACACGCAGGCTCAGTGGCCCTGGCTCACGGGCCTAGCCGCTCCGCGGCATATGGGATCTTCCCGGACCGGGGCACGAACCCACGTCCCTTGCATCGGCAGGCGGACTCTCAACCACTACGCCACCAGGGAAGCCCCTAAAATGAGTTGTTAAATGAATAGATCAGAGAATAGTATGCTCAAAGATCAACATTACTGGGCATATATGAATTCACTACGGAGTGTGATGATGTTCAGCAGGAAGTATCTGGACCACAGGAGGATGAACTGACGTGCATATAATCAAATATAGTAGTTATGAGATTGCCCGCTTACACCTCCATTTATGCTGCATTTTCATTCCCGGAATATATTTGATTTGTAAGGCAATTAGTAAACAATGCCCAGTAAGGTGAAAGTGCATGAGGAGAGACAGAATCACAGGTCTAGTCACAAAGTCTTGTCAGTGACTAGAGAGGTCTAGAGAAGAGCCACTTTCACAAAACATCAATAAGACATAACTGAGGGTGTACCTAGGTACCCACATCCCTTATTTGTGGAAATGGCTGATATCAAGGGGAAGCAACCAATACCTCCTATATGCAGACTTACAAGCTAGGTTTCCTTAGGGAAGACTTTATGGGCTAGTAAAAATAATTAAATAACAGGATTTTAATTGATCATTCATAATAGTGGGGGCAAGGATCTGTCTCTGTCAGACTTACAATTCTGTGTGCCATCCAGGGATGTGGAGAATGGTTAATAAAAGTGCCAGAAGCACAAGGCAGCACAAACTTGAAACAGTATTGAAAGGTAGGAGGAGCAGATACATTTTTTTGTCCCATCAATATTTACTTTAAAATGAACTGTGTTTCACTTAACTTGATATTTAGTGCTCCTGCAGGGCCTGTTAAGAACACTGATGACAAGTGGTGCCTGAAAGTATCTTATAAACCTGCACTGCCCACTATGGAGCTATTAGCCACTGTCCCTACTGAGCACTTGAAATGTGGCTGGTCTGAACTGAGATGTGCTCTCAGAGTAAAATGCACTGGAATCCAAAAATTTAGCAGGATAAAAGCATGTAAAATATGTCATTAATAACACTGTACTAGTTACATGTTAACATAATAATGTTTTGCATATATAAATGTGTTGAGGGACTTATTTGATCAATAATTTATTTTCTATCCGATTTGACCAATGCATACCCTAATCTGCCTCACTGCAAAATGTACAGTTAATTGTATCACTACAGGCCAAAAAAAAGTCCAGCAGTTATTACTATATAGTGTGCTAAGATCTAGCTAGAACCTATAAGGTCTTCTTTTCCTTTATATCAACGACATTACTGTGATTTGAAATAATAAAGAGTAAGTGCTTTTAGATAAAGATTGGATAATAATCCAAACACAGAAATGTGAGTGGGAAATTAAGCCCTAATGTTTAAAGTTCTGCCTACTAAGAAAGACATTCTGCAGGTACTGCTGAGCAATCTGTGCATTAACAAGCCTTCTTGGTTTCTCTGATGCCCACTAACTTTTGAAAACCTCTGCCCTCAAAGTAATTTGAAATCATTTCTCCTGGAGGAAGAATATCAACGTTATGGAAGTGGCTAGATAATTTTATGATTGTTTTACCAGAGATTTCCATCTCAGGAGAGTTTCCTTCTAACAAAGTTATGCACAGGGCTTCATGGGAAAGAGAGGTTAAGGAAATGATATTCATAATCATAAGCTCTCCCAAACCAGTTCTGAGCATTTCCACTTGTGAGTCCATCACTAGGGTGTGGGGAGACTGTGGTGGTCACTGCAGCAGGAGGGCTGAATGGCAGTGTGGGACATTCTAGAGCTCTGAGAATAGGAACATCTTGGGCTTGTTCATCAAATGCTCCTTCTCATCTAGTCTTGTGTTAGAGGTATTTGTGTGTGGGGTGGGGGTAGGTAATATTGCCCTTAATTATTAAGAGCAAGGTGTTTTATAATTCTGTCATCACGGTGGGGAGTACTTCTAATTGGAAAGAACGTATTGCATAACCAAACTTCTAATATTCCCTGAAAAAAACATTGCTTGTAAATTACTACATCAGAACAATGTAAGAACAAGGTGCCTTTAAGATGAATGTTTCTTGTTAAGATGATCATACTGAGCTATTTCCTGTTACTACTGTTACCTGAATCTCACACATAAGGCAATGCTTCTCAAATGTCAGTGTTCCTACACATCGCCTGGGGAATTTGTAAAAATGCAGATTCTGACTTAGTAGGTCTGCATTTCTGTGTTTCTAACAAGCTCCTAGGTAATGCTGGTCCATTGCCCACACTTTGAATAGTAAAGCACCTCCACGCAGACCCCTGGAACCTAAATCTGTATTTTTAACAAGACGCGTGGGTGATTCTTAGGCACATGTAAAAGTTTGAGAACCACTGATGGCAATGATCTACAGTGATTCACAACTCTGGCTGTACTTTATAATCATCTAGAAAGTTTGAATAAAATCTGATTATTTGGTCTTAGTCTGGAACCAATACATTAGTAACTGTGGGGTATAACCCAAGTAACCACATATTTTCCAAAAGTTCCCCAAATAATGGCCTCTCAAAGATGTTCATGTCCTAATCCTTATAACCTGTGATTATCTTATATGGTAACAGTGACTTTGCAGATGTGATTAATGTCAAAATGGTCTTGAGATGGGGAGTTTATCCTGAATTACCTAGGTGGGTCCAAGGTAGTCACAAGAGCGTGTAAAAGCAGAGAATGCTTCCCAGCTGTGTTCAGAGAGATTTGATGACAGAAGAAGGGAGACAGAGGTGCACGTGAAAAGGACTCTCCCCACCCATCCTTGCAGGCTTTGAAAATGGATGGATGGGGCCACAAGCCAAGGAATGAAGGCAGCCTCTAGAAGCTGGAAAAGACAAGGAAGTGGATTCTCTCCTGGAGTCTCCAGAAAAGGATTCAGCTCTACCGACACCCTCATTTTATCCATGTGAGACACCTATCAGGTTTCATGCTAAGATGATAAGTTTCAAGACACTCTGCCTCTGATAATTTGTTACATCAGGATAGGAAACCATTATATCAGGTAATATTAATATGCAGTCACTGCTCCAGCAGATGGTTTCTGGAGTTCCCTGTATATAATAAAGGTTCCTTAGACCTGAGTGTTCTTCAGCTTCCAAGAATTTCCTGACCAGCCTAACCACCCAGATCAATGTTTGCCATACAGGAATCTCTGAAAGACTGGGGAACTACTGTTTACTTGTAACCTTGAAATTAAGAACAATTTTCTAACACTGATGTATTCTGCCCTTAATCATTTGTGTGTAATATGCTATATAACTCAATATATATATATATATTTTTGGAGAGGACTGGGGAGAGGGGGTTTGGAGGGTCAGGAAGTAGTTAGAAAAAAGAAGGCAGTTGCTTTCCTCAATTGTTCATAGGATTTTATCATCAAAGTAAAGAACAACATTCTATGATATAAAATGATAAAATATAACCCCAAGTTTTGGAGACCTAACTGTCTCAACAATGAATTAGTGAGAGTGACAGACATTTCCCTATCCTTCCATGTCCAGTGCTACCATTTTCCTTTCATGTTCTCATTTCATGCTGCTATTGCATACAGAGGGCAGAGTCTCCTTAACCACTGGGGGGAGACAGAGCAATAGTGACAGCAGCCACACGGCTTCTGTGACCACAGTCAGGCCTCCCTGTGAGGCTCAAGACATCCTTAAGTGTGGTTAGGGAACATTTCTAACAATGCAAACGCCTCTCCCAAAAACATGATTGCAAAACAATCCATGTTAGAGCAGTCTTACTTTCCAAACTCTAGTCCACGCTATGTGAAGTGCATATCAAATAAAAATCCCATTTACGGCTTCCCTGGTGGCACAGTGGTTGAGAGTCCGCCTGCCGATGCAGGGGACATGGGTTTGTGCCCCGGCCCGGGGAGATCCCACATGCCGCGGAGCGGCTGGGCCCGTGAGCCATGGCCGCTGAGCCTGCGCGTCCGGAAGCCTGTGCTCCGCAATGGGAGAGGCCACAACAGTGAGAGGCCCGCGTACCGCAAAAAAAAAAACAAAACAAAAAAAAAAAAAACTCATTTAAATATATATTTTATGTATTTATGCCTCTTCAAGTCATTGGATTTTTGAACTGTCAACAAAATAGCTACATATCTTTCTTTATCAGTTTAAATTTCCTTGGTCTATTAACTTACAACTAGAACATTCAAGCAGCTTTCAATAGCTGTCATTAAAGGGACACTTCCGGAAAACATTAGAAACCAGAATTTAAGAAAAACAAAATTCAAATGTGGGCCATGGTTGCATGATATGATGGTTTATTTAACTCATTTAAAGTATAAAGAATCATTTTTATTAAAAAATAAATTTATGGAGCATACATTCTTTCCAAAAGGCCTTAATTCCTCAAAATGTGGGGACTGAAAATAGCAGTGCTGCTACCAGAGATGCCATTCTTTCTAAATTCAGAATCTGTGTTTCTATTCTGCTTAAATGTTTACATTTTTCATTTTAGCAATATAGGTTGAAGAATAATTGGTATGTAGTATAAAATATAAAATTTTAAGTCCTTATCTCCTATGTATTACACAAAGAATTCTCTTATAGGTTAACTGGAGGTTTAATACGATGGCTCATGTATTTGTGATGACAGACAGTGAGTGATAAAGAGCAAAGAAGCAGTCAGGAAGAGAGCCAGACATGGAGATTCAGTTTGTTTTCTTTTGCCCTTAAAGGTGCTCTATTCGGGAACTCTGATTTTTAAACTATGGTTCTGGCCGGATGGAACTTCCAAAGGAGCAAAAAAGACAAGTGAAGAGAGCTAAAAGATTCCCTGATGGGGAGTGTAATAAGAAGAGAGTGTGTGGAAGAACAGTAAAGGCAAGGAATAAAGGTTCCACTGAAGACTTCATGAATAGAAGCAGGGGTGGGATGGGGAGAGGGGTACTGATTCAGAAAATCCATGCAAATAAAATGAAGCATTTCAAAGACATTTGACTGAAAATATTATTTTGACTGCATCATTTGAGACCTATCTATAGAAAGGGTGATAAAAGTATGTTAGCCAAGATAAAATGTTCAGTTATGAAGAGAAACACAGGCAGTACAGCTTAAAAAAGGTGTACTACAGGTTCAAAATAAAGATGTTAAAATAATATTAGTGACAATAATAATGATATTGTAATGACTACAATTTAACTACTATGTGCCAGTTGCTGTATAATAGGCACTTTTCTTAACTTATCCTATGTAATCCTAATAAAACACCTATAATAAACTATATTTACCTTTCCTACAAATGATCAAACTGAAATTCATTATTATGTAAGACCACACAAATAATCAGTATGCATCAGACACAAGGTTTCAAACCAGTTTTCTGAATCTAAAACCAATAATACTAATCACTGTCTTTCATTAGTATCAGAGATGTGGTGGCTATAGATGCAATTAAGTCTCAGGAACCTGTTAAAACTCAGAGGACAAAGAAATACACATGTGTACGTGTGAGTACACACACATATACACATGCATTCATGTTTACACACATATATATGTATGTATATATTCCTATATTATTAAAATTTCCAGATTTATTCAAAATAACAGCTTTAGATTTATGTGTAAATAGCAAAATATGACAAGATCTAAAATCAGTCACTATGGTCACTAGTTGGGTAAACGATACCAGAAAACGAGTTACATGTGATCAATCAGAATGTCTGGGTTGCTCTTAGAAGTTGCAGACACATCAGGGACTTCCCTGGTGGTCCAGTGGATAAGACTCCACGCTCCCAATGCAGGGGGCCCAGGTTTGATCACTGGTCGGGAACTAAGAGTTCGCATGCAGCAACTAAGAGTCTGCGTGCCGCAACTAAGAAGTCCGCATGCTGCAACTAAAAGATCCCACATGCCACAACTAAGACCCGGAGCAGCCTAAGTAAGTAAATAAATAAATAAATAGATAGATAGATAGATAGATAAATAAATAAATATTTTAAAAAAGAAGCTGCAGACACAACATATGCATCTTCACTTTGGTGTATAATAAGTACCTCAAATTTAATATGCCTAAAACATATGCTAACATATCTTTCTGTTGCTCAGGACGAAACTCTGGCATCACCTTAATATCTCTCACACCTCCCATCTCTTCTGTCAGTAAATCCCATCAGCTTTATCTTCAAAATGCATCCATGTTATGACCATGATAAAGCACACTGATACTACCATCATGGGCTTTTAGACCTGGTCTTCACTGGGAGTATACAGCAATTGCCTCCTAATTGCTGACCCATCTTCAGACCTTAATTGCTGTCAGTCTATTATCTACATAGCAGCCAAGGGGAATCCACAGAAGCTCAAGTCAGACCATACACTGCACATTGCTCCAATGGCTCACCATCAAGTCAAGATCCTTCCTCTTACTAAAGCCTCTCAAGATCAGGAGTCCTGAAAGTGACCTCAGTTCAATTCTTCCTTTGCTCCCCTCTTATTCCACTCCAGTCCTGGGGGCCTTCACTCTTTCCTGGACACACAAAATAGATGCCTACATCACGGTTTTGGACTTGTTCCCTCTACCCTAAATGTTCTTCTGTGTCTGTATGACTCACTCACTCACATCTTCCAGACATTTATCCAATGTGGACTTTTTTTCTGTCTTACCAAAAATCTTCACATCCACCCATACATACACACTTTTATCCTTCTTCTTTGCTTTTTTTTTTTCTGTGTGTGTGTGTGTGTGTGTGTGTGTGTGTGTGTGTGTGTGTGTTTAATTCTCTTCACTTTCTGGCCTACACCATTTATTACTGTTTTCTTTGTTGCTATTTCCCATACTGGAAAATGCAAGCTCCATGAAAGCAATGGCTAGTATTTATCTTCTAGCCTGCTGAAACCTCAGCTGCTGGAGCAGTGAGTTTTTCACTGTAGGCATTCGATAAATATTTGCAGAATGAATAAAACAATAATGATGTCTTCTGGAGAAATAACAGTTAATATTGATTTACTACTTGGTAAGTATCAAAACCATATTGAATGCATTGTATATATGATCTCATTTATTCTTTACTAATAACTACACTTATTTTATAGAAGAAGTATCAATAATAGGCTAGGGGTAGTAATGTGGGATAAATGTGGTCATGACGCAGTTTTGGTGATCTAATCTGAGTCTTCTGACACCAGAACTTTTGTCCTTTAACTTGCACTTATCTAGGTATGCTCTAAAGATTTTGTTGATTTATAAATTAGAAGAGCTTTATACAGTTATTGTGACAAACCATTGGATACAACTGTATACATTAATCCTATAAGCAAGCTACTAGAGTAAAAATTATTTACAGCTACAGTATATTTATTTTGTCTTAGCACCTAACATTAGACCAAAATTTATTGTTTTGAAAGAACAGAATTCAACCAAGTTCAGCTTTCTCTTTCAGGAAATGTTATTATGGTAACATTTTCCCCTGGAGGACCTCAGAATCTGTTTTGGAAGGCAAAAGGAACACAGGACAGAGTAATGACCTTCACTGTTCTTAGCGTTATATTAGCTGATCTATAAAGAAGAATTGAAAGAAATATATCTGTTCCTAGATTGGATCAAAATAATATTTGACTCATTTTATAATTTTAAAATGTGCCAGAATTGATAAATAAAGTCTAGTACAGTAAAGGAACTATAGTATTCAAGGACTTCATATCCTTGTAAATCATTT
Organism: Aethalodelphis obliquidens; assembly: GCF_003676395.1. Lineage (NCBI taxonomy): Eukaryota > Metazoa > Chordata > Mammalia > Artiodactyla > Delphinidae > Aethalodelphis > Aethalodelphis obliquidens. The sequence continues at coordinate 1,328,832 of NW_020838017.1, forward strand.
TTATTTTCAGTTTGTTTGTTCCTAGTACATGTGAATGGTGTTTATCTCCTCAGGAATAAAGTATCTCTCATTACTCAGAAATAGAGCTCAAGGTGATTTAGATACAACATTATTCTATTTCAAAAGGAATTGTGCACTTATAATTCATTTCTTCTGCTGTGGCTGGTATCTAAGATGACAGGAAAAGGAATAACATTAGGCGAGTAGGAGAAGAAAAATTAGTGGCAGACAGAACAGTGATTTAAAATAATTACTGAGATAGACACCAGCTGGCCATGAATCCTTTTAAGTCCCATACCTGTTGATGACTAATTACCACCTTCAGTCACAAAAGTACAGCTAACCAGATAGTAGTCACATTTGCATTATTACTTTAATGATATTACTCTAGAAGCAATTTGTTTATGCTAGTAATCTGAAGTTCAAATAATTCTGAAATATGTTTATGCTAGTAATCTGAATATTCAATCAATTAAGCACCAATATAAAATTGGAACTTTTAGGTCAAATCTGGAGATAATAGCATTGAAAATATTCAGTGATTTGAGGCCAGTAATATATTAACAATGTTCCTTTCAATTTTGAACTATTTCCAAACACTTCTTGAAATATTTCATAATTTCATGTTTGAACAATTGAATCTTCAATTTTCCAAGTTGATTGATCTTTTTTTGTAGGACAAAAGAAGTAAACAATCTGATGTATTGTTGCTCATCAATATCAATTTGAAAGCTCATCAGGATTAATGAGAAAAACTACAACTTTTGATAAGATATCAATTAAGCAACCAAACAGCTATTTACTGAAATTGTACTATGTGTATGCACTATCCTAGGGCTAGAAGCAGATAAAAGTGTAAAGTCTATTCCTTAAGTAAGATGTATTCCATTTTAAATATGTGACCATAAAATAAAACATGGACAATGTTGGTGGCTCCAGGGCTGGGGCTCCCCAGCTGATGCAGCCAGCCATGTCAGAACCTGGCCCCAGCCACTGGCAGCCTATGCACTAGGCAGAACTTGGCAACCAACCTGTCCAGGGTCCAGCCATGCCTACCAGCATACCCAGAGTAGTCATTCCCCACCATAAAAGAAGGGCCCACACAGCCCACATAGGGGGCACCCCTAAAGCATATAGATCTGGTGAACAGAGGGGAGTGTGTGGCTGGCTGGGCCCCACAGGTCATCTCCTAAATAAGGCCACTTCTTCAAGGTCAGGAAATGTAACTGACTTGCCTAATATATAGAAATAAAAACAGAGAATCAGGCAAAATGAGGTGACAAAGTAATATTTTTTAAATGAAGGAACAAGATAAGAACCCAGGAGAGCTAAGCAAAATGGAGATAAGCAATCTACCCAATAAACAGTTCAAGGTAATGATCCTAAAGATGCTCAACAGGGCTTCCCTGGTGGCGCAGTGATTGAGAGTCCGCCTGCCGATGCAGGGGACGTGGGTTTGTGCCCTGGTCCGGGGAGATCCCACATGCTGCGGAGCAGCTGGGCCCATGAGCCATGGCCGCTGAGCCTGCGTGTCCGGAGCCTGTGCTCCACAACGGGAGAGGCCACAACAGTGAGAGGCCCGTGTACCACACACACACACACAAAAAGATGCTCAACAAACTCAAGATAAGAATGTATGAACACAGTGAGAAGTTTAACAAAGAGTTAAAAAATACAAAAAAGAACCAGAGTTACAGAACACAATAATTGATATAAAAAACACACCAGAAGAAATCAAAAGTAGATTAGATGATACAGAGGAATGGGATCAGAAAACTGGAAGACAAAGTCATGGAAATCACTCGACCTGAACAGAAAAAGGAATTTTAAAAAATGAGGACAGTTTAAGAGACTTATGGGACACCATCAAATGTACTAACCTTTGCATTATAGGGATCCAAATGAAAAGAGAGAGGGAAAGGGGCAGATAACATATTTCAAGATATAAGAGCTGAAAACTTCCCTACGCTGGGAAAGGAAACAGACATCCAAGTCCGGAAAGCACAAGGAGTCCCAAACAAGATCAATCCAAAGTGGCTCAGACCAAGACACATTGTAATTAAAATGGCAAAAATTCAATATAAAGAGATAATATTAAAAGCAGTAAGGGAAAGGTACCTAACTACATATGAGGCTATCAGCTGACTCTTCAGCAGAAACTCTATAGGCCAGAAGGGAGTGGCATGATATGTCTAAAGTAATGAAAGCAATGAACCAAAACCCAATAAAGTTCTATCTGGCAAGGCTATCATTCAGATTTGAAGGAGAGATAAAGAGTTTTACAGATAAGCAAAGGGTAAAAGAGTTCAGTACCAATGAACCAGCTTTACAAGAAGTATTAAAGGGACTTCTTTAAGGGGGAAAGAAAGGACCACGATTAGAAATATGATAATTATGAAAGGAAAATAATCTCATTGGTAAAGGCAAATATACAGTAAAGGTAGTGCATCAACCATTTATAAAGCTAGTATCAATAGAATGATTGACAAAAGTAGTAAAACCATCTATATCTACAATAAGTAGTTAAGGAATACACAAACAGAAAGATGTAAAGTATGATCTCAAAAACATTAAAACTGTGGATGGGGGAATAAAAACACAGGGTTTTTAAAATGTGTTCGAACTTAAGAAGTCATCAACTTAAAATAATCATGTACGTATATAGAATGCTGTATATAAACCTACCAAACTCAAACTCAAGATAACCAAAAACCAAAAATCTATATAGATACACACACACACACAAAAGAGAAAGGAATCCAAACATAACACTAAAGATAGTCATCAAATCACAAGGGAAGAGAGCAAAAGAAGAAAAAAGGAACAAAAAAGAACTGCAAAAACAACCAGAAAGTAAAATACAAAATGGCAATAAGTACATATCTATCAATAATTACTTTAAATGTAAGTGGACTAAATGCTCCAATCAAAAGACATAGAGTGGCTGAATGAATACAAAAACAGGACCCTTATATATGCTGCCTACAAGAAACTCACTTCAGGTGAGGGGGTGGAAAAAGTATTCCATGCATACGGAAACAAAAAGAAAGCTGGGTAACAATACATATATCAAATAAAATATACTTTAAAACAATGACTCTAAGAAGAGACAAAGAAGGACGATACATAATTATAGAGAGATCAATCCAAAAAGAAGACATAACAGTTGTAAATATACATGCACCCACCATAGGACCACCTCAACACATAAAGAAAATGTAAACAAACATAAAGAGATAATGATAATAGTAGGCGACTTTAACACCCCAGTTACATCAATGGACACATCAGACAAAAAATCAATAGGAAATTATTAAATTATACATTAGACCAGGTAAACTTAATAGATATAAAATTGTCATCCAAAAGCAGCAGTATATGTGATCTGCTGTTTGGAAGCAAGAGAACCTGGAAAGCTAATGGTATAATTTAGTCCAAGTCTGACGGTGGAGAACCAATGAAGCCAATGGTATAAATTTGAGTCCAAAGATTTGATAATCTGAGAATCTGGGGGCCAATGATGTAAGTCCTGGTCTTGGTCTAAAGGTTCAAAAACCAGGAGCACCAATATCCAAGACAAGAGATGGATATCTCAGCTCATGCCAAAAAGAAAATTCATACTTCTTCACCTTTTTGTTCTATTTGGACTCAACAGTTTGGATGATGCCCACAAGCATGGGTGAGGGCAATCTTCTTTACTTAGTCTACTGATTCAAATGTTAATCTTTTCCAGAAATACCCTCATACACACATCAGAAATGTTTTACTAGCTATCAGGGTATCCCTTAGCCAGTCAAAATGACACAAAATTAAGCGTAATAGAAGCGACATTTGGTTTTGCTGATATTGACTCAGAGTACAGCCTCCAAATGCCACAAATTAAGACATAGGTTTGTGCAAAATGTGTTGCCACCTTACTCTTCCAATGCCACAGTCTGTAGTTATATCATACAATTCAGAATTTCAAAATGTCCTCAAAATTCTAAAGCTGTGACTATCTCTTCTTGCAATAAAAATATGAGAATCTGTTGGGTATTATAAACTCTTTCCCCCAGAAAATATACATGCGCCACATACACATGCAAAAGAATGAAACTAGACCTACTATCTTACACCATATACAAAAATTAACTCAAAAGGGATTAAATACTTGAATGTAAGACCTAAAACATAAAATGCCTAGAAGAAAGAATAGGCAGTGAGCTCCTTGACATAGGTCTTACCAATGATTTTTTGGATCTGACTCCAAAAGCAAAGGCAACAAAAGCAAAAATAAACAAGTAGGGCTACATCAAACTACAAAGCTTGTGTAGAGCAAAGGAGATCACCAAAAAATTTAAAAATAACCTACTGATTGTGAAAATTATTTGCAAATCTTATATCTGATAAGGGGTTAATATCCAAAATATATAAAGAATTCATACAGCTCAACAGCAAACAAAACAAAAAAACCCTAAACAATCCAATTAAAAACTGGACAGAGGTGGTATCTAATCCAGTCCTCTTTAACATGGTCTAGCGTTACTAATTTCCCTTGAACAAATATTTAGAATGCAGTGGAATGACCGTGAGACTTGTCAGGCCAGGTTAGAAAAGTCTGTATAAATTATGCCAGGCACTCTCCTGGAAGGGGGCTTGTGGATTATTAGTCTACATCTCACTTTACAGAGGAGGAAACTAAAGCCAGATAGATTGAGACATGTCCTCACGGCGCCCGAGCCGCATGCCAGCGTTCTCTCAGTAACTCATAAGTAAGTAATCACAAAGGCTTAAAAAAGTTAATTATTTCACTACTGTAAGATTATAAAAATGAGCTTTTAAATTTTCTTAGTGTTTACACATTTAATCTTTCTGAAATGTATATGGTACATTTTGAGCTAGGACTATTGCTGTATTTCTTTCTCAATGAGTAGTCAACTATTTTATTCATTTAATGAAGAATATGTACTTTCCTTATTCCTAAAAAATACCTCAGTTACTACCTATATTGATGATTTTCTTCTCTTTTAAGTTGCTGCCTCTCCTGTATTTGGTGTTTTATTTTTATTTTCTATTTATTTAGACTATACTTCATTTTTTTAAAATCCCAGTAATCTACAGGAAAGGGCTAAATATGACCATGATATTTTGAGGGGATACAAATACATTTTTGCAGTTAGGCTTAACAAACTATTGAATCATAGAAGGAATTCATCTACCAACATGTGCAAAGGGTAGCTATGATTTAGTCAAGTAAATCAATGAGTCAAACAAAGCTGACTTACCTGACAAAAGGTTAACCTATGCATATTTTATCAATAGAAGTCTAGTATTCAGAGTAGAGAAGAAATAGAGAAGGTTGGTCTTCTAATGTTATGTATCTTATATCAAAGCTAAATTTAAAATCCACAATGAGTTCTGAAATTTATGACTATTACTATGTAGGTCTTTAGACAAATCGCCCAGTAGTAAGAAAACTGGATTAAATGTCATATGGGCAATTGTGAGAAATCAATCGAGATTTGTGGTTTGGGTGGTGGGAAAAACAGCTTCACATGCTAATGGAAAAGAAAATTTATATTCACTCTGTGTGAATTGCTTTGGTCCATTGCTCATTTGAAGACGTTTCTATGCAAGGATGCACTTCATTCCCTTAGCTCCTGTTTGGCTGCCAAGAGATTAAGTTTATGGTCTGGTGACTGATTTATTCCCACTCTGCTTTAGGCTGTGAGGGATAGCTCACATTCTCAATCAGGGAGATAAAGGGTAGAAAACCTAAATTCCTTTTATTAAAGTATGTATATATGTGTACATGCACATATATATACACATATGTATGTATTTATGTATTTAGACCTTTACTATTAGATTGAACTAAAAGTATATAACACCAGTTATTAAGCTGGAAAGTTGGCTCCAGGTTAATAGCTTTGCTTTGTTTTGCCTCCTTTTGATTTCTCTCTTGCAGAAATTAGGTATTTCCTATACAAAGTTAATCCCAGTGGGACCATATTAAATTAGGTGCCAAACCAAACAGTATCCTAACCCAGCAAGTCCACAGTTTCTTTGCAAGGCTCAGTTTTGTGTGTGTGTGTGTGTGTGTGTGTGTGTGTGTCTGTGTGTGTGTGTGTGTGTATGTGTATGTGTGTGTGTGTGTGTGTGAAGGATGGGATTTAGAAGTTTATTAATGATCAGAAATATTTAAAACATTATGATTCAAAGGTCTTTTGGGAGACGTAGCTGCACTCTTGGATCAGTCAGAAATCAAGAAGGAATCACAGAAGCCAAAAGTAGCAATGATAGGAAGTATGTTTCCCCTATTTTTGTACTATTAGCACAGGCAATGAGAAAAGGTGGTAAAAATGCATGAAGGAAGTTATAGAGTGAGCTATCAAAGTTAGATTGAAAGCACTGATTGTTATCCCTCACCTTACCTTGTAGTTTTGCTTTTATATTTCTTTGTCATTTTGGATCTTTAGCTAATTGTCTCTGTAACACAAGTCAACTTATTTATTTTAGTAAAGGCAGGGTTTTTTTTTTTTGTTTGATATCATATAGAGCACGGGTCCCCAACCCCTGGGCCACGGACCAATACTGGTCTGTGGCCTGTTGGGAACCGGGCCACACAGCAGGAGGTGAGTGGCGGGTGAGAGAGTGAAGCTTCATCTGCATTTACAGCCACTCCCCATCGCTCGCATTACTGCCTGAGCTCCACCTCCTGTCAGCATTATGATGAGTTGTATAGTTATTTCATTATATATTACAACGTAATAATAATAGAAATAAAGTGCACAATAAAAGTGGTGCGCTTGAATCATCCCAAAACCATCCCCCACCCCCCGTCCGTAGAAAAACTGTCTTCCACGAAATCAGTCCCTGATGCCAAAAATGTTGGGGACTGCTGATATAGAGGATAACCTGAAATTTATTTGACTAACATATGGCTCTAACACAGGGAACTAGGACTGGTCGTTAGAAATTATAAAAAAAAAAGTTCTGACAATTTGATTTGTCTTTACAAAATAATGATACTCCTATCATCGCCTTCTGTGTCTTTACTAGTTTTCCACGTTCTTTTACTATAGGGTTTTGCATTTAATAGGAGCCAAACTGTAATCTCGTTGAAAAGTAGCATATTTAATTAAATATCCATTTAGTGAATAATTGATAACAACATTTCTAAGTGCAGGATCTGATGGTATGACTCTACATAGTCTAAAGTTGTTCAAAAAGAGTAGGTACACTTATGAAAAAGCAAAATATATGTATTATGAGAGGAGAAACTGGGGTTATATATAAATTTTTTTTTAGAGTTGGTCCAAACCAAATTATGACTTTTAATTTAATTTTGTATATTAAAAGTTTTAGGCCACTCTCCTAACATGTCTGTTTTGACTCAGTTTTTTTTTTTTTTAAATGTTGGGAGTAGGAGGTTTTATTAATTAATTTATTTTTGCTGTGTTGGGTCTTCATTTCTGTGCGAGGACTTTCTCTAGTTGTGGCAAGTGGGGGCCACTCTTCATCGTGGTGCGCGGACCTCTCACTATAGTGGCCTCTCTTGTTGTGGAGCACAGGCTCCAGACGCGCAGGCTCAGTAGTTGTGGCTCACGGGCCTATTTGCTCCACGGCATGTGGGATCCTCCCAGCCCAAGGCTCGAACCCGTGTCCCCTGCATTAGCAGGCAGATTCTTAACCACTGCACCACCAGGGAAGCCCTTGACTCAGTTTTATCATTCTGCCATCCTAAGGAAAAACGTGCTTGAGCAAGTTCTTAAAGTAGAATGGTATACTTTGCAAAGATGAATGAGACTTGCTTATAAAAATGCCAACCATCAATATCTACCTGCAAATCAAAATGTATTAGAAACATATTTGAAACCTCAGATGAATAAAATATCCTATATACTCTGATGATTCCAGAATAAATGTGAAAACATAAATATTATACCCAGAGAAATTATATAGAAAAGAGAATTTTCTCTCTCATATCGTGCATCAAATATATGGTCATGTCTGCTTTACTTACTTTGTACAATATTATGTCACAAATGTAAATTGATAGCTCTATTAAAACTGTCAAATATATTGGTGAAATTTATTTGCTAGTTCATGTTTCACATGCAACTGTTTTTCATTTGTTGAACAATTCATTTAATTTGACAGCTCTAATTTTACAGAATTGCTCTTTCAAGACATTTGAGGTTGTTGTTTATATCAATATTCTATAACCTCTTTCATATTTCTCTACTCACTCTCTAGATATAACCTTCCTTAAAATGACCTACATATTTTATTGCAAGTGTTACTGCTGTCCTTGCCAATATGCAGAAAAAGTTAAGGTATGGTCTCTGGAGGCAAACGTTCTTGCAGCAAGCATTTCAAAGGTAAAGTTCATAACTTAGATAAACATTGTCCTAACAAATCCCCTAAATAAGCACTGAGCACTTTGCATCTTTTTAGTCTATGAAGTCTGTCATATCCACCAAAATGTGTAAAAAACACAGTTCTGGACTTCCCTGGTGGTGCAGTGACTAAGAATCTGCCTGTCAATGCAGGGGACACGGGTTCGAGCCCTGGTCCAGGAAGATCCCACATGCCTCAGAGCAACTAAGCCCATGTGCCAGAACTACTGAGCCTGAGCTCTGGAGCCCGTGAGCCACAACTACTGAGCCCACGTTCCACAACTACTGAAGCCTGCGCGCCTAGAGTCTGTGCTCCGCAACGAGAAGCCACCGCAATGAGAAGCCTGCGCAACACAACGAAGAGTAGCCCCTGCTCGCCGCAACTAGAGAAAGCCCACACGCAGCAACGAAGACCCAATGCAGCCAAAAATAAATGAAAAAAACACAGTCCCTTTTTCTATACAGTATGAAGAATTCAGAATAATTATGTTAGTCTTCTGGCACTATTGGAATATGATCAATTGCTTTTTTAATAAAAACAGCAAAAGTACTGCTGTAAAACATTACAGAAAAAGATTATTTCTCACTTCTCTTTACATGACTTATTTATTTTATGTCTGGAAATTTATACCTCTTAATCCTCTTCACCCATTTTGCCCACCCCTCAACCACCCTCCTTTTTGGCAACCACCAATCTGTTCTCTGTATCTATAAGTTTTATTTGTTCATTTGCTTTTAGATTTGACATACGAATGGAATCACATGGTATTTGTCTTCTCGGTCTGATTATTCCATTTAGCATAACACTCAAGGCTCATCCATGTTGTCGCAAATGGCAAGATTTCATTCTTTTTAGAGCTGAATAGTGTTCCATTTTGTGTGTGTGTGTGTGTGTGTATGTGTGTGTGTATATATATATATATATATGTGTGTGTGTGTGTGTGTGTGTGTGTGTCACTTCTTTATCCATTCGTCCATCCATTGACACTTAGGTTGTTTCCATATCTTGGCTATTATAAATAATGCTATAATGAAAATAGAGGTGCATATATCTTTTCAAATTAATGTTTTCTTCAGTTAAATACCCATAAGTGGAATTGCTGGATCATAAGGTAGCTCTATTTTCAATTTCTTGAGGAACCTCCATACTGTTTTCTATGGTGGCTGCACCAATTTACATTCCCACCAACAGTGGACAATGGCTTCCTTTTCTCCCTATCGTCAACAACACTTGTTGTCTACCAAAACGTTTATATCCCTATGATGATTTATTTGCACAGTACCTCTGAATTTTCCCTACTGTCTGAGAAAATAATTCCTCTTGTTGATAAGCAAAAGGAACAGTAGCCAGAGCTAGCAAACGTTAGGTAAATGTCTCTGAATAGGTATTACCTGTAGATTTATGCCCTGTCCCATAGCCATTAGCATAGTTATATCTTACTACTTATAGAGCAGCTTTCAGTTAGACATTTTTCTCCTTAGCAGCCAGTGGAATTATATGTGTAATATTAGCAAGGCTTTGTGTGTGTGTGTGTGTGTGTGTGTGTGTATAGCTTAAATCACAGAACATCATTCATTACTTCTCTAACCCCAATCAGAATAATGAGAGAGAAATAGTCATTGCTTAAGTGAGGACGGTGTTTTCAGGAATCAAGATCTATATAATATATACTCCTTGAAATCACTAAACCCCTTCTTGTTTAGGCTGCTTCCCTTCTCTTCATCTCTGGACTTTTCTTTTAGGGTTATCCTTTAGATTTACTATTTCTTTTATCTTCAGTATATTTTCCAGTTCTACAAACTTTATGTGACTTTCTCAGCCTTCAAATAATCCTTTTCTTTTTGGCTCCTAGTAGTACTTTTTTTATTGTTGTAAAAATCAGCTGTCACATGATTTAGGCTAATGTTACAATAAAAATATCCATCTATTAGTTTTTCCTGTGGCAGGTTTTACATTAGTTTCTTGTTATCTATTATATCATTTAATTAAAACTATTCTAAAACATTAATATTATTATCCAAATAGTAAGGATTAAGAATCTAATAGCCAGGTTGGTGAAATAAAGTTTATCTAGCTAGTAAATGGCTTGGGAAGGAATGACCTGAAAGAATAAGAGGTGACAGTGCCTGATCCTAAGACAGGACCAGGAACAGTGCGTGCTTCCATTAGCCAGACTGGAAAACTTCTTGATGTACAAGACATTGGGGATGATTGTACAGAAGAGTCTTACCTCAGTAGGCAAGAATAGTTACCTTTAGACTGACACTGCTTTAGTTTCACCTAACAAATCATAAAACCAATATCAGAATCAAGCTGTTTCCAAGTAACTTAACTATATCCCAGAAAAAAGCTCAATATTTTTAGAAATACAAAACATCCAGGACACTGACAAGGTAAAATTTACAATATCTGGTGTCCAGCAAAAGATTACCAGGCCTACAAGAAAGAAGGAAAATAAGATCAAGAATAAAGAGAAAAAATAATCAGTTTAACAGAGTCAGAATTGGCACAGATGTTGGAATTGAGAGTGAAAGACTTTAAACCAGTCATTAAAAATATTTTCCTAAATACTACTTTTCTTCTCCCATCCAGATATCTGCACTATTATTGCCTTTTGTTTTATTTTTTATATATGTTATTCATTGCACACTCCATGGTTATTATTTTTAAACAAAGAGTAAATTTAAATGAAAAGAAAAAAATCTTGTATGTAGTTATCATTTCTGATGTTCTCCAATCCTTTGTATAGATGAATATTTCCATCTGGCATAATCTTCCTTCTATCTGTAATCCAGTATTGTTATGGTAGAAATCTGTGGTTGTGATGCTAAGGTATGTGGGAGGTGAAGCATTCTATAATCTTCTATATGGGTCTTAGTCTTTTGAAGTCCTATGTCCCTAGGTTATAACCTTCACAAGTGTGAGTCAGGAAGCCTGAAGGGGACTGGAGATGGGTAAATGCCCTTTCCGCTATGTGAGACAAGGCTCTGGTAAAGTTTTCTCCATGGAGAGTAGGCTTTTGTTCATGATAACACTCCACTTTTCCCTCCTCCTGCCAGAGCCAGTAGGGGATTTTTTTCTCTCTGCTCTTTACAGTGAGAAATTATGTTTTACCTGGAGGTAAAACCCACAGAAGTGTGGAGGTCTCCTAAGACTACAAGAGTTTCCTTCATACAAGGTCAACAGGAATTTGTCAAAATGATCATGTAAGTGTTCTTACCAGTTTATTGCTCCAGTGGCTTCTGATCAAGGTTAGATGATATTGTCTATGTTCTATGTATTTGCCTGACTCTCTAGAATTTTAGGTGGTAGTTTACTTTGCTACTTTAATTCTCTGTTGATTTCAAGAAAAATCATTGATAATTAATTTGTTCAACTTTTACTTGTTCTAGGGATATGTATGATGACTTCTAAGGTCTTTACTTGTTGGACCTGAAACCAGCAGGTAATACCCTGCTGATAGGGTATTATTGGATATTACTGGTGTTACTGGATACCCAGTCTCCAAGTTGGATGACATTCTCAGTTGAGTAAACTCAAGTAGTGGAATTACTTAGAAGTAAACAGAGCCCTAACAGGCATGCAAGCTTACCCACAGTTTAGTCAATACATGACTGAATTAAGGCAATCAGTTCCTCATTCTACGTGCCTAGGAAAGAAGGGTGAAACTGACACCACTAAAAAGTGAAGTAGATAAATGTGAACTTAAGATAGGTGATTTTAGCACATTTTTTTCAGTAACTGAGAGGAGAAAAAAAGAAATTAAACAAAAATCATTTGAGGGAATCCAGGAAGATGGAGTAGGAAGCATCAGAAATCTGTCTTCCCACTGAGACAACAATTGCACTGACAGAATCTGCCTGGTGCAACTATTTTAGAACTCTGGATTTTATTGAAGTTTCCAAGGGAAGACTTGGACAGTGAGTCACAGTTAAATTTGGTCAATTTTAACTCTTAACACAGTAGCAGCTATTTAATTCCTATCCCAGGCAAATGTGTACATGTTCCTGGAGCAGCTTGCACACACCTTGTGGGAACCAGGGTGGGCAAAAAGAACTCTGTTCTTTAAATACTAGGACTCTCTGATGACTGATTGTTGTTTCTGATCACGAGATTCAGACAAAGAGGGGACAGCCATTGTTTTTGCACCTGCGCCCATTGTTGCAAGCCCTTTCCCCTCTGACTGAAGTGACTTCTAGGGGATTTAAGGGGCAGCACATTTCCTCTATCTTCATTTTTCTCTTTTTCCCTTTTGGGAGCCAGACATTAAAGACCAAGATATTTAAAGCTGACTGCATTAGTAGAGGAAATTAGAAAGACACTGTGCGTGACTATGGGAAAGCACAGACTCAGAAAAAACCTGAGAAGACCTTAAGTTTACACTTAAGGCCACTCTTCAGCACCGAGACAGTCTACAACAATAAGACAAACAAGCAAACAAACAAAATACCCGACAACAAACTCTGAGGAAGGGGGTGAATCTGATTTCCAGGTTTACCACATTATTCAATTCAGATATTCAGTTTTAAACAAAAAAAATTCAAAGCATACAAAGAAACAGGAAAATATGGTTCATTCAAAGGAAAAAAAAATAAACCAACAAAAACTGTCCCTGAAAAATACTTGACCATGAATCTTCTAGACAAAGATGTTAAAACAACTACCTTAAAGACAGCTGAAGAACTAAAGCACAACAAGGAGAAAGTCAAGAAAATGATGTATGAACAGACAGAAATATCAATAAAGAGACAGAAAACATAATGAACCAAAAAGAAATTTGGAACTGAAAAGTGTAATGACTGATATAAAAAAATTCACTAGAGGGATTCAAAGTCATATTTGAGCAGGCAGAAAAACGAATCAGTGAACTTGAAGTCAAGATGATGAAAATTATCAGGTCTGAGGAACAGCAAACAAAAAGACTGAACAAAAGTGAATAGAGCCTAAGGGACCTGTAGGACTCCATCAAGTGAACCAACATATGTGTCGTGGGAGTCCCAGATTGGGATGTAAGAGAGAAAAAACAGAATATTTGAAAAAATAATGGCTGAAATCTTCCCATATTTGAAGAAAGATGTGACTATAAGCATCCAAGAAGCTTAATGAACTCCACGTAGGACGAACTCAAAGAGACCCACAATGACACATGGTAATGAAACTGCTGAAAGACAAGGACAAAAAGAATTTTGGAAGGAGCAAGAGAGAAGTGAATTATCCCATACAATCAGTAAGATTATCAATAGGTTCTCATTAAAATCTTTGTAGGAGAGCAGGAAGTGGAATTATATATATTCAAAATGCTAAAAGAAAAGAAAAGAACTATTAACCATGAATCCTATATCCAGCAAAACTGTCCTTCAAAAGTGAGGGTACTCCCAGGTAAACAAGAGCTGAGGGAGATCACTAAGATTAGATCTGCCCTGCAAGAATGCTAAGGGAGCTCCTTCAGGATGAAAGGACGCCAGACAGTAACTTGAAGCCATATGAAGAAATAAAGATTTCAGTAAAGGTAAATAAATGGGAAATTATAAAAGCTAGTATTATTGTAACAATGATATGTAACTCCACTTTTTGTTTTTTACATGAATTGAGAGACTAATACATTAAAAAGTAAATGATATATTAGTCTAAAAGTATTTTCATAACTTTGGTTTGTAACTTCTCATTTTATTTTCTACATAATATAAGAGATTGATGCATTAAAATTATTAGTTTATATTTTTGAGAAACAGGTTATAAACATGTAATTTTGTGACATCAAGACTGAAAGGGGTGGGGATGGAGCTGTCAAAGGAGCAGAGCTTTCATATGTTATTGAAGTTAAGTTGGTATAAATGCAAATTAGAGTGTTATAACTTTATGATACTAAATACAATCCCCATGGTATCCACAAAGAAAATAGCTAAATAATACAGTAAGTCCCCTACATACCTTCAGGTTGCAAACTTTCAAAGTTGTGAACGTGTGTTCGCATGTCCAATCACATTAAAGGGAAATTAGAAAATACTTAGAGATGAATGAAAATCAAAATATAACATACCAAAACTTACAGACAGAGAGTAAGCAGTGCTAAGGGGGAAATTATAGGTTTAAACAATTACAATAAAAAAAACTAAAACCTCAAATCAACAACCTAACTTTGTAGCTTGAAGAATTAAAAAAGAATAACAAACTATACCCAAAGTCCTTAGAAAGAAGGAAATAATAAAGATTAGCATAAGTATAAACAAAATAGAGAATAGAAAAATCATAGAGAAAAATCAAGAAAACCAAAAGTTGGTTCTCTGAAAAGATCAACAAAAGTAACATACCTTTAGCTAAATGGACTAAAAAAAAAGGAGAAAATATTCAAATTACTAAAATCAGAAATCAAGTTGTGGATTTTGCTACTGATGCTACAGAAATAAAAGGATTACAAAAGAGTACTGTGAACACTCTAAGCCAATAAATTGGATAACCCAGATGAAATAGACAAACTCCTAAAAACACAAAACCAACCAATATGAATGTGTGAAAAAACAGAAAATCTGCACAGACCTATTACTAGTTAGGTGACTGAATCAATAATCAAAAACTTCCCAACAAAAAAAGTCTTGGACCTGATGGTAAATTCTACTAACATTTCAAGAAGAAGTAATATCAGTCTTTCCTAAACTTTTCCAGAAAACTGAAGAGAGAGAACACCAAAAAGTAAATTAAGAAAACAATTCCATTTACAATATCATCAACAAGAAAAAATATACTAAGGAATTAACTTACAAGGTAAATGATTTGCACGATTGAAAACTACAAACATTGCTAAAAGAAATAGAAGAAGACATAAATAAATAGAAACACAACCAGTGTTCAGGGATTAGAAGTCTTAATATTGTTAAGATGTCAATACTACCCAAAACAATATATAGATTCAATTCAATCCCTATCAAAATCCCAATGATATTTTTGCAGATATAGGAAAACTCATCATAAAACTCATATGGAATCTTACAGAACCCTGAGTGGCCTAAACAATCCTGAAAAAGAAGAACAGAGCTGGGGGACTCACACTTACTGATTTCAAAACTTACTACAAAACTACAGTAATCCAAAGATTGTGGTACTGGCATCAAGACAGACATTTAGACTAATGGAATAGAATACAGTTCAGAAATAAATCCTGACATATACAATATCAAATTCACTTCTATGACTCTACCAAACACAAATGAGGCCATAACTCATCAACAGACATTTACATTAATGTTTATAGTGGCTTCATTGTTTAGAGACAAAACCGGGAATCAATTAAAATGTATATCAACAGTAAAATGGATAAATACGTTTTACTATACTCATTAAATCAAATGCTAAACATCAATGAAAAGGAATGAGGTAATACTTTGTCTACTGCATGATAATATTTAGTATGTGCTTTATAATCCAATTTATATAAAGTTCAACAAGTATAACTATTTTATGACTTTACTGTTCATAATATTGTTTATGTTTGCAGACAAGTTAACTGTGATGAGCATTAGAGTAGCCTCTAGGTATTGAAAATATTTTATATGGTTGTATGGCTTTGTTTACCTTGTAAAAAATTACTGGGCTGTAGATTTATAATATGTGCAATTTATTATATGTATGTTATACATCAAAGAAAATATTACAAAGTTTTCCTGGTTTGTATTCACTAAGCCATGTTTTTCATAGGGGCAATGAAAGCAAATATCTCTAAAGGCTGGTGAAATAACATGTACCATCTAGATTCGACATACTGTGTGCAGATCCAGACAAATGCTGTCATGAAGGATTTTGAATCCAGCATAGCCATATTTTCTAATACATTAAAGAAGTTATAAATCTTATATATATTTTTTGTGAAAGAGTCTGTTTATACTCCCAAACAGTATGTCAGCACAAGAATTATGAAATAAGTTTTATACAGGGGCAAATGTTTTATGCTCCTTGTGACCTTGGTACAATCATTAAAATCCTGAAAATAGATCTCTTTCTTTTATAATTGTTTCTGGAAGAAATTTATACCTGCCCTTTTGTATTTGCTTAGACAACCTCTGGACAGTATTAGGGAAGTTTTTTTGTTTGTTTGTTTTTGCTTTTTGTTTGTTTGTTTTTGTTTTTTGTTTGTTTCCCCCTCTAGTACCCTGGCTTTCACAAGTCATTTTCATTCTTTTCCCAGATTAGCTGACTGTCAATGAATGCCACTCTGTACTGAATCATCAGTATGGAATGGTTGCAATCCAATTACTTGTCAGGGAATATAACCTCAAATCTGCTATTGCTCAATATTTATGAAAAGCACAGTTGAGAGAACACAATATTTATGGGAAAATTTCTGAATGGTAAGCAGCAGACTCATATCTCTAAATGCTCTAATAGCTACCCATAAATTATTCCATAGTATAAGTGCACTAGCAGCTTAGACCACGTAATTTTACCACCTCCTAGTACAACAGCATTTACAGAATTGCCTTTTGGCGAAATGCCATCATCATACAGTGAGGGACAGTAAAAGAAACATCCCTAAGTTATTTGTTGCTTTGACGTTACATACCACTTTTCCTGTGACAGATCCGCAGAGAAATGTCTCTCTGATCCCCATATCAGACAAAGGTGTGCATGGTAACCGGATTGCTTTTGGGTCATGCACCCTCTGATTCATACGCTTCCTTGCTTCTCAAAAGAAGGGTCCTGGAACTACATCCCTGTACAGAAAACCAGAGAATAAACATTGAATATGGATATTCTCCTGGGAAAATTAATTTCACTCAAATATTTAGAAAAAGCATTTTGAATTTTTGTGCTCTCAAAACCCTTTGTCACACATGGACATAAATAAATTAATCAAAATTCTTCATGTCTTCAGTTTGATAATTCACTACTTTTGGTTTGTAGTTTATTCTGTTCCACAAACATCTTAAAAGCATAAATTTAAAGCATAAGCTTAAAGCCAGATAAAACACACAGGATAATTTAGAATATAAAGAAGATACAGAATAATAAAGTTTAGGACAGACATGGACTAATTCCTGATGTAACTTCCAAAAATTTCAATGAGGAATATAAAAGCATTAATCAAGGGCTTCCCCGGTGGTGCAGTGGTTAAGAATCCGCCTGCTAATGCAGGGGACATGGGTTTGAGCTCTGGTCCGGGAAGATCCCACATGCTGTGGAGCAACTAAGCCCATGTGCCACAACTACTGAGCCTGTGCTCTAGAGCCCGCAAGCCACAACTACTGAAGCCCACGCACCTAGAGCCTGTGCTCCACAACAAGAGAAGTCACTGCAATTAGAAGCCCATGCACCGCAACGAAGAGTAGCCCTGCTCGCTCCAACTGGAGAAAGCCCGTGCGCAGCAACGAAGACCCAACACAGCCATAAATAAATAAATAAATATTTTTAAAAAAGCATTAATCAATTATACCGAGACATTTGGTATAAAACACACGCAAATGCTTACATAAAATATGTATTGAAGTAAAAATGAACTCTGATTCCACTTATACTAAAAACCCTGAAGTCTGACAACCTGAACACATAGTTCTTCAAATATAACTATTTAGCATGTTTTGGCTTCTGGTGCAAAGAAGGACAAAGCAAGTATATTTATGGTAACAGTAAAGAATGACTTCCACAATTGTCATTTTATCATATACTATTTCAAGCTGGAAATTTCACTTACCCACTACAAAACAGAGTGGTAACTATTCTGAATTCACAGGAAAAGATTACTGAATTAAAACTTCAGTGTGAGAGGTAATGAAAACAAGAGGATAGTAAAGGCCTCACAAGACTAAGAATAGGATACTAACAATATGTTGGAATCTTATTAGAATCAAACATCACATTAACAGTACCGAATGCAAAAGGATCTATATATTGATTGCTCAGGGCATGTAATTATGAACACATGATTGCAAAACAAATCAAATCAGGCAAAATAGACATTGCCATATACAAAGTCAGAAGTTAACTTCCTTTCCAAATTTTCTCAAAAAATACTCAGGGAGTATTCACCTGGGTTTTTTATTTTATTTTTTTTGATAAAATAATAGGTGAAAAATCATAACATAGTAGTATTGTTTGCTTTACTTATTAGGAATTAAGGTGAGAATAGTTTCCCGGGTTTAAGTGTCATATTTATATATTTTTGTAAATTGTTTCTTCATATTTTCCCATTTTTGTTTTTACTGGATTTCTGTTCCTTTATATCCTGCTTTTAGATTCTTAGTATTTCCAGATATTAATCCTTTTTATGATAAAACCTGCAAATAGTTTCTCCTATCTGTCATTTGATTTTTGTTTTGCTTACATTATTTTTTCTTTCTATTCTAAAAATTTTCCTCCTTTCTAAGTGGTTGAACTTAATTTTTTATTGCATCTAGATTTTTAAGTCATAGTTAAAATACTTGCCATCATAGCTATGTTATAAGAGAATCAACATTATTTTTACATTTATTTTCTTCCAAGACTTGCAGGGCTTTAGTATTTAGATTTAGATTTCTGATACATTTGGAGTAATTCTTTTGTGTGTGGTATGAGTGACGAATTCAGTTATGCCTGTTTCTAAATATCTACTACAGAGAGATATTGAATAGTATTGTTGTAATATCTAGATCAGATTTTTTTTTTGCCAATTGTTTTTGTCAGTATTTAGTAGTCACAACCTCTTTGAAAATGTGATAACAGGAGCTCTCAAACAAAAGAGCATTTTCAGACAACATTTCTACATGTAATTTCAGGAAGTTTTTAGAAATCTTTAAAGCCATTCATGAATCATTGTGATCCACAAACCCTACTGGAACAGGAAAACAGAGGAAAAATTATTTTAATCTTCAGAAAGTATTTTTAGAATAAGCTTCTCCTTTCTATAGATAGATCCAGAGCACACGGTACTGAGTGGTAGTGAAAATGCCTTGTCTTCCAATGCTACATGTTTTCATTGAATATGGGAATAAAAAGTGATAAAATTATAAGGACAATATTGCCCCTAGAAAAATGAGCTCATTTTGCCACTGAATCTTCATATTACCATCAAAGTAATTTTAAATGTTTCTCATTAAAACCCAAGTTATGGGACTGTGTATATTAATGACAAAAGTGTTCTAATACAAATCTGTGGTGGTTCTTGCAATCTGCATATAAAAGTTCTGAATGCTGTATATTTAAATATGAAAATAAATCTAGAAATAAAAATCAGTCAATTCAGGATTTAACTTATATGTATGTGCTACTTTTTAAACTTATTTTAAAATTTTCTACAATTTTTTCTATAAAAAGTATCTATTTTTCCAGTCAATCAGTATCATTTATAAATTGCTGCTTTTTACCTTTAGTTAAATAACTATATGTTGGAAGCTGGTTCTTGACCAATAATTTGTGTTCAGTTAGTGAGTTCTGTAGTAGATAAGAGACTAAGTCAATCAAAAAATAATATTCAAAGGATCAGTTTTTCCTTATGTGAATACAATTTCTTTGTCTCGTCCAGGTAACATGAGTTCTAGTCAGCCAAAACTGTACCATATATACACTGGCCTTTCAAATAATTTCCATGTATGCAGGCTTGCTAAACAGAAACTATTTCTTATAATGACTTTCATATAGTATATCCTTAAGGATCACCTTCATGGGTAAATTGAAATCTAACATAAAAAACAGATACAAATACAAATATGGGACACTAATTTTTCCTTTATTACGCTTATTAAGTATAATAGAAAAGAAAAAGTTAACTAGATCCATTACGTCCAAATAGTATTTACTAGAACCGCTCAACCTATCAGCTTTGACAGTTGCCTCATTTTGACAGCGTGATTCATACCACTTTGCTTTTGTCTGGCTCAATAGATTTTACAATGCAGGCACAGTAAAATGTACTTTGTAGTAAGCAACTCCTTGATCTCAGAAGAACTCCTAACAAGTCACTCCTGCTGTGTTAAATAATACTGCCTGTAATTCTTCTTTCTTCCAATACATTTCTGTGGGTTTCTAAAATATAAAATCAAGCTGTGAAAGTATATGGATACACAGATCTTCATTTTTGTGTTTTTCGCTATAAAGGGGGCAGGAAAATCTCTCTCCTTTGATTTATATATATATATTTTTTCATTTATGAATTAGATCCCTCTGGCTTGCTCAAAGAATTTTATCTAAATCTCTTTATCACTCATAATAATGTGGAATGTTGGGATGAAAATCACTCAATTAGTTTTTATTTCAATAACTAGAATACATAGAATTGACATTTTTTAAACTTGTGAGCAAGGCATAAACAAAGCCAAGCCCAGACTTTCCCATCAAAATTAATTCTTGATGAAGCCATCTCTAAGAGAAACTATCTGCACAAAATAATCGTATAAGCTTTCAAAAACTAAAGGTTTTCAAATTCTTAGGCTCCACTCAAAATCAGGTGAAGAAGTCTCATGAATCAAGGTCCAGTAATCTGAACTTAGAAGTAGTTCTTCCCATAATTCTGATGCTCCTCTTCTTCCCATAAAGGATCCTGCCTTCTAGTGATCATACAATTACCACTTAATCATTCTTCGTCTTCCAGAGATACACAGGAAATAAAAAGAGAATTTACAAGCCCAAAACACAATAATACTGGCTTTATCTTTGCCTTTTGTTGTTAACTGTACCAGAATTCCTTATTTCTTCTTCTGGCTTCAAATTAGTGTCTCTTGTCCTTTTATTTCATACCGAAGGAATCCCTGCAGCATTTCTTGTTGGGCAGGTCTGCTAGTCACAAACTCCCTCAGCTTGGTTTATCTGAGAATGTCTTAATTGATCCCTCATTGTAAAGGATAGTATAGCCAGATGTAGAATTCTTGCTTGACAGTTGTATTTTTTTTTCTTCTTTAGCACTTGAAGCACATCATCACACTCCCTTCTGGCCCTTATAGTTTCTGTTCAGAAATCAGACTTTAATCTTTTGAGGGTCCCTTATACTGATGAATTGCTTCCCTCTTGCTGCTTTCAAGATTTTTTGAGGGGCTCTGTCTTTTGACAATTTGATTATAATATGTCTCAGCATGGTTCTCTTTGCATTTATTATTCTTGAAAGTTGTAAGCTGCTTGAATATAGACATTTGTGTCTTTTATCAAACTTGAGAAGTTTTCTGCCATTATTTCTCAAATCTTTGTGAGCTTTTCTCTCTCTCCTTTACTTCTGAGATTCGTTTTATGTGTATGTTGTTATGCTAGATGGTGTCACAGAGGTCTCTTAGGCTCGGTTCATTTTACTTCATTCTTTTTTCTTACTGCTCTTCAGAGTAAATAATTTCAACTTACCTATCTTCAAATTCACAGATTTTTTCTTCTACCTATGCAAACCTGCTCTTGATACCCTCTAGTGAGTTTTTCACTTCAATTATTGTACTTGCTCAGCCCCAGATTTTTTATTTAGTTTCTTTTTATATTTAATATCTCTTTATTGAAATTCCCGATTTGTTCACACATGATTCTCCTGGTTTCCTTTAACTCTTTGTCCGTGGTTTCTGTTAGTCTTTGAACATATATAAGATAGTTGATTTAAATCCCATGTGTATTTCCACAGGGACATTTAAGTTATTTTTTCTCTGATAGCCCTTATTTTTTGTTTCTTTGTATGCTTCCTAATGTTTTGTTGAAAACTTGACCTTTTGGATATTATAATGCAGTAACTCTAAAAGTCAGATTATTTCCCCTCCTCAGGGTTTGTTTTGTGTCTTGCTTTGCTCTGTGGCTGTTTGTTTCTAAACTATTCTTGTAAAGTCTATATTCTGTGTCATGTGTGGCCTCTGAATTCTCGGTTCCTTAGCTTGTCAGCTAGTGTTTTGACAAAGATTTTCATCAATTCCAGGAGCCAAAAAAGGATGAAGATAGATATATGGAAAAGAAAAAAGAAACCTCTATAGTCCCTGAAAATTGGCTCTGTGCTCGGCCACTTCAACACTTAGCCAGTCTATTTTCTATTTACAAATCTGCCTTAGCTTTCAATTCTTACTTTCACTGAGTCCATAGATCATCCATCCATGGGTGAAAACTTAGTGTCTTTCTGGCCTTTTCTGAACATGTGTACTACTTTGGGCATGCATGTGTCTTTTTAAATCCCCCTGCATACACAAGTGCTTTTGAGTGCCTTAATTTCCCAGACACTTTCTCCCCAACTTTCCCCCCAGGTTTTCAGTGCTCTTATTTTCCTCAACTGCAATATTTTGCCCCAGGTGGCTACATACTGTTTTTTCGTATTATTTTGTTCTCAAGGAATTCTCACCACTTTTTCAACTTTCATGGGTTCTGAGTTAGCTGAAACAAAGACAAGCTCCTTGTATCACCCTTTTAAGTAGTGTCCCCAGACATTGTAGAACAGACAAACACAATTCATTGAACGTAAAGTCGGCTCTTCTCCCTTCAGAACCAGTGACCAGCATCCCATACTAGGAACACAGGCCTCCATCCTCAAGATCACCACTGAGCCAGGGGTGGGGTTGGGGTAGAAGCAAGCACAAAGGTCACAAAGCTTCCCTACTATCTGAAGTTGCCTTTGTGTTGATTCAGCACTATCTTGGTTCCTGTAAACCTCTGACTGCTTTCCAGAGTTCTGACAAAGTTTATTCATAGAATGTTTGCTGGATTTTTAAAATCTTTTTATGGAAGGATAGGCCCATGGAGCTACCTAGTCTGCTATTTTCTATGATGTCACCTACCCTGTAGACTTTTAAATCAGAAAACACATTTTTTCTTTTTCATCTCTTGTTTGTGGAAATCAAAACAAAGTAAAATTTTATTTACTTTTTTCTGTTGCTAGTAAGAAATGGAAGTGATTGAGAAGATCTTTTCCTGCACTTTGCTCTGGTTTTTTTTGTTTGTTTTTAAGTGGAGGGCTATTTGTGAGCTTTTAATTTACCCCCTTCCCTGTCCACCACTTGCCTTATCCCTTATATGATACACACACTATTTATCCATAAATGGCTATGGATAGGAGCAGTAAGGAAATGTTCCTGATTAGGCCTGGTGGACTACAAAAATGTATTATGCTCTTTTGGAAATATAGTTGTCAAGTTTATTTAAAAAATGAAAACTATAAAATACGAACCTCCACCATTTTCCTTATTTCCTGTATAAGTTAACCACAGACACTCCCCTTCTTTCTTTTTAATCTTGGAGAATTGGCTGTACTCCTTATCTTCAAAGTCAACTTCTACCATTGTTTTTCATCTAGTTACTTCCATTGCTCTCCAGGTTTCAAAACAGTACCTGCTCTTAAAAAAATTGATCATGTGCTTATGCTGTCCTGGTTGTATGAGTAATAATCAACTACCTAATGTGTATATATGCCTTTCAAAAGTAAGGAAATAATAATCAATCAGAAATATTTTTGTTATTTTACAATTTTATAAAATAAATAATTACTTTTCTCCTAGTACACTCTAAAGCATTAAGAAAGTAACTCAGGGCTTCCCTGGTGGTGCAGTGGTTGAGAGTCTGCCTGCCGATGCAGGGGACACGGGTTCGTGCCCCGGTCCAGGAAGATCCCACATGCTGCGGAGCGGCTAGGCCTGTAAGCCATGGCCACTGAGCCTGCGCGTCCGGAGCCTGTGCTCCGCAACGGGAGAGGCCACAGCAGTGAGAGGCCCGTGTACCGCAAAAAAAAAAAAAAAAAAAGAAAGAAAGTCAGATTTTTCTTTTAAGTAAGTTTTAGAAGTCTGAATTTGTCTTTTGGAGTCATTGTAGCAAAAACTTTAATAAATTTTAATCGAAATTTTATTATTCTTAAATGTTGGATTAAAATCCTTTAAAACTGAGCTTACCTCATTACAGAGGAATTAGATCTGCCCTGAATTTTGCTTTTTTTAAAATTTAATTTTACTTTTTTATACAGCAAGTTCTTACTAGTTATCCATTTTATACATATTAGTGTATATATGTCAATCCCAATGAATTCTGCTTTTTGACTTAAATAAAAATGTATTATTGTCTAAAATTATAGGTGATCTGATTATATTTCCTTAGTTTTTAAAATCTTAGAATACATTTTAAAAATAATCAGTCTATCACTGTGAATAATAAAATTATGTCTTCATTTAAAAAGTATCTAATTCTTAAAATTATATATTCACAGTTTTGTAAAATATGGGGCATATTTAACAATATATTATAGAATATTTAAATTAATTTTAAGCACTGAAATAAATAAAATCTATTTTTATTATTAAGAAATGTTTATATAAACCAAAATATTTATAATTTCTCATAGTACTATTGAATTTGTAATAAAATTAAAGAATATGTATGTATATATGCAATCATATATATCATTTATACACACACACATGCACACATATATATACAGACAGGATACTTTATTAATCAACACATTTACTACTATACATGAGTTAGTAATGATTTCTTAGTTTGATTTGTTAAATATTTCTAGTATTTTCTATTTCTTAGACAGAATAAATTATAATTTATTTACTTCATTATTAAAATAGTCTTTCAGGAATTGTATAAAGTCCTGGGACACAAAAAATAAAAATGAAACCTAATGCTCATTCTAATATTAGTTACCTGACATTGTGGATACATTGCGGATCTATTGCTGCTAATTTGGATGTGCTTTTCAGTACTAGTTTATTATTTCAGTTTGAAATATGTGAGGTTTATACAGTTACCATATTTTAAAGCTCCTTCATATCGTATTTATCAAAGGGATTTTGTAGCCTTGAGAAAGGTCATTAAAAGTCAGGATAATTCTTAGCTCTATATGGAAACCAAGGTCTTCCAAACTAAATGTACTAATTAGGATTAAACTGTTAATATATACCTCAACCATCCTCCTTTAAACATTTTTTGAAAAGAATGAAAGAAAAAAGCACACTAAACATTTAAAATCTGAAATATTATTTTTTTTACCTTAAACTACATGTTTAAGATATACTTTTTTTGTTTTGAAATAAGACTCTTATGAGGGAATTGTCCCAGTGCAAAAAATATATCTAAATATGGAAAGAAAATATGGATCAAAACCTTTAATATTAATAATCTATGCCATCAAGAAAGCCTATTTTTGTTTGCAGATATTGCTATGAACAAATGCAAGGGTAGGTTGTGCAGTCTTTTCTGAGTTTTCACTGAACTTGGTTAGGAATTGCAGAGGATGGCTAGTGTCACTTCACATGTATTTTTTGTTTGGTATAATCTATTGATGATTGTGAATAGAGTTATCAGTAACAACTCTTTCCCCAGGGATAAACTAAGCGAACAACAAAACATGATGATAAACTGTGATCAAGGTTAAATGAACTCTCCAGCATTGCACGGAAAGTTCCTCTGAAGCCAAATCACTAATCACCAAGTGCCAATACCTGATTAAAATCTGGAGAAGGCCTGCAGGGGCTGGCTGAGCAGGGATACCTGGTGCTGAGATAAGTGGAACCCTGGAAAGAGAGAGAGACAGATGAGCATTTGGAACCGTGGTACTCATTTCTGTCAATCTGATTGTTAACAAGGATTACTCGAGAACACAGCAGAGAAAACTACCGCAGTGAAAAGGATTAGAAACTTTACTGCAGTCAGCCTCCTGCCACTTTTACCTAATGCATCTGCCATCAGTAGTCTTATTCAATGTCTTTGAGAATTCTATTTCTAATATTTTAGAAAATTCTTATTTCAAGGTCATTTAATTTTTTTCTAAAGAAGTGTAATGCTTAGCCATATTTTACTATTTTCCAGGTTCAGGTAAATTTGAGTAAATAGTTCACATCATTTTTATATGTTACAAGGAAAATTTTGAGATTGCAGTATATTTTGACAACTGAAGTGTTTTTTAATTTAAAAGTAATCAAATTCTTGAAATTTCATTTTTTGAAAAGATATCAGCTGATGCTTAGAAAGTATCTAATTCAGTCTCAAACGTGGTATGAAAATTCTATATTGTCTCAGACAAGTGGCAATCCAAATTCTACCTGAACATATTCAGAGACAGAAAAATCAAGGCTTAAATGGGCAGTACATTACTTCTTCAGAAAGCTCTACATTTTAGAAGATTCTACTGTACTGAGTCAAAATTTAAGTTCCTATAATCCCTACTCATTGATGTTAGTTCTGCCCTCTAGAGTTAAAAGAGAAACTCACTTCTACGTATGTATCTGCAAATACTGAAACAATTGTCCTGACTATTCTTTCTTATAGGCCTAATAGAATTATTTTTTTTACTTATTTTTTTAATTTGTATACCATGGCTTATAGTTTCATCACTTACGCATGTATGTGTCAAAAATATTGTTTACTTTTGCTTTAACTTTATACAAAACCATCTATGTGAAATATTCTGGCACTTTACTTTCATGAATTATACATCTCTAAGGTTCTTCTATATTGGTTAAATGTAACTTTAGTTATTACATTTTCCTTGCTGTATAATATTAAATCATATGACTACACAACATCTTGCTGTTTTCGTTATATTTTGCAGTTATGAGAACAATTTTCAAGTTCTTCACACTTATGCAGAGTGGTTCTGTATATCTTAGTACACTCTGCAAGGCTTCCTACTTGATATAAATCTAGAAGTGTAATGTGTAATTCCTAGGCCTTTGGCGAAGTCAATGTTCAGTGAATATTGGTTTTGAGCTTTCATACAGAGTGTTATCCATTATCAGCTGCTGATGGTTAAACCAAGAGTGCTTCAGTTTTGCTATTTCTGTATTTCAAAATAAGTATAATAATGTATATAAAATTTAGGGGAAAATGCCCACAGGAATGACACAACATTATAAGCCATCACTTTACACTTTTAAGAAAATGGGGACTCTTTTATGGTAGGAAGGCTTCTTTTGAATAATACTTAACTGACATGATAATCTGTTATCAAAGTAAGAAAAGAGCCACAAAATAATTTCTTCAAAACATGCTGGGACGAAGTGAGAGAGTGACATGGACTTACAAATACTACCAAATCTAAAATAGATAGCTAGTGGGAAGCAGCTGCATAGCACAGGGAGATCAGCTAAGTGTTTTGTGACCACCTAGAGGGGTGGGATAGGGAGGGTGGGAGGGAGGGAGCCGCAAGAGGGAGGAGACATGGTGCTGTATGTATATGTATAGCTGATTCACTTTGTTATAAAGCAGAAACTAACACACCATTGTAAAGCAATTAAACTCCAATAAAGATGTTAAAAAAATGCTGAAATTGAAAAGGTTAAAGGATACTAAGCTATGTGGACCAGGATCTTATGCGATCTCCTTCATGCACATTTCTTCTCCTTTCCATTGTTCTTTTCTTTCCTGAGAAGTATTCCACTTACTGCTATGTTTCCTACCCTTACTGTCTAATCAATAATTTATTAAAAGCCATTGAAGAGAATGAGGTCAAAGACAAAGTTCTTTATTAGATGCCCTCATGTTGATATCAATCTATTCATTAATATCCTAAAGACATTCATAGGAACAGAACCTATTCATAGAACTGTCTATTAAATTAGCTAAGCACATTGTAAGAGAAACAATACTTTGAATTTTTTCCAATGAGGAATCTAACAAATGGTCTAACTAAATTCAGCATTCATTACATTAAAAATGGAGCCATGATTTCCAAGTCCAATTACTAAAAATTGAATATGTTTTGGAGTATTTATTCTTAAGGAACACATTCTGCACCCTTGGACCTTCACTTAACTAGATACATAAATAAAACTTCTAATAAATCATTATATTTCTTATGAATTGGAGTAACAATTTTCAGTTGTAAGAAAATTTCAAAATTTTCTTAATTTTGAAGTTCTAGACACCTATCAACTTATCTCCTAATATCTCTTACTTTATTCAAGATTTACATAGATTGTCAGCAACCATTTATCAAGCTGATCTAAAACATTGTTTAAGGTTGTGGAATTAAATCATGGTGGAAAGATTATTTGAAATGGTTACAGCAATTCAAAATAAATTAATTAATTCATCTCCTATGTTGGTCCTTCTTTATGGTCCTATGGTAAAAGATGTGTTTGCAGTAACAGTACAAGGTCTCCATCTCTGAGATATTTTATTAAGTGAAAAAAGGGAGTATAACATGTAGAATGGGATATATACATTTATAAACACAAATATGCATTGATTATAATAGTGCCTCATTGACTACCTTTTGAGAAGAGTTGAGAATCTCAAGAGAATGTTTAAAGATTTGAATTCTTCATGAAAGAATGAGAAATATATAACTGAATGTTAATTGTTACAAACTCCATTTCCGCATTAAATTTAAATGTAAAATGGTATTTGGATAATTTAGAAGTGCTCAGAAAGCAAGTTAACGAATTGAGGATAGGACTGTTAAAAGTACATAGAATTTTATGGAAAAATGAGAAAAAAACAGGATAGACCAAAACAGATTCATCTGAGTTAAGTTTAGAATCAAGAGGAAGTAATCAGCTTTTAAAATAAGGTGATGCATTTTCTTTACTTTTAGATGAATCCATATTTATGGAGTTAAATATAAAATAAGATGCAGTTCTGGTAGCTGCTTCAGAACTAAAAATAAGAAGATCCTGGGACTTAGCTGACAATCCTGTAGTTAAGACTCTGTGCTCCCAATGCAGGGGGCACAGGTTTGATCCCTGGTCAGGGAACTAAAATCCCGCATGCTGCAAGGCATGAGCTAAATAAATAAAATTTGAAAAAAAAAAAGATCTTGCACTCCAATATTCACAGCAGTGTTATTTACAATAGCCAATAATGTAAGCAATCCAAGTATCCATCAACAGATGAATGGATAAAGAAGATGTGGTATATATATACATAGTATATATATACCAACATATAATGGGATATTACTCAGCTATAAAAAGAATGAAATTCTGCCATGTGCAAAAAATTGGATGGGGGGCTTCCCTGGTGGCACAGTGGTTGAGAGTCCGGCTGCCAAATGCAGGGGACACAGGTTCGTGTCCCGGTCCGGGAAGATCCCACATGCTGTGGAGCGGCTGGGCCTCTGAGCCATGGCCGCTGAGCCTGCGCGTCCAGACCCTGTGCTCTGCAACAGGAGAGGCCACAATGGTGAGAGGCCCGCGTACAGAAAAAAAAAAAAAAAAAAAAACAAAAAGCTGCATTACTTCTTCAGCAACATTAGATTTTTTGCTTTTTTACATACATGTTATACTTTCCTTTTAATACCTATTTTCATATTAAAATGTAAGGCTTATCAATTATTTTCAAGTATGCCAAAATCAATCAATACAAACAATTTTTATTTATTTGTATGTCTAATCTTATTAAATCTAAATATTCCTAGGTAGAAAAAATGTACATAATGAATGGCTATAAATAGCAACCATAATTATATGTTTTTAATATTATTTTTAAATTTGCCATTAAGAATATCTTTAAACCAATTAAACATCATCCAATTTTTAAACAAATCATGCTTTCTTATTGTTTTTATTTTATCATTATAAAGGTACTCACAAGAAAACCTCAAATTCTTTTAATTTTCACAAACATTGATAATTCAAATAATTATTTAAAACAAGAGGTACATTGAAACTACTAAGCTACAAACTTAACCAGGAACTTCCTACTCCAATAGTCCATTCTTCATTCATTGTTTTAAAATAAATATTGAGGATTTGTTTTTGTAAGGCACTATGTTTGGCAATACACAGAATAAAATAATGACTCTTAAGGTCTTTGCCATTACAGGCTAAGATGAGAAAAATGTACCCAAATAATAACAACACACTACAGAATGATTCATTTAAAAGTAGTAAAAATTAGAAATTCTACCACAAATCAAAGGTGATTAAGCATGGAAAAAATAATCAGTATTTAACAATACATGAAATAAAGAACAATTCGTTTAACACTAAAACCCTACAGTATGTAATTTGATACGCTTTCGATTTTTAAAGCTATTAAATGCCTTGAAATTGCTTAAGTTCATCAGAGCAAATGTTAATTATTATTATGCCACATAAATACAAGACTAGGCTTTGGAATGAGATTCAGTTTTGGTTTTGTCTTTGTCAACTGTGTAACCACTCAGGAAATTAGATATTGTTTTTACTATTCCTGTTACTAATGATAATTAAACATAATGCAATTTCAGTCCATACAACTTTGGAGAAGACAGAGTTTGCCTGCATAGCTCAAGGCATAAGAACGTCAATTTTTTTTATTAATATGGATTATATAACTATACATTGCTGATGCATTTTAATGCACAAGAAATAACTTTTATATATTTCATGAAATGTATTATTAATCTTTTGAAACATGGTGGTGATCATCAATATTTTTTGTCACTCTCTATTTTGAAATATTGGCAGGCTGACATTAAATATGCCTTTCCTATATATTACCATTAAGTACCATCACCTCTATGGATATTTCTCTCTCTCATATTGGGGAAAAGAAACTAATTTATATTCTTCCATTTTTATCTTCTGCCTATATATGCAATACTACTCATTTGAGAAACTCACTATTTTTGCATTTTAGTGGCCAAGTAAAATCAACCATAGCTCTGTAAAACTGCCTTCTTTGCAGATATTTCCAACCCCTCCCGAAAATTTTCAGTAAGCATATAAGGGTTTTTAAAACACATTGTCTTAGGGTTCTTTTCATTATTTTATTTATTTACTATATTTATTTATTTATTTATTTTATTTATTTTTGGCTGCGTTGGGTCTTTGTTGCTGCTCGCAGGCTCTCTCAAGTTGCAGAGAGCGGGGGCCACTCTTCATTGCGGTGCGTGGGCTTCTCATTGCGGTGGCTTCTCTTGTTGCAGAGCACGGGCTTCAGGCACGTGGGCTTCAGTAGTTGTGGCACGTGGGCTCAGTAGTTGCAGTTTGGGGGCTCTAGCACGCAGGCTCAGTAGCTGTGGTGCACGGGCTTAATTGCTCCACGGTATGTGGGATCTTCCCGGACCAGGGCTCGAACCCGTGTCCCCTGCATTGGCAGGCGGATTCTTAACCACTGTGCCACCAGGGAAGCCCAAGGCTTTTTTTTAATATATATTTATGTGGAAGGAGATTATTTCTGCTGGTAGTAAATGAATCTAACATGGCGTTTCCCTACGTGACCTGCTGCATATAAAGCACCTCTGGATTTCCAAGGCAAAGGAGATAAGAAAGACAACAAGGAAAGAGCAAGAGAGAAAGGAGTGACTGCTGATCACCTGCTCTTAACCTTGTTTTTTCTTCTAAAGTAAGAACAGTCGGATTGTTCTTTAATTCACTGCAACATCACTAAGAGATCATCTATTTCTTCTATTAATATGTTCTCCTGACCAAACAGTTTATCCCAAAACTGTAAGTGACAGAAATTTATTTAAAGACTACTGAGGGGGGGAAGGCGGAAGATGGCGGAAGAGTAAGACGCGGAGATCACCTTCCTCCCCACAGATACACCAGAAATACATCTACACGTGGAACAACTCCTACAGAACACCTACTGAAGGCTGGCAGAAGACCTCAGACCTCCCAAAAGGCAAGAAACTCCCCATGTACCTGGGTAGGGCAAAAGAAAAAACAGAGACAAAAGAATAGGGACGGCACCTGCACCAGTGGGAGGGAGCTGTGAAGGAGGAAAAGTTTCCACACTCTAGGAAGCCCCTTCGCGGGCGGAGACTGCGGGAGGCGGAGGGGGGAGCTTCGAAGCTGCGGAGGAGTGCACAGCAACGGGTGCGGAGGGCAAAGCGGGGAGATTCCCGCACAGAGGATCGGTGCCGACCGGCACTCACCAGCTCGAGAGGCTTGTCTTCTCACCCGCCGGGGCGGGCGGGGCTGCGAGCTGAGGCCGGAGCGCAGGGAGAGGACTGGGGTTGGCGGCTTGAACACAGCCTGAAGGGGTTAGTGCACCACAGCTAGCCGGGAGGGATTCCGGGGAAAACCCTGCACCTGCAGAAGAGGCAGGAGACTTTTCCTTCCCTCTTTGTTTCCTGGGGCGTGAGGAGAGGGGTTTAAGAACGCTGCTTAAAGGAACTCCAGAGACGGGCGCGAGCCGCGGCT
>NW_020838017.1:1361204-1742046 GCF_003676395.1 Aethalodelphis obliquidens
AGCCGCGGCTGAAAGCGCGGACCCCAGAGGCGGGCGGGAGAAGTTAGGGCTGCTGCTGCCGCCACCGAGGGGCCTGTGTGCGAGCACGGGTCACTCTCCACACCCCTCTTCCGCGGAGCCTGTGCAGCCCGCCACTGCCGGGTTCCCGGGATCCAGGGACAACTTCCCCGGGAGAGCGCACAGCGCGCCTCAGGCTGGTGCAAAGTCACGCCGGCCTTTGCCACCGCAGGCCCGCCCCGCACTCTGTGCCCCTCCGTCCCCGCCGGCCTGAGTGCGCCAGAGCCCCCAATCAGCGGCTCTTTTAACCCCATCCTGTCTGAGCAAAAGACAGACGCCCTCCAGCGATCTACACGCAGAGGCAGGGCCAAATCCAAAGCTTAGCCCTGGGAGCTGTGAGAACAAAGAAGAGAAAGGGAAATCTCTCCCAGCAGCCTCAGAAGCAGCGGATTAAAGCTCCACAATCAACTTGATGTACCCTGCATCTGTGGAATACCTGAATAGACAACCAATCATCCCAAATTAAGGAAGTGGACTTTAGGAGCAAGATCTATGATTTTTTCCCCTTTCCTCTTTTTGTGAATGTGTATGTGTATGCTTCTGTGTGAGATCTTGTCTGTATAGTCTTGCTTCCACCATTTGTCCTAGGGTTCTATCCGTCCATGTTTTTTTTTTTTTAATTTTTTTTTTCTTAATAATTAATTTTAAAAACCTTATTATACTTTACCTTCGTTCTTTCTTTCTTTCTTTCTGTCCTTCCTTCCCTCCTTTAGACAACGAATCATCCCAAATTGAGGAGGTGGTCTCTGACAGCAAGATTTAGGATTTTTCCCCATTTACCTCTTTTAGTGAGGGTGTATGTGTATGCTTCTGTGTAAGATTTTGTCGGTATAGCTTTGCTTCCAACATTTGTCCTAAGGTTCTTTCCGTCCCTTTTTTTTTTTTTTTTCTTCTAAATAAGAATTTTTTAATTCAATAACTTTATTATACTTTATTTTATTTTTACTGTATCTTCTTTCTTTCTGTCTTTTTTCCTTCTTTCCCTCCTTCCTTCCTTCCTCCCTCCCTCCCTCCTTTCTTTCCTTCTTGCCTTCTTTCCTTCTTTGCTTCTTTCTTTCTTTCTTCCTTCCTTCCGACCCTCCTTTCCTTCTTTCTTTCCTCATACTTCTACTAATTCCCTCTACTTTTTTTCCCTTTTATCCTGAGCCTGTGGATGAAAAGCTTTTGGTGCTCCAGCCAGGAGGCAGGGCTCTGCCTCTGAGGTAGGACAGCCAACTTCAGGACACTGATCAACAAGAGACCTCCCAGCTCCACATAATATCAAACGGCGAAAATCTCCCAGAGACCTCCATCTTAACACCAGCACCCAGCTTCACTCAACGACCAGCAAGCCACAGTGCTGGAAAACCTATGCCAAACAACTAGCAAAACAGGAACACAACCCCACCCATTAGCAGAGAGGCTGCCTGAAATCATAATAAGGCCACAGACACCCCCAAACACACCACCAGACGTGAACCTGCCCACTAGAGAGACAAGATCCAGCCTCATCCACCACAACACAGGCACTAGCCCCCTCCACCAGGAAGCCTACACAACCCACTGAACCAACCTTAGCCACTGGAGACAGACATCAAAAACAGGAGGAACTACAAACCTGCAGCCTGCAAAAGGAGACCCCAAACACAGTAAGATAAGCAAAATGAGAAGACAGAAAAACACACAGCAGATAAAGGAGCAAGATAAAAATGCACCAGACCTAACAAATGAAGAGGAAATAGGCAGTCTACCTGAAAGAGAATTCAGAATAATGATAGTAAGGTTGATCCGAAATCTTGGAGATAGAATGGACAATAGATTGGACAAAATGCAAGAATCAGTTAACAAGGACCTAGAAGAACTAAAGATGAAACAAGCAACGATGAACAACACAATAAATGAAATTAAAAGTACTCTAGATGGGATCAATAGCAGAATAACTGAGGCAGAAGAACGGATAAGTGACCTGGAAGATAAAATAGTGGAAATAACTACTGCAGAGCAGAATAAAGAAAAAAGAATGAAAAGAACTGAGGACAGTCTCAGAGACCTCTGGGACAACATTAAACGCACCAACATTCGAATTATAGGGGTTCCAGAAGAAGAAGAGAAAAAGAAAGGGACTGAGAAAATATTTGAAGAGATTATAGTTGAAAACTTCCCTAATATGGGAAAGGAAATAGTTAATCAAGTCCAGGAAGCACAGAGAGTCCCATACAAGATAAATACAAGGAGAAATACGCCAAGACACATATTAATCAAACTGTCAAAAATTAAATACAAAGAAAGCATATTAAAAGCAGCAAGGGAAAAACAACAAATAACACATAAGGGAATCCCCATAAGGTTAACAGCTGATCTCTCAGCAGAAACCCTACAAGCCAGAAGGGAGTGGCAGGACATACTGAAAGTGATGAAGGAGAAAAACATGCAGCCAAGACTACTCTACCCAGCAAGGATCTCATTCAGATTTGATGGAGAAATTAAAACCTTTACAGACAAGCAAAAGCTGAGAGAGTTCAGCACCACCAAACCAGCTTTACAACAAATGCTAAAGGATCTTCTCTAGGCAAGAAACACAAGAGAAGGAAAAGACCTATAATAACGAACCCAAAACAATTTAGAAAATGGGAATAGGAACATACATATCTATAATTACCTTAAATGTAAATGGACTAAATGCTCCCACCAAAAGACACAGATTAGCTGAATGGATACAAAAACAAGACCCTTATATATGCTGTCTACAAGAGACCCACTTCAGACCTAGAGACACATACAGACTGAAAGTAAGGGGATGGAAAAAGATATTCCATGCAAATGGAAGCCAAAAGAAAGCTGGAGTAGCAATTCTCATATCAGACAAAATAGACTTTAAAATAAGGACTATTAAAAGAGACAAAGAAGGACACTACATAATGATCAAGGGATCGATCCAAGAAGAAGATATAACAATTGTAAATATTTATGCACCCAACATAGGAGCACCTCAATACATAAGGCAAATACTAACAGCCATAAAAGGGGAAATCGACAGTAACACATTCATAGTAGGGGACTTAAACACCCCACTTTCACCCATGGACAGATCATCCAAAATGAAAATAAATAAGG
Source organism: Aethalodelphis obliquidens (assembly GCF_003676395.1). Classification (NCBI taxonomy): domain Eukaryota; kingdom Metazoa; phylum Chordata; class Mammalia; order Artiodactyla; family Delphinidae; genus Aethalodelphis; species Aethalodelphis obliquidens. The sequence continues at coordinate 1,364,355 of NW_020838017.1, forward strand.
AAACACAAGCTTTAAATGATACATTAAACAAGATGGACTTAATTGATATTTATAGGACACTCCATCCAAAAACAACAGAATACACATTTTTCTCAAGTGCTCATGGAACATTCTCCAGGATAGATCATATCTTAGGTCACAAATCAAGCCTTGGTAAATTTAAGAAAATTGAAATTGTATCAAGTATCTTTTCTGACCACAACGCCATGAGACTAGATATCAATTACAGGAAAAGATCTGTAAAAAATACAAACACATGGAGGCTAAACAATACACTACTTAATAATGAAGAGATCACTGAAGAAATCAAAGAGGAAATCAAAAAATACCTAGAAACAAATGACAATGGAGACACAACGACCCAAAACCTATGGGATGCAGCAAAAGCAGTTCTAAGGGGGAAGTTTATAGCAATACAAGCCCACCTTAAGAAGCAGGAAACATCTCGAATAAACAACCTAACCTTGCACCTCAAGCAATTAGAGAAAGAAGAACAAAAAAACCCCAAAGCTAGCAGAAGGAAAGAAATCATAAAAATCAGATCAGAAATAAATGAAAAAGAAATGAAGGAAACAATAGCAAAGATCAATAAAACTAAAAGCTGGTTCTTTGAGAAGATAAACAAAATAGATAAACCACTAGCCAGACTCATCAAGAAAAAAAGGGAGAAGACTCAAATCAATAGAATTAGAAATGAAAAAGGAGAGGTAACAACTGACACTGCAGAGATAAAAGAGATCATGAGAGATTACTACAAGCACCTCTATGCCAATAAAATGGACAATCTGGAAGAAATGGACAAATTCTTAGAAATGCACAACCTGCCAAGACTGAATCAGGAAGAGATAGAAAATATGAACAGACCAATCACAAGCACTGAAATTGAAACTGTGATTAAAAATCTTCCAACAAAGAAAAGCCCAGGACCAGATGGCTTCACAGGCGAATTCTATCAAACATTTAGAGAAGAGCTAACACCTATCCTTCTCAAACTCTTCCAAAATATAGCAGAGGGAGGACCACTCCCTAACTCCTTCTACGAGGCCACCATCACCTTGATACCAAAACCAGACAAGGATGTCACAAAGAAAGAAAACTACAGGCCAATATCACTGATGAACATAGATGAAAAAATCCTCAACAAAATACTAGCAAACAGAATCCAACAGCACAGTAAAAGGATCATACACCATGATCAAGTGGGGTTTATTCCAGGAATGCAAGGATTCTTCAATATACGCAAATCTATCAATGTGATAAACCATATTAACAAATTGAAGGAGAAAAACCATATGATCATCTCAATAGATGCAGAGAAAGCTTTTGACAAAATTCAACACCCATTTATGATAAAAACCGTGCAGAAAGTAGGCATAGAGGGAACTTTCCTCAACATAGTAAAGGCCATATATGACAAGCCCACAGCAAACATCATCCTCAATGGTGAAAAACTGAAAGCATTTCCACTAAGATCAGGAACAAGACAAGGTTGCCCACTCTCACCACTATTATTCAACATTGTTTTGGAAGTTTTAGCCACAGCAATCAGAGAAGAAAAGGAAATAAAAGGAATCCAAATTGGAAAAGAAGAAGTAAAGCTGTCACTGTTTGCAGATGACATGATCCTATACATAGAGAACCCTAAAGGTGCTACCAGAAAACTACTAGAGCTAATCAATGAATTTGGTAAAGTGGCAGGATACAAAATTAATGCACAGAAATCTCTGGCATTCCTATATACTAATGATGAAAAATCTGAAAGTGAAATCAAGAAAACACTCCCATTTACCATTGCAACAAAAAGAATAAAATATCTAGGAATAAACCTACCTAAGGAGACAAAAGACCTGTATGCAGAAAATTATAAGACACTGATGAAAGAAATTAAAGATGATATAAATAGATGGAGAGATATACCATGTTCTTGGATTGGAAGAATCAACATTGTGAAAATGACTCTACTACCCAAAGCGATCTATAGATTCAATGCAATCCCTATCAAACTACCACTGGCATTTTTCACAGAACTAGAACAAAAAATTTCACAATTTGTATGGAAACACAAAAGACCCCGAATAGCCAAAGCAATCTTGAGAACGAAAGAAGGAACTGGAGGAATCAGGCTCCCTGACTTCAGACTATACTACAAAGCTACAGTCATCAAGACGGTATGGTACTGGCACAAAAACAGAAAGATAGATCAATGGAACAGGATAGAAAGCCCAGAGATAAACCCATGCACATATGGACACCTTATCTTTGATAAAGGTGGCAGTAATGTACAATGGAGAAAGGACAGCCTCTTCAATAAGTGGTGCTGGGAAAACTGGACAGGTACATGTAAAAGTATGAGATTAGATCACTCCCTAACACCATACACAAAAATAAGCTCAAAATGGATTAAAGACCTAAATGTAAGGCCAGAAACTATCAAACTCTTAGAGGAAAACATAGGCAGAACACTCTATGACATAAATCAAAGCAAGATCCTTTCTGACCCACCTCCTAGAGTAATGGAAATAAAAACAAAAATAAACAAATGGGACCTAATGAAACTTCAAAGCTTTTGCACAACAAAGGAAACCATAAACAAGACCAAAAGACAACCCTCAGAATGGGAGAAAATATTTGCAAATGAAGCAACCGACAAAGGATTAATCTCCAAAATTTACAAGCAGCTCATGCAGCTCAATAACAAGAAAACCAACAACCCAATCCAAAAATGGGCAGAAGACCTAAATAGACATTTCTCCAAAGAAGATATACAGACTGCCAACAAACACATGAAAGAATGCTCAACATCATTAATCATTAGAGAAATGCAAATCAAAACTACAATGAGATATCATCTCACACCAGTCAGAATGGCCATCATCAAAAAATCTAGAAACAATAAATGCTGGAGAGGGTGTGGAGAAAAGGGAACCCTCTTGCACTGCTGGTGGGAATGTGAATTGGTTCAGCCACTATGGAGAACAGTATGGAGGTTCCTTAAAAAACTACAAATAGAACTACCATATGACCCAGCAATCCCACTACTGGGCATATACCCTGAGGAAACCAAAATTCAAAAAGAGTCATGTACCAAAATGTTCATTGCAGCTCTATTTACAATAGCCCGGAGATGGAAACAACCTAAGTGTCCATCATCGGATGAATGGATAAAGAAGATGTGGCACATATACACAATGGAATATTACTCAGCCATAAAAAGAAACGAAATTGAGCTATTTGTAATGAGGTGGATAGACCTAGAGTCTGTCATACAGAGTGAAGTAAGTCAGAAAGAAAAAGACAAATACCGTATGCTAACACATATATATGGAATTTAAGAAAAAAATGTCATGAAGAACCTAGGGGTAAAGCAGGAATAAAGACGCAGACCTCTTAGAGAACGGACTTGAGGTTATGGGGAGGGGGAAGGGTGAGCTGTGACAGGGCGAGAGAGAGTCATGGGCATATACACACTAACAAACGCAGTAAGGTAGATAGCTAGTGGGAAGTAGCCGCATGGCACAGGGATATTGGCTCGGTGCTTTGTGACAGCCTGGAGGGGTGGGATGGGGAGGGTGGGAGGGAGGGAGACCAACAGGGAAGACATATGGGAACATATGTTTATGTATGACTGATTCACTTTGTTATAAAGCAGAAACTAACACACCATTGTAAAGCAATTATACCCTAATAAAGATGTTAAAAAAAAAAAATAAAAAATAAAGACTACTGAGTTAATATCTTAGAAAAAGAGATCAAATGTCCTTTCCTTTCATCTGAAAGTATTGCCTTTTGGATCTATCAAAGGCAAAGGAATATTTGAATTTAATTATCTCTGCAGAAAGGTTAATATCACAACTTTGTCTCTATCTTTTCTTCTTCTTCTTCTTTTGTTTGATTCTTTTTCCTTTATCCTCTTTTAAAGATGCATGAATTTGTTCGGGAAGCATGATAAGCCTTGGAGACAATCAAATCTGTACTGAATCTGACTTTACTATTCTAACCATTGTGACACCTCAAGAGGTTGCCTAAAATTCTAGTTTAGATAAATGCCTTGCTAATAAAATAGTTGTAGTGAAAATTTTACAAACATGCTGCTTCAAGGTTAAGAATAAAAAGAGTGTTTTTCTTCTAGCACATTATGACGTCTATTCAAATGAAAATATCTGAAAAGAGTAAAACTCACTGTTATCAGATTTTTGATAGAATGATCCAAATATTGATCCAAATGTTTCTAAAGTTATTTTTAGAAACATCAATAAATGTAATCTTCTAGCAACAACAAATCATTACTGCAGACAAGCATGCTTTTCTTTCTTTTGTTATTTTCCTATAACCATACAAACGTCCCTTTTATTTTTAGCTGCTGAGTGAGAAATTTCTTAAAGAAATGTCACATCTCTCTTCCTCACAGTGGTGAAATATATGTTTTTCTCTCATTGATGATATTTTCACAGCATGTTTATTAAATTCAGAATGTAAAACAAGTAAAATGAAAACATTAATTCAGTAAATCTCAGGTAAGTGTGACTAAATAATTTTAAAGTCAAGTAATGCAACACATTTAAAATAATACATTCTTTAACTTCCCAACTCAAAAATATTTAGTGAGCACATGTTATTGACTGATATTGGAAAACTCAAGGGGGTAAAAGGATGAATTAGACATAGCTGAGACTTGAAGTGACAGACAGGTATGAACAATATGAAAATAACTCAAAGTGTTACAGGGGCTCTGATGAAAGTATCTAGAGTGTAGTATATTAATGAAGGGAGTAGAAATCAGGAAAAAGCTATACTCCAGGAGAAGGGAAAAAAACACTTGTGAAGGCCACATCCCAGAGACACAGTCCCACTGAAGACTGACTTAATTAGGATATAGGACACTGCCACCTACAGCCCCCACAAGCTGCCAGCCCACCAGCACACCTCCAGAACAGAAACAGTGAACTAAAGATGAATTATATACATGGTACAGACTTCCTTTGCAGAGCAGTCAAAGTGGAATCCATAAAAACAACAGGAGAGACAAAAACAAGGACCTTAGAAAAAACTGAAATCTCTGGCACCTATAGCTATGATAACATTAAACACAGCCAAACATCTAGCCCGATTAATATAAATCTGCCTCACATTGGAGGCCTATTTACCTGATTACCTTTTGACTGTGCTCTGTAGTCTGGGAGTCATAATCTGCAAACTATATTTCTACCTTTGCCAGGTGTGTTTCTCATAGGTAGTGCCAGTAGAGCACCAGTGGGAGACTAGAAAACAGGAGAGGGAAGAAAGGACTTGCTCCTCCGTATCTGCCATCTGGTTCTGCGAGCTTGTCCCAGTAGGAGAGATTGGTTCCAGTTAGATTCTTACACCGAGCACTTCCAGAACCAGTCTCAGACGTACCAGAAGATGGGCAACACCCTATCAGCAGGCCCACAGGTTTCCACTTCTGAGCTCCTGAATTATCATCAGAGATCTGAGTTTCTGCTCTGCATTGGCTTTCCCCTAACCATCCCTCTTGAGATAATCCTTTTTGTTGAAGATGATCTGTAACTATGATAAACTGGTTCTGTACTGGCTTTCAAATATTGTGAAAGCAACAAAGACAAGCTCTTTTCTATTATACTCACTCATTAACCCTCCAAAAATTCCTCCTGTCCTCAAAGTAAACATACACAATTGTGTCAAATATTTATTTGTTTTGGTAACACTACAATTGAACAACGTGTGTACCTTAAAAATTTTAGAATTGGATGTAATATTTATGATATATTATAATCTGTTAACAGTAACCTATATTTCCCAGAAATGATCAAGAAACTATAATTTTCTAAATAAACTACCAGACTTCAAATGTTTTAGGAAAAGTAAGAATGCTCAGCATACTTTCACTTGAACCAAAAGTAAAATAGTGCTGTGATCAGTGATTTTCATAGAGAAAAAAACTTGTAAACAATATTTTATTTGATTCCTTATGTCTAATATTTCTGAAAGTACTGAACTACTCAAAAATAATAATATTAAAAATGATGCTTTGGGCTTCCCTGGTGGCGTAGTGGTTGAGAATCTGTCTGCCAATGCAGGGGACACGGGTTTGAGCCCTGGTCTAGGAAGATCCCACATGCCGCTGAGCAACTAGGCCCGTGAGCCACAACTACTGAGCCTGCGCATCTGGAGCCTGTGCTCCGCAACAAGAGAGGCTGCGACAGTGAGAGGCCTGCACATCGCGATGAAGAGTGGCCCCCACTTGCCACAACTAGAGAAAGCCCTCTCACAGAAATGAAAACCCAACACAGCCAAAAATTGATTAATTAATTAAAAAATGATGCTTTGTGAATAATTTGACTATTCCTATCAAACATGTCAAAGGGCTTTGTAAATTCACTTCTGACTTGGTGATCAATATTTCTGAAACTGTGCTGACTGGACAAAGAAATTTATATTCAAAAGTACACAACTGGGGGGACCTTCATGATGAAGGAGAAGTAAGACATGGAGATCACCTTTTTCCCCACAAATACATCAAAAATACACCTACATGTGGAATAACTCCTACAGAACACCTACTGAATGCTGGCAGAAGACCTCAGACTTCCCAAAAGGCAAGAAACTCCCCATGTACCTGGGTAGGGCAAAAGAAAAAAGAAAAAAACACAGACAGAAGAATAGGGACGGGACCTGCACCTCTGAGAGGGAGCTGTGAAGGAGGAAATGTTTCCACACACTAGGAAGCCCCTTCACTGGTGGAGACAGGGGGTGGGCAGAGGGGGAAGCTTTGGAGCCACGGAGGAGAACGCAGCAACAGGAGTTCAGAGGGCAAAGTGGAGAGATTCCTGCACAGAGGATCGGTGCGGACCAGTGCTCACCAGCCCCAGAGGCTTGTCTGCTCACCCGCCGGGGCAGGCGGAGGCTGGGAGCTGAGGCTCTCGCTTTGGAGGTCAGATTCCAGGGAGAGGACTGGGGTTGGCTGTGTGAACACAGCCTGAAGGGGGCTAGTGCACCACGGCTAGCCGGGAGGGAGTCTGGGAAAAAGTCTGGAACGGCCTAAGAGGCAAGAGACCATTGTATTGGGGTGAGCAAGGAGAGGGATTCAGAACACCACCTAAACAAGCTCCAGAGATGGGCGCAAGCTGTGGCTATCAGTGCAGACACCAGAGGTGGGCATGAAACACTAAGGCTGCTGCTGCAGCCACCAAGAAACCTGTGTGCGAGCACAGGTCACTCTCCACACCTCCACTCCCGGGAGCCTGTGTAGCCCGCCACTGCCAGGGTCCTGTGATCCCGGGACAACTTCCCCGGGAGAACACACGGCACACCTCAGGCTGGTACAATGTCACGCTGGCCTCTGCCACTGCAGGCTCACCCCGCATTCCGTACCCCTCCCTCCCCCTGCCTGAGTGAGCCAGAGCCCCCGAAGCAGCTGCTCCTTTAACCCCATCCTGTCTGAGCAAAGAACACATGCCCTGAGGCGACCTACACGCAGAGGTGAGGCCATTCCAAAGCTGAATCCCAGCAGCTGTGTGAACAAAGAAGAGAAAGGGAATTTCTCTGTGCAGCCTCAGGAGCAGCGGATTAAATCTCCACAATCAACCTGATGTACCCTGCATCTCTGGAATACCTGAATAGACAACGAATCATCCAAAAATTGAGGCGGTGGACTTTGGGAGCACCTGTAGACTTGGGGATTACTTTCTGCATCTAATTTGTTTCTGGTTTTATGTTTATCTTAGTTTAATATTCAGAGCTTACTGTCATTGGTAGATTTGTTTATTGCTTTGGTTGCTCTCTTCCTTTTTTTTATATATATGTATATATATTTCTTTTCCTTTTTCTCTTTTAGTCAGTGTGTATGTGTATGCTTCATTGTATAATTTTGTCTATATAGCTTTGCTTTTACCATTTGTCCTAGGGTTCTGTCTGTCCATATTTTGGGGTTTATTTTTACTATAGTTTGTAGCACTTGTTATCATTGGTGGATTGGTTCTTTGGTTTGGTTGCTCTCTTCTTTCTTTCTTCTTTTAATTACCTTATTATTGTTTTAATTTTAATTTTTATTTTAATAACTTTATTTATTTTATTTGTTTCTTTCTTTTTTTTCCCTCCCTTTTCTTCTGAGCCATGCGGCTGCCAGGGTCTTGGTGCTGCAGCCAGGTGTCAGGCCTGAGACTCTGACAGGGGAGAGCAGAGTTCAGGACACTGGACGACAACCAGAGACCTCCTGGCTCCACGTAATAGCAAATGGCAAAAGCTCTCCAAGAGATCTCCATCTCAACACTAAGACCCAGCTCCACTCAACGACCAGCAAGCTACAGTGCTGGACACCCTATGCCAACCAAGTAGCAAGACAGGAACACAATCCCACCCATTAGCAGAGAAGCTGCCTAAAATCATAATAAGGTCACAGACACTCCGAAACACCAAACGTGGTCCTGCCCATCCGAAAGACAAGACCCAGACTCAACCACCAGAACACAGACAACAGTCCCCTCCATTAGGAAGCCTACACAAACCACTGAACCAACTTTAGCCACTGGGGGCAGACAACAAAAGCAATGGGAACTACAAACCTGCAGCCTGCGAAAGGAGACCCCAAACACAGTAAGATAAGCAAAATGAGAAGACAGAGAAATACACAGCAGATGAAGGAGCAAGATAAAAACCAACCAGACCAAACAAATGAAGAGGAAATAGGCAGTCTACCTGGAAAAGAATTCAGAGTATAGATGATTCAAAATCCTGGAAATAGGATGGAGAAAATACAACAAACATTTAACAAGGATCTAGAAGAAATAAAGAGCAAACAAACAATGATGAACAATACAATAAATGAAATTTAAAATTCTCTGGAAGGAATCAATAGTAGAATAACTAAGACAGAAGAACGGATAAGTGACCTGGAAGATAAGATAGTGGAAATAACTACAGCAGAGCAGAATAAAGAAAAAAGAATGAGGGGCTTCCCTGGTGGCGCAGTGGTTGAGAGTCCGCCTGCCGATGCAGGGGACGCGGGTTTGTGCCCCAGTCCGGGAGGATCCCACATGGCGCGGAGTGGCTGGGCCCGTGAGCCATGGCCGCTGAGCCTGTGCTCCGCAGCGGGAGGGGCCCCAGCAGTGAGAGGCCCGCGTGCTGCATTAAAAAAAAAAAAAAAAAAAAAAGAATGAAAAGAATTGAGGACAGTTTCAGAGACCTCTGAGACAATATTAAACACACCAACATTTGAATTATAGGGGTCCTAGAAGAAGAGAACAAAGCAGACTGAGAAAATATTTGAAGAGATTATAGTTGAAAACTTCCCTAATATGAGAAAGGAAATAGTTAATCAAATTCAGGAAGAGCAGAGAGTCCCATACAGGAAAAATCCAAGGAGAAACAGGCCAAGACACATATTAATCAAACTATCAAAAATTAAATACAGGGGCTTCCCTGGTGGCGCAGTGGTTGGGAGTCCGAATGCCGATGCAGGGGACACGGGTTCGTGCCCCAGTCCGGGAGGATCCCACATGTGGAGCGGCTGGGCCGCTGAGCCTGCGCATCCAGAGCCTGCGCGTCCGGAGCCTGTGCTCCGCAATGGGAGAGGCCACAACTGTGAGAGGCCCGCATAACGCAAAAAAAAAAAAAAAAAAAAAAAAAAAAAATTAAATACAAAGAAAATATATTAAAAGCAGCAAAGGGAAAAGCAACAAATAACATACAAGGGAATCTCCATAAGGTTAACAGTGGATCTTTAAGCAGAAACTCTGCAAGCCAGAAAGGAGTGGCAGGACAAATTTAAAGTGATGAAAGGGAAAAACTTACTACCAAGATTACTCTATGCAGCAAGGATCTCATTCAGGTTCGACGGAGAAATTAAAAACATCAAAGACAAGCAAAAGCTAAGAGAATTCAACACCACCAAACCAGCTTTACAACAAATGCTAAAGGAACTTCTCTAGGCAGGAAACACAAGAGAAGGAAAACACCTACAATAACACCCCAAAACAATTAAGAAAATGGTAATAGGAACACACATATCAATAATTACCTTAAATGTAAATGGATTAAATGCTCCAACCAAAAGACATAGACTGGCCGAATAGATACAAAAACAAGACTTGTATATATGCTGTCTATAAGAGACGCACATACAGACTGAAAGTGAGGGGGTGGAAAAAGATATTCCATGCAAATGGAAATCAAAAGAAAGCTAGAGTAGCAATTTTCATACCAGACAAAATAGACTTTAAAATAAAGACTATTAGAAGAGACAAAGAAGGACACTACATAATGATCAAGGGATCGATCCAAGAAGAAGATATAACAATTGTAAATACTTATACAGCCAACATAGGAGGACCCTAATACATAAGGCAATGCTAACAGCCATATAAGGGGAAATCAACAATAACACGATAATAGTAGGGGACTTTGACATCCCACTTTCACCAATGGACAGATCATTCAACATGAAAATAAATAAGGAAACACAACCTTTAAATGATACATTAAACAGGATGGACTTAATTGATATTTATAGGACATCCCATCCAAAAACAACATATTTCCTTTTCAAATGCTCATGGAACATTCTCCAGGGTACCACATTTTGGGTCACAAATCAAGCGTTGGTAAATTTAAGGAAATTGAAATCATATTAAGTATCTTTTCCAACCACAATGCTATGAGACTAGATATCAATTACAGGAAAAAAACTGTAAAAAATACAAACACATGGAGGCTGATCAATACACTACTAAATAACCAAGAGATCACTGAAGAAATCAAAGAGGAAATCAAAAAATACCTAGAAACAAATAACAATGAAAACACGACGACCCAAAACCGATAGGATTCAGCAAAAGCAGTTCTAAGAGGGAAGTTTATAGCAATATAATACTACCTCAAGAAACAAAAAACAACTCAAATAAACAACCTAACATCACACCTAAAGCAACCCCCAAAGTTAGCAGAAGGAAAGAAATCATAAAGATCAGATCAGAAATAAATGAAAAAGAAATGAGGAAATGATAGCAAAGATCAACAAAACTAAAAGCTGGTTCTTTGAGAAGATAAACAAAATTGATAAACCATTAGCCAGATTCATCAAAAAAAAAGAGAGAAGACTCAAATCAACAGAATTAGAAATGAAAAAGGAGAAGTAAGAACTGACACTGCACAAATACAAACAATCATGAGAGATTACTACAAGCATTCTATGCCAATAAAATGGACAACCTGGAAGAAATGGACAAATTCTTAGAAAAGCACAACCTGCCAAGACTAAATCAGGAAGAAATAGAAAATATGAACAGACCAATCACAAGCACTGAAATTGAAACTGTGATTAAAAATCTTCCAACAAACAAAAGCCCAGGATCAGACGGCTTCACAGGCGAATGCTATCAAACAATTACAGAAGAGCTCACACCTATCCTTCTCAAACTCTTCCAAGATATAGCAGAGGGAGGAACACTCCCAAACTCATTCTACGAGGCCACCATCACTCTGATACCAAAACCAGAAAAGGATGCCACAGAGAAAGAAAACTATAGGCCAGTATCACTGATGAAAACAGATGCAAAAATCCTCAACAAAATACTAGCAAACAGAATCCAACAGCACATTAAAAGGATCATACACCATGATCAAGTGGAGTTTATCCCAGTAATGCAAGGATTCTTCAACATATGCAACTCAATCAATGTGATACACCATATTAACAAACTGAAGGAGAAAAACCATATGATCATCTCAAGAGATGCAGAGAAAGCTTTCGACAAAATTCAACACCTATTTATGATAAAAACCCTCCAGAAAGCAGGCATAGAGGGAACTTGCCTCAACATAATAAAGGCCATATATGACAAACGCACTGCCAATGTTGTACTCAATGGTGAAAAACTGAAACCATTTCCACTAAGATCAGGAACAAGACAAGGTTGCTCACTCTCACCACTATTATTCAACATAGTTTTGGAAGTTTTAGCCACAGCAATCAGAGAAAAAAGAGAAATAAAAGGAATCCAAATTGTAAAAGAAGAAGTAAAATTGTCACTGTTTGCAGATGACATGATACTATGCATAGAGAATCCTAAAGATGCTACCAGAAAACTACTAGAGCTAATCAATGAATTTGGAAAAGTAGCAGGATACAAAATTAATGCACAGAAATCTCTTGCATTCCTATACACTAATGATGAACAATTTGTAAGAGAAATTAAGGAAACACTCCCATTTACCATTGCAAGAAAAAGAATAAAACACCTAGGAGTAAACCTACCTAAGGAGACAAAAGACCTGTATGCAGAAAATTATAAGACAGTGATGAAGGAAATTAAAGATGATACAAACAGACGGAGCGATATACCACATTCTTCATTGGAAGAATCAACATTGTGAAAATGACTATACTACCCAAAGCAATCAACAGATTCAATGCAATCCCTATGAAACTACCAATGGCATTTTTCACAGAACTAAAACAAAAAATTTCACAATTTGTATGAAAACACAGAAGACCCCAAACAGGCAAAGCACTCTTGAGAAAGGAAAATAGAGCTGGAGGAATCAGGCTCCTGGATTTCAGACTGTCTGAAGTACAGTCTAACTGACTACATAGCTACAGTAATCTAGACAGTATGGTACTGGCACAAAAAAAGAAATACAGATCAATAGACAGGAGAGAAGTCCCAGAGATAAACCCACAGACATATGGTCACCTTATTTTGATAAAGGAAGCAAGAATATACAATGTAGAAAAGACAGCCTCTTCAATAAGTGGTGCTGGGAAAACTGGACAGGTACATGTAAAAGAATGAAGTTAGAACACTCCCTAACACCATACACAAATAAAAACTCAAAATGGGTTGAAGACCAAAATATAAGACCAGACACTATAAACCTCTTAGAGGAAAACATAGGCAGAACACTCTATGACATAAATCACAGTAACATCCTTTTTGACCCAACTCCTAGAATGGAAATAAAAACAAAAATAAACAAATGGGACCTAATGAAACTTCAAAGTTTTCAAAAAGCAAAGGAAACCATAAACAAGACGAAAAGATAACTCTCAGTATGGGAGAAAATATTTGGAAACAAAGCAACTGACAAAGGATTAATTTCCAAAATATACAAGCAGCACATGCAGCTCAATATCAAAAAAACAAACAACCCAATCCAAAAATGGGCAGAAGACCTAAATAGACATTTCTCCAGCGAAGATGTATACAGATTGCCAACAAACACATGAAACGATGCTCAATATCACTAATCATTAGAGAAATGCAAATCAAAACTACAATGAGGTATCACATCACACCTGTCAGAGTGGCCATCATCAAAAAATCTACAAACAACAAATGCTGGAGAGGGTGTGGAGAAAAGGGAACCCTCTTGCACTGTTGGTGAGAATGTAAATTGATACAGCCACTATGGAGAACAGCATGGAGGTTCCTTAAAAAACTAAAAATAGAACTACCATATGACCCAGCAATACCACTACTGGGCATATACCTTGAACAAACTGTAATTCAAAAAGAGTCACGTACCACAATGTTCATTGCAGCTCTATTTACAATAACCAGGACATGGAAGCAACCTAAGTGTCCATCAACAGATGAATGGATAAAGAAGATGTGGCACATATATACAATGGAATATTACTCAGCCATGAAAAGAATTGAAATTGAGTTATTTGTAGTGAGGTGGATGGACCCAGAGTCTCTCATACAGAGTGAAGTATGTCAGAAAGAGAAAAACAAATACCGTATATATTTGTTTTTCATCTAAAACAAAAATGGTTCTAAAGAACCGAGGGGCAGGACAGGAACAAAGACATAGACATACAGAATGGACACGGGGAGGCAGACGGGTAAGCTGGGACGAAGTGAGAGAGTAGCACTGACATATATACACTACCAAATGTAAGACAGATAGCTAGTGGGAAGCAGCTGCATGGCACAGGGAGATCAGCTCTGTGCTTTGTGTCCACCTAGAGGGGTGGGATAGGGAGGGTGGGAGGGAGACACAAGATGAAGGAGATATGGGGATTATATGTATATGTGTAGCTGATTCACTTTGTTACAAAGCAGAAACTAACATACCATTGTAAAGCAATTATACTCCAATAAAGATGTTAATAAATAAATATTTTTAAAGTACACAATCAATAGCCTATCTCACATAGAGAATGCCATTCTCCTTAGTGACATAATCATCAAACATAATTTATTAAGGCTTTTCTATTTTGATGGTGATGAAGTGAGTAGACAGGTGTGCTCTTTCAAATGCTAAAGACAGCAAACTGAGGTTCTAAGCATTGATTCCAAAATAAAAAAGAACGCAGTGCATATGGGACATGAAATAATAAACACACTTGGGAATAAAAAGTTGTTGCAAAATTACAGCCACAGCTGAATTAAAATAATTAAAAATAGGAAATAATTTTTGGCCAGTAAATCTCAAAAATTAGGTGAAATCAACAAATTTCTAGGAAAAAATATACCTAACAGATTCAATATGGATTGCATTTAAATATTAGGTGAGCCATCCTGGACATATGTTCAGAAAAGATAAAAACTCAAGTTCGAAAATATACATGCACCACAATGCTCACAGCAGCGCTATTTACTATAGCCAAGACGTGGAAACAATCCAAATGCCCATCAACAGATGACTGGCTTAAGAAGATATATATATGGATATAATAGATATAATGGATTATTACTCTGCCATAAAACATAATGAAATATTGCCATTTGCAGCCAAATGGATGGACCTAGAGATGATCACACTAAGTGAAGTGAGTCAGGCAGAGAAAGACAAATATTATATATCACTTACATGTAGAATCTAAAAAATAATACAAATGAATCTATATACAAAACAGAAACAGACTCACAGACATAGAAAATAACATTATGGTTACCAAGGGGGAAACCGAGGGGCTGAGGGATAAATTAGGAGTATGGGATTAACAGATACAAACTACTATACATATAATAGATAAGCAACACGGATTTACTGTATAACACAGGGAACTATATTCAATACCTTGTAATAACCTACAATGGAAAATAAACTGAATTTTATATATATATATATTTATATATATATATATATAAAACTGAATCACTTTGCTGTACACCTGAAACTAACACAATATTGTAAATCAACCATACTTCAATTAAAAAACAGAAAAAATATGTTGGGTCAAAATTAAATGAGGGTATGATGAATTTGCTATGTACTGACTCAGACTGTTTATTAAGTCATATGTTATTGATTAGGTACAGCTGAAGAGAAAATAGAAATAAGTAATACACTATGTGGGGCTATGTATTTATTTAGTTATGAATAAAAGCTGAAGAAACTGCAGATCTCATGTATTTCCTGGGCTGAGATGGTAGATACCCACTCAGTGCCAACTCTGTTGACAATGTGATCCCTAAGTGTGTGATATAATTTGGGGACATCAGAAGCTGCACATGAGACTCAAGAATCCTCTGCTGTGTTATTACAATACATCTGTGCTGTCTCTCCTTTCCACTTCTAAAATTTACAGAATCTTGGTGATGAGTGAAATCCAGAGCTCCCCATGGATTTGAGATAAATCTAAACCCAACTTTTACTGATCGTTCAATCTGTGTGAGAATTGATGAAGGAAATACCCTAAGTTTAGCAGAGGTCATCTACAAAAACCAATGTAAATGGTACATTTAATACTGAAGAACTCACATCCAGGTTTGGTACTCAGATAAGAAAGGACACTACCGTTTCTATTCAATATTTCACTTTAGGTATTCACCAGTGCAATGAAAGGACGAAAAATATCAAGAATGAAAAGAAAGCTTTAATATTATTTTCACAGACAATGAACTTATAAATGTAGAAATGTCAAAATAATCTACATAAAAACTATTAAGTGTAACAAATGGATTTAGCAAGTTTACTGAAACTAAGATCTATATCCAAAAATTAATATATTTCTATTCTCCATTAGAAAACAAATAGAAAAAGAACACTTAAAAATATATATCATTTACAGAGGCATCAAACATGAACTATGTGGGAAGAAACATTAAAAAAATAAAATAAAAAACAGTGAGAAAAAACTAAAGTCATTCTAAATAAATAATGTCTCATGTATCTAAATTGAATGTTTCAGTATTATAGAAATATCAATTCTCCTCAAATTGATTTATGGTTTCAATATGATCCTAATCAAAATTCTAGCAGAATTTATAAAATTTATAAACTTATTATAATTTTTGCTATTAAAATTCAAAGGACCAAATTCAGCCTCAAGAATATTGAAGAAAAATTTAAAAGCTGAGGACCTATTTTACCAGATGTTTTAATTTATTATAATGGCATTAATTAGTATAGTGTAATATTGGTACAAATATAGACATATCAAACTATGGAACTTAATAGAGAATTCAGAAACACAGCTGTGCATATATAGACACTAGATTTTATTTTTGACAGCATGACAGTGAAAAGCAGTAGGGAAATGATAGTACTTTCAATAAATATTGCTGGGTCATTTGGGTAACTATGTGGAAAAAATAAAATTTAACTTTGGGATAATACCATCTTCCATATTCAAGACTGGCAAATTTTTTACAGGGCAAGATAGCAAATATTTTATGCTTTGAGACCATTTCCATCTGTGGGTATTATATAGGCTCTTATACAGCCATTTAAAATGTAACCATTTAAAAATGTAAAAACCGTTTTTAGCTCATGGGACACACACACACACACACAAAACTAGGCATCTGGCTATATCTGGCCCTTAAGTTGAGTTTGATGACAAATCAATAAGAAAAGCACAGGCTACTCAATATAAAAATGGATAAAGGCCTTAACAGCCACTCTGTACAAGATGATATCTGTTTTCTCAGTCTCATGAGTTATCAGACAAATGAAAATGATTCAAGGAGATTCTATTACACACTTCCAAAATAGGCAGACATTAAAATTACCTACCATGTCACACGTTGGGGTGGAGGTGGAACAATTGGCAATTTTTCACATGAGTAGAAGTGCAAAGTAATACATTTTGGGAAAATGCTTTACATTTCTATTTAATTTAGTTATGTGAATAGTAAAATATTTAAAAATTTTATCTTAGGCATGTATCCAATGGATATGCAAACATATTTGATCTAACATACATGAACAAGGATGTATATAGTAACATTATTTGTAATTGGCAAAACCTAGAAAAAGCTCAACTGTCTACCTACAATAGAAAAGATAAATAATTTAAGTGGATGATGGGATACTATAGAGCAATGAAAGTGAGCAAACTACTGCTGAACACAAAGATGGATTTCACAAACATCATGTTGAGCAAACGTCTGAGAAATGTATTCTGCAATACAAAAACATGTACAGTAGGGGACGGTTTGAAAGCTGTGTGCCGATGTACCATACCCCAGAGTAGGAAAGCTCTTCATAGTTACCTGTACAGTTCAGTTATTTAGTCAGACAATAGGGAGATAAAAATATGAACATCAGTTAAAGCAGTATCTTAAGTATCCACCATGCTTTGTAACACTCAGAAAAGTGTAAATCAAAAACACATTTCCATTAGAAATAAACAAATGCTTTTTTATGTAAATAATTCAGTAGCTATTTTTTTGAACGATGAAGTTTAAAATTTTGCTCTGAGAATCAACAAAATACTCTGTAGACCTAGATCTACAGAACTTGCTGCAAAGAGAATAAACAACATGTTAATTATGATAGCCAATTATACCCAGATGCAAAAGTTTGCAAACACTAGGGAACTCAACAAAATAATAAAAAGAGATGAAAAGAAATTAGAAACACAGTGAGGAATAACCAAGTTAAGGATGCACACTGAAAAAGCAAGATAATATAATAAAACAGTCTTAACATGATACATTTAAATTGCAAGGAACTTAATTATTGATAACAATGATATAATGGAATAAATGAATTAACAATTCAGTTAAGTGGTACTTGTCTAATCTATAGAAAATATACCAAATATCTGATATAATTATATTCTTTATAAGAATTATTTTAATAAGAATTAATTTATTTTAACAATTAAATGGTGATTAATTTAATAAGAATTAGTCGATATACATGCTACTTTGAAAGAAGTACTGTGTTTTAGTTCTTATCAGGCCAAACATCCCTGATGCAACATTTCTCAGATCCCTGAAAGACACCATGAAGACCCACATCAATTCTAGAAAGTGACCAAAACTCATACGCCCACCTAAAAGTGAAAATTTACCTACCACCCATGTTTGTAACTGTAGAATAATGTTTAATAACTGCAAGGAGGTAGATAAAACATTAAAAGCAAGCAAAAAACAAACAATGAAAGACACCTTGGCCAGTTTAGGTTTTCAATATTTAAAAACTGAAGAGTAATTGATTTACAATGTTTCAGGTTTTTTTTCATATTGAGCTGTATGAGCTGTTTGTATATTTTGGAAATTGATCCTTTGTCAGTTGCATCATTGCAAAGATTTCTGTCCCATAGTTTGTATTTTCATTATGTACATAGTTTCCTTTGCTGTGCAAAAGCATTTAAGTTTACTTAGGTCCCATTTATTTTTGCTTTTGTTTCCTTTAGTCTAGGAGACAGATCCAAAAAAATATTGCTGAAATTTATGTCAAACGGTGTTCTATGTTCTCCTCTAGTAATTTTATAGTATCCAGTCTTACATTTAGATCTTTAATTCATTTTTAGTTTATTTTTGTGTATGATGTTAGAGAATGCCTACTCTCGCCACTTTTATTCAATATATTTTGGAAGTCCTAGGCACAGGAATCAGAGAAGAAAAAGAAATAAAAGGAATCCAAATTGGAAAGGAAGAAGTAACACTGTCACTGTTTGCAGATGACATGATACTATACAATGAAAATCCCAAAGAAACTGCAGAAAACTACTAGCACTCATCAAGGAATTCGGTAGTTGCAGAATACAAAGTTAATATACAGAAATCTGTTGCATTTCTATATACTAACAACAAAATATCAGAAAGAGAAGTTAAGGAAACAATCCCATTCACCACTGCATCAAAAAGAATAAAATAACTAGGAATAAACCTACCTAAGGAGGCAAAAGGCCTGTACTCTGAAAACTGTAAGATTCTAATGAAAGAAATTGAAGACAATGCAAACAGATGGAAAGTTATACTGTGTTCTTGGATTGGAAGAATCAATATTGTTAAAATGACCATACTACCCAAGACAATCTACAGATTCAATGCAATCCCTAGTAAACTACCAATGGCATTTTTCACAGAACTGGAACAAAAAATGTTTAAATTTGTATGGAAACACAAAAGACCCCAAATAGCTAAAACAATCTTGAGAAAGAAGAATGGAGCTGGAGGAATCATACTCCCTGACTTCAGACTGTACTACAAAGCTACAGTAATCAAAAAAAGTATGGTATGGGCACAAAAACAGAAACATAGATCAATGGAACAGGAGAGAAAGTCCAGAAATAAATCCATGCACTTATGGCCAATTAATCTACAGCAAAGGAGGTAAGAATATACAGTGGAGAAAAGACAGTCTCTTCAATAAGTGGTGCTGGGAAAAATGGATAGCTACATGTGATCAATTTTTAAATACAGTGAAATTAATTATTCTATTTACAAGCATCACACAACAACAACAAAAGTAACAATAAAGAGTTCCTATGAGAAGAAAAAATCTTAATAATAAGAAGTCTAAATATTGTAAATATGTAAATGTGACCATAATTGATCCAAAAATTTTAATGTAGTGAATTAATGGAAATTTTTTGTAGAATGTAGAAATTACTGCTAAATTTTGTTTCTATTAAAAGAGAGGGACTGGTAGACACCAGCACTAGAGAGATTATTTTTTCCAGAATACATTTGTTTTTTTAGTTTTGTTTGGCATTGTTAATATGAGCTAAGCTTGAATTATTTTTCTAATAATAAAATATATTAAATAATAAACAAATATGTTTCTACATTAATTCTCAAATACAAATTTTATAGATCTTAAATATAAATTTTCTTTGATTTGGTTAATACACATATTAAAAGCCATTTGTTATTATATCAATATGTTCATTTTGACCATGCCTTCAGTAATAAAAATACTGGAAACTATCTAGGTTTATCTTAATACTGAAATTTTTTTTTCAAATTAGGATAAAATGTAAACAAATATCATGAAATTTTATAAAGATATATTGCACAGAGATTAGGCAGGTTATACCACAATATTCAAAACATAAACACCATATTTATATTAAATATCTATTTTTATGTATGTGCTTATAAAATTCCATGTAGCTTACATAAGAAAAATTTAACACTGAAGGTTTCTGGATATTTGAAGAAAAAGTACATTATTAACTGCATATTTTGTTCTTTTGTATTACTTATTATTTTATCATAAGCAAACATTAAATGTATAATTAATAACAATAGTAATTGTCCCTTTTTGTTTTTGTTACCAAATTTGGCTTTGATAAAATGATTTGAGTAGCTTAATTCTTTTTCTTCTCTCATAAAAGTGGCTTGTACTTCGATATTAGATATAAATGGAGAGAAGTAGTAATTTTTCCTCTTATTATTTGCACATATTCTAAAATAAGAGCTTTTAAAAGCCTTAAATTATTAAAAATTTTACTTACTTAATTTTTTTGGAAGCATGACAGATGTAGGCAAGAAAATGTTTTGAACAAGTCAATGGAAATAAAGAGTTTCAAAGAGCAGCCAAGGTGGCAAAGGCATGGCTGCCATTAATCTGTCGGAAACTGTAACTACAACTCTGAAAACAAGATGAGTCATCAGGGGATTGACTGGAAGAGCAAATCATAGGATACTTAATTTGGCAACTCTGATTCACTACATTGAATTAAGTAACAGGGTTCATATGATAAGGCATAGTTAGCTGCTCCCAGACCATCCCACAGGTGGTAGTTGAAATGTCTGTTCGCAGTATCTTCTTAAAAGTCCTGTTCCTATTCCTCCTTTCCATACCAACACCATATCAAAAACAAAAAAGAAAAGAAAATGAAATCTTTGAATGGTAGAAACAACAGTAATATTTCTGAGGACTTCTTGTAGACCTCAGCATAAAAAGACATTGTGACTCCAAGTAGAAAAATGAGGAGGAAGTTCCAACTTAGAAATTTTTTTTTGTTTTTTTTTTGCGGTACGTGGGCCTCTCACTGTTGTGGCCTCTCCTGTTGTGGAGCACAGGCTCCGGACGCGCAGGCTCAGCGGCCATGGCTCACGAGCCTAGCCGCTCCGCGGCATGTGGGATCTTCCCGGACTGGGGCACGAACCCGTGTCCCCTGCAGCGGCAGGTGGACTCTCAACCACTGCGCCACCAGGGAAGCCCCTACAAATTCTTTTAATTCTTTACTGCTGCTATGGTTTATTTAAAAATCTATTATATTTTTATATATATTTAGTATATAATAAATAATATATATAATTTTATTTTTAAATTACATGCTATAATTACATACCCTATTGTATATTTTTTAAAATGTTTTAAACATAAAAATATTTTGAAATATACTATACAGTATGTAATTACAGCATGTAAAATATTCATGTACTTATCAAATATACGTTCCATACATACTATGTATCAGGCACATGTTATTGAGTATGTTGTGTATATGGTGTCCTATTTATCAGTATGTAAAATCTTTGATAAAAGAGGTAACTGCTTAGAAATTTTGAAAGTATTTCATCATTTACTGTGTTGCTGCTGTAAGGCTCATTATAAATGAGGCACTTATCTGTACTTATTAGTGATCAGTGATTAAAGTTAAAATGTGAACAAACCTGTTAGCTTTTTATTCTTGTTTTGGAAATGACAGTGAATTAGTTTCCACCTCCCCAAATGAGAAATCAGTAAAACAAAGGGTGCATGGGATCATGTGACCTTTTGCTCTTTTTTAAAATGTACTGAAGAATAACCTTCTGGCCTCAACTCTAAAACCCCATTTTATTTCTCCTATCTCCGTTTCTTTCCAATTCTCATTCCAACAGCCACCAGGGAGTCTGACACAGCAAGCATACCAAGCACAGGAAATTTAAGAAAGGGCGGAGAAAACAGCTCCAAGGGAAAGCAGATAGAGAGAAATTCTAGGAACACTCATATTAATTAATGCTTGCCTCAGCACAGAAATAGCAAACTCTCGAAATCTTGGACTATTATTATACTGTGCAACTGTATTACAGTGTATTTATACCTAATTCTTGACCCATTTCCACACTCATAGAAAACACTGAAATATTACTGGTTTTTGTATAAGTCTGTCTCTACAGTAATTCTCAACTTTTGGGGCAGCATGAAGACCTGTATTACATAACCAAAACTAACATCTCCCAGAAAAATATACAATTATGTACACATTCACAAAATATTTTTCAGAAGATTAGAGGGTCATTGAAGTCTGTGTACGAGCTACAGCCTAAAAACCTATAATCTTCTGAAAGAAAATCTGATTTTCTTATATATTTAAGACACCACAGTTATTATTTTTCATTTTAAATAAACACATTTATTATCATTCTGATGTAAGTTCCATGTAGACTTTTCTGCAAAAAGAAATCTAATGGCTATTGCATATTATGCATTTTGTGGCCGTTACAATAATTTATAGTGAATTAATTCCTATAATCTTTGTTTCATTTTCAATATATTTTTATTTGCGTTTCAGTTGGAACTTGAGTTTCAGTTTGAGTTTAAGTTCAAGTGGAAATACAAAGAAGAAGAAACCGGTGTCCTTAACCTAAAGAAGTATTACCATGGCTGATAGCCCAGAATCATATATCTGCCCCTTCCTCCAGGTAAACTGAAACTAACCATATCCTCTAGCTGTGTTTACATCACAGGAAGAGGGAGTCTAACCACAAGAAAACTGGTACAAGCTGGTTTAGCTCCAAAAGTGGAACGAAGGTTGCTCTACAGCTCATTATCATCTCATTATAATAGTAAGCTCTCTGCCCATCCACGCCATGATGGTTTGACCTGCTTTGAACCCAGATGCCAAAGGACCATACAAGGGCAGAAAAGAGGTGGCACCCCAGTGCCAGGAAAAACACTGCCTTTTCCCAGAAAACCTACACATATGCCTCCCCCTCAGTAACCTTGCCTTTAAAATCTTGCCTTGATTGCCTCCCAACAAGAAGTTGATTTGCCAACTAAGTTCCTGCCTGTGCATTGTCTGGTCATTGAATAAAGTTTGTGCTGTTTCAGTCTCTGCATTTGTTTTGTTATTGGCTATGTGAATCCAAACAGGAAAAGAACCTTCCCCACTAAGGCAGGGGGCATTGGCTGAGCTAGGGCCCAAGTTGGGTTCCATATGACCAATTTGTTAACAGACACACACAATCAACTGGGATCATCTGGTGAGCCTGGCGCTAGGTGAGGTTGTGATTAGCCTTAGGATGAAAAGGAATGTATCCAAGTCTGGGAAACAAATCCTAACTGTTTATAAGAAAACCAGATTTTGGTTTGCAGACTCATGCAGCCCCTGTTCTTTTAGGCTGCTGTTACTATTTGTTTTGTGGCCTTGTTGCTTTTCGCTTTTTGTTTCCAATGGGAAAAAGATGCTGACCTTGGGTTCTGAAATGTAAAAGACTGGAAGATGATTTTATGTTTCTAATATAAACATATATATGTATATACACACATATATTTATATATATACACACATATACACGTATATAAACATATATAAAACATATAAACATATATATATACACACACACATATATATTTTTTATTGTTCATTTTTGTTTTAATCTTTATTGGACTATAATTGCTTTACAATGGTGTGTTACTTTCTGCTTTATAACAAAGTGAGTCAGTTACAAATATACATATGTTCCCACATCTCTTCCCTCCTGCGTCTCCCTCCCTAGCACCCTCCCTATCCCACCCCTCTAGGTGGTCACAAAGCACGAAGCTGATCTCCCTGTGCTATGCGGCTGCTTCCTAGTAGCTATCTATTTTACGTTTGGTATTGTATATATGTACATGCCACTCTCTCACTTTGTAACAGCTTACGCTTACCCTTCCCCATATCCTCAGGTCAATTCTCTAGTAGGCCTGTGTCTTTATTCCTCTCTTACACCTAGGCTCTTCATGACATTTTTTTTTCCCGTAAATTCTATATATATGTGTTAGCATACGGTATTTGTCTTTCTCTTTCTGACTTACTTCACTCTGTATGACAGACTCTAGGTCCATCCACCTCATTACAAATAGCTCAATTTCGTTTCTTTTCATGGCTGAGTAATATTCCATTGTATATATGTGCCACATCTTCTTTATCCATTCACCTGATGATGGACACTTAGGTTGTTTCCATCTCCTGGCTATGAACATTGTATATTTTTCTGGGAGATGTCAGTTTTGGTTATGTAATACAGGTCTTCATGCTGCAATGAACACTGTGGTACATGACTCTTCTTGAATTATGGTTTTCTCAGGGTATATGCCCAGTAGTGGGATTGCTGGGTCATATGGTAGTTCTATTTGTAGTTTTTTAAGAAACCTCCATACTGTTCTCCATAGTGGCTGTACCAATTCACATTCCCACCAGCAGTGCAAGAGGGTTCCCTTTTCTCCACACCCTCTCCAGCATTTATTGTTTCTAGATTTTTTAATGATGGCCATTCTGACTGCTGTGAGATGATATCTCACTGTAGTTTTGATTTGCATTTCTCTAATGATTAATGATGTTGAGCATTCTTTCATGAGTTTGTTGCCAGTCTGTATATCTTCTTTGGAGAAATGTCTATTTAGGTGTTCTGCCCATTTTTGGATTCGGTTGTTTGTTTTTTTGTTATTGAGCTGCATGAGCTGTTTGTAAATTTTGGAGATTAATCCTTTGTCAGTTGCTTCATTTGCAAATATTTTCTCCTATTCTGAGGGTTGTCTTTTGGTCTTGTTTATGGTTTCCTTTGCTGTGAAAAAGCTTTGAAGTTTCATTAGGTCCCATTTGTTTATTTTTGTTTTTATTTCCATTTCTCTAGGAAGCGGGTCAAAAAGGATCTTGCTGTGATTTATGTCACAGAGTGTTCTGCCTATGTTTTCAAATAAGAGTTTGATAGTTTCTGGCCTTACATTTAGGTCTTTAATCCATTTTGAGCTTATTTTTGTGTAAGGTGTTAGGGAGTGATCTAATCTCATACTTTTACATGTACCTGTCCAGTTTTCCCAGCAACACTTATTG
This sequence comes from Aethalodelphis obliquidens, assembly GCF_003676395.1. Classification (NCBI taxonomy): domain Eukaryota; kingdom Metazoa; phylum Chordata; class Mammalia; order Artiodactyla; family Delphinidae; genus Aethalodelphis; species Aethalodelphis obliquidens. The sequence goes on from NW_020838017.1 coordinate 1,389,568, forward strand.
AAGAGGCTGTCCTTTCTCAACTGTTCTTTCCTGCCTCCTTTATCAAAGATAAGGTGACCATATGTGTGTGGGTTTATCTCTGGGCTTTCTATCCTGTTCCGTTGATCTACCTTTCTGCTTTTGTGCCAGTACCATACTGTCTTGATTACTGTAGCTTTGCAGTATAGTCTGAAGTCAGGGAGCCTGATTCCTCCAGCTCCGTTTTTCGTTCTCAAGATTGCTTTGGCTCTTCGGGGTCTTTTGTGTTTCCATACAAATTGTGAAATTTTTTGTTCTAGTACTGTGAAAAATGCCAGTGGCAGTTTGATAGGGATTGCATTGAATCTGTAGATTGCTTTGGGTAGTAGAGTCATTTTCACAATGTTGATTCTTCCAATCCAAGAACATGGTATATCTCTCCATCAATTTGTATCATCTTTAATTTCTTTCATCAGTGTCTTATAATTTTCTGCATACAGGTCTTTTGTCTCCTTAGGTAGGTTTATTCCTAGATATTTTATTCTTTTTATTGCAGTGGTAAATGGGAGTGTTTTCTTGATTTCACTTGCAGATTTGTCATCATTAGTGTATATGAATGCCAGAGATTTCTGTGTATTTTTGTATCCTGCTACTTTACCAAATTCATTGATTAGCTCTAGTATTTTACTGGTAGCATCTTTAGTATTCTCTATGTATAGTATCATGTCATCTGCAAACAGTGACAGTTTTACTTCTTCTTTTCCGATTTGGATTCCTTTTATTTCCTTTTCGTCTCTGCTTGTGGTGGCTAAAACTTCCAAAACTATATTCAGTAAGAATGGTGAGAGTGGGCAACCTTGTCTTTTTCCTGATCTTAGTGGAAATGCTTTCAGTTTTTCACTTTTGAGGATGATGTTGGCTGTGGGTTTCTCATATATGGCCTTTATGATGTTGAGGAAAGTTCCCTCTATGCCTACTTTCTGGAGGGTTTTTATCATAAATGGTGTTGAATTTTGTCAAAAGCTTTCTCTGCATCTATTGAGATGATCATATGGTTTTTCTCCTTCAATTTGTTAATATGGTGTATCACGTTGATTCATTTGCATATATTGAAGAATCCTTGCATTCCTGGAATAAACCCCACTTGATCTTGGTGTATGATCCTTTTACTGTGCTCTTGGATTCTGTTTGCTAGTATTTTGTTGAGGATTTTTGCATCTATGTTCATCAGTGATATTGGCCTGTAGTTTTCTTTCTTTGTGACATCCTTGTCTGGTTTTGGTATCAGGGTGATGGTGGCCTCATAGAATGAGTTTGGGAGTGTTCCTCCCTCTGCTATATTTTGGAAGAGTTTGAGAAGGATAGGTGTTAGCTCTTCTCTAAATGTTTGATAGAATTCGCCTGTGAAGCCATCTGGTCCTGGGCTTTTGTTTGTTGGAAGGTATTTAATCAAAGTTTCAATTTCAGTGCTTGTGATTGGTCTGTTCATATTTTCTATTTCTTCCTGATTCAGTCTTGGCAGGTTGTGCTTTTCTAAGAATGTGTCCATTTCTTCCAGGTTGTCCATTTTATTGGCATAGAGTTGCTTGTAGTAATCTCTCATGATCTTTTGTATTTCTGCAGTGTCATCTGTTACTTCTCCTTTTTCATTTCCAATTCAATGGATTTGACTCTTCTCCCTTTTTTCTTGATGAGTCTGGCTAATGGTTTATCAATTTAGTTTATTTCTCAAAGAACCAGCTTTTAGTTTTATTGGTCTTTGCTATTGTTTCCTTCATTTCTTTTTCATTTATTTCTGATCTGATCTTTAAGATTTCTTTCCTTCTGCTAACTTTGGGGTTTTTTTGTTCTTCTTTCTCTAATTGCTTGAGGTGCAAGGTTAGGTTGTTTATTCGAGATGTTTCCTGTTTCTTAAGGTAGGACTGTATTGCTATAAACTTCCCTCTTAGAAGTGCTATTGCTGCATCCCATAGGTTTTGGGTCGTCGTGTCTCCATTGTGATTTGTTTCTAGGTATTTTTTGATTTCCTCTTTGATTTCTTCAGTGATCACTTCGTTATTCAGTAGTGTATTGTTTAGCCTCCATGTGTTTGTATTTTTTACAGATCTTTTCCCATAATTGATATCTAGTCTCATAGCGTTGTGGTCGGAAAAGATACTTGATACAGTTTCAATTTTCTTAAAGTTAGCAAGGCTTGATTTGTGACCCAAGATATGATCTGTCCTGGAGAATGTTCCATGAGCACTTGAGAAAAATGTGTATTCTGTTGTTTTTGGATGGGATGTCCTATAAATATCAATTAAGTCCATCTTGTTTAATGTATCATTTAAAGCTTGTGTTTCCTTATTTATTTTCATTTTGGATGATCTGTCCATGGGTGAAAGTGGGGTGTTAAAGTCCCCTACTATGAATGTGTTACTGTCAATTTCCCCTTTTATGGCTGTTAGTATTTGCCTTATGTATTGAGGGGCTCCTATGTTGGGTGCATGAATATTTACAATTGTTATATCTTCTCTTGGATCGATCCCTTGATCATTAGGTAGTGTCCTTCTTTGTCTCTTCTAATAGTCTTTATTTTAAAGTCTATTTTGTCTGATATGAGAATTGCTACTCCAGCTTTCTTTTGATTTCCATTTGCATGGATTATCTTTTTCCATCCCCTTACTTTCAGTCTGTATGTGTCTCTAGGTCTGAAGTGGGTCTCTTGTAGACAGCATATGTATGTGTCTTGTTTTTGTATCCATTCAGCCAATCTGTGTCTTTTGGTGGGAGCATTTAATCCATTTACATTTAAGGTAATTATCGATATGTATGCTCCTATTCCCATTTTCTTAATTGTTTTGAGTTTGTTATTGTAGGTCTTTTCCTTCTCTTGTGTTTCTTGCCTAGAGAAGTTCCTTTAGCATTTGTTGTAAAGCTGGTTTGGTGGTGCTGAACTCTCTCAGCTTTTGCTTGTCTGTAAAGGTTTTAATTTCTCCATCAAATCTGAATGAAATCCTTGCTGGGTAGAGTAATCTTAGTTGTAGGTTTTTCTCCTTCATCACTTTAAATATGTCCTGCCAGTCCCTTCTGGCTTGCAGAGATTCTGCTGAAAGATCAGCTGTTAACCTTATGGGGATTCCCTTGTGTGTTATTTGTTGTTTTTCCCTTGCTGCTTTTAATATGTTTTCTTTGTATTTAATTTTTGACAGTTTGATTAATATGTGTCTTGGCATGTTTCTCCTTGGATGTATCCTGTATGGGACTCTCTGTGCTTCCTGGACTTGATTAACTATTTCCTTTCCCATATTAGGGAAGTTTTCAACTATAATCTCTTCAAATATTTTCTCAGTCCCTTTCTTTTTCTCTGCTTCTTCTAGAACCCCTATAATTCGAATGTTTGTGCGTTTAATGTTGTCCCAGAGGTCTCTGAGACTGTCCTCAGTTCTTTTCATTCTTTTTTCTTTATTCTGCTCTGCAGTAGTTATTTCCACTATTTTATCTTCCAGGTCACTTATCCGTTCTTCTGCCTCAGTTATTCTGCTTTTGATCCCATCTGGAGTATTTTTAATTTCATTTATTGTGTTGTTCATCGCTGCTTGTTTCATCTTTAGTTTTTCTAGGTCCTTCTTAAATGTTTCTTGCATTTTTTCTATTCTATTTCCAAGATTTTGGATCATCTTTACTATCATTATTCTGAATTCTTTTTCAGGTAGACTGCCTATTTCCTCTTCATTTGTTAGGTCTGGTGGGTTTTTATCTTGCTCCTTCATCTGCAGTGTGTATTTCTGTCTTCTCATTTTGTTTATCTTATTGTATTTGGGGTCTCCTTTTTGCAGGCTGCAGGTTCGTAGTTTCTGTTGTTTTTGGTGTCTGTCCCCAGTGGCTAAAGTTTGTTCAGTGGGTTGTGTAGGCTTCCTGGTGGAGGGGACTACTGCCTGTGTTCTGGTGGATGAGGCTGGATCTTGTCTTTCTGGTGGCCAGGTCCATGTCTTGTGGTGTGTTTTGGGGTGTCTGTGGACTTATTATAATTTTAGGCGGCCTCTCTGCTAATGGGTGGGGTTGTGTTCCTGTTTTGCTAGTTGTTTGGCATAGGGTGTCCAGCACTGTAGCTTGCTGGTTGTTGAGTGAAGCTGGGTGCTGGTGTTGAGATGGAGATCTCCGGGAGATTTTCGCCATTTGATATTATGTGGAGCTGGGAGGTCTCTTGTGGACCAGTGTCCTGAAGTTGGCTCTCCCACCTCAGAGACACAGCACTGACTCCTGGCTGTCACAATTATCCAATCAGTAAATGCAGCCGACTCTGCCTTCCGAATACATCCAGAATCCGACCCCCTTCTGGTCCAAGCCACCATCCCTTCTAGCTGGATTACTGCAGTAGCCTCCTGTCTCTCCCAGCTTATGCTGTTGGTCCCTTCAAGCTGTTCTCAACACGGCAGCTCTAGAGATCCTCAGAAAACATGACTTGAACGTCTGGAGGCTGGGGTGGAGCCCACACATATATATTTGAACTGGAGCTAGTTCAAATAGAAAAGGAGTCCTGTCCCTGTCCATTATTCCTCTTTTAAAATTAAATGCATAGAATTTAATTGAGCTTAAACCTCCGTTCATGGCAGGCTATCACAGTTGTGAACACAAAGCTATATATTTTAATTGAATTTTGTTTTTTAGAAAATTATAGATTCACATGGACTTTTAAGAAATAATACTCATAGAGCACATGTACTTTTTATCCAGTTTTCCCAAGGGTAATATCTCATAAAACTATAGCACAATATCACAGCTAGGATATTGTCATTAATACAGTCAAGGTACAGAACAATTCCATCACTAAGAGCATCCCTCATCTTGTTCTTTTATAGCCACTCCCACCTCCATTGAACGTATTAGTAGTGTTGCATGGAATGGGTGCACCACATTTATTTAAGCAATTGAAGGTTGCTTTCGGTTTGGGGCCATTATGAAATTAGGAGTTTGCGATGAACATATATACACTACTATATATAAAATAGATAACCAACAAGGACCTGCTCTATAGCAAAAGAACTATACTATTTTGTAATAACCTATACAGGAAAAGAATCTGAAAAAGAATAGAGATTATATATATGTGTGTATATATATATATGTATATATGTGTATATATATATATATGTATATGTGTGTGTGTATATATATATATATATATAACTGAATCACTTTGCTGTACACTTGTAACTAATACAACACTGTAAATCAACTGTACTTCAATTTAAAAAAAAATTTCTGTGAACATTTGTGTACAGGTTTCTATGTGAGCATAAATGTTTCTTCTGGGATAAATGCTCAAGAGTACAATTGCTAAGTCATATGGTTAGTTTGGTTTTTCAAGAAACTGCTGAACAGTTTTCCATAGTGACTGTACCATTTTTCCATCTCAACATCAATGACTGTGTGATCCAGTTTCTCCTCAATCTTGCCAGGATTTGGTGTGGTCACTCTTTTGTGTGTGTGTGTGTGTGTGTGTGTGTGTGTGTGTGTGTGTGTGAAATGCCTCCTCATGTCTTTTCACTATTTTCTTATTCTTTTTTTTAGTATTTCTTCCAATTCTTTTTTTTTTTTTAAGAAGATGTTGGGGGTAGGAGTTTATTTTTTTTTTAAGAAGATGTTGGGGGTAGGAGAGGCCCGTGCACCGCACTCTTCATCGCGGTGCACGGGCCTCTCACTATCACGGCCTCTCTTGTTGTGGAGCACAGGCTCCAGATGTGCAGGCTCAGTAGTTGTAGCTCACGGGCCTAGCCACTCCACGGCATGTGGGATCCTCCCAGACCAGGGCTCGAACCCGTGTCCCCTGCATTAGCAGACAGACTCTCAACCACTGCGCCACCAGGGAAGCCCTTGACTATTTTCTAATTGATTTTTATTTTCCTACGGAATTTGAAATTCTTTATATATTCTATATATAAGTGCTTTGCTGGATATTTGGTTTGTGAATACTTTCTCTCGGTCTGTTACTTGACTTTTCCTTCTTTTCACATGGGCTTTCACAGACTAGTTTTTAACTTAATAAGGTCAAACACCAGTTTTTCTCTTAAGGGATAGTTTTTGGTGCCAAATGTAAGACCTTTTGCCTAAACCTATATCCTGACTCTTTTCTTTTATCATTTCTTTGTAAAAAATGGTTACAGTTTCTACATAAATCTATGATCCATTTTAAGTTAATTTTTGTGTGAAGTATGAGTTTAGATTAAATTTGGTTTTGACCAAGTTTGGGAAGTTTTTAACCATCATGTCTTCAAATATGTTTTAATCCCACTTTCCCTCTCCTCTCCTTCTGAGACTCTGATGACACAAACATTAGCTCTTTTATTATTACCCCAGAGGCCCCTAAACCTTTTTTTTTATTTCATTTTTTTCTCTTCATATTGGCTAAGTTCCACTGAGCTGTTGTCAATTTCACTGGTCCTATCATATGCCATCTCCACCGAGCTATTGATCAAACAGATTTTTATTTTGGTTATCGTATTTTTCAATTCCATAATTTGCATTGAGTTCTTTTTTAAATTTGTTTCATTCCTAAAAGTTTCTATTTTTTTCAAAAGAATCCACAATTGCTTGTTGAAGCATTTTTGTGATGACTACTTTAAAATCCTTGTCAGTTAATTCTAACGTCTGCTTAACGTGGATTTTGACATTGTCTTTTCTTATTCTTATTGATATATTTTTTTTGGTTGACGATATGAAGAGTGATTTGTTTTATTCTATCCTGGACATTTTGGATATTCTATTAGGAGACCCAGGATCCTATTTAATCTTTTTTTATGATTACGTGTAGGTGAGGGCCTTGCAGGTGTGTATGTTTAGCTTCCTGCTGGACCGGAAACACCACCCCAGCAAAGCAGGACACTGACTTATGCTGCCTCACTGCAGACAGGTGGGGTGGAAGTTTAGCTGCCCCTTGCCCCCACTGACACCTTCCTGGTTAAAGTAGGTACCCACTTTCACTGCCTTATCAGGCTGTCCTGCAACGAAGGGGGTGGGAAAATGGAGGGCTGACAAATTCTGCTTTGATGCTGTTGGGTGGAATAGGAATTCAGCTCCCCGCCTCCCTGCTGTCCCCCACCACCCCCCACCATGACACCAGGGGAAGGGAGTGGGGAAGAGGAAGGCCCAGTCGCCCTGTCTCACTGATGCCAGGTGCGGGTGGAAAGGTCTCACTGAAACCAGGGGAGGGTACAACCATACTTCACACTGCCTTGTTCAGTCTTGTTCCTGCCAGGTGGGTGTGGAGGTTCAGCCTCATAATAAGCCTTTCCGACACTATGGAGAGGGGAAAGTGATGTGCTTAATACCTCTGACCTGCACCACCTTGTTCAGATTCTCTGATGTTATGTGAGTAAAAAGGCTCAGCTCCCCAAGCTCCACTGATACCGTGTGTGTGTGTGTGTGTGTGTGTGTGTGTATAGGGGGAGGTGAAATTTTGTAGACACTACCTTGTTAAGTTTTGCCATTACTGTGTAGGAGTGGAGGATCACAGCACCGCCTGCTTCTGACAGGGTGAGTGAAGAAAGATCAGCTACCTACTGGGTCCTACAGAGTCCACCAGTCAGGGAAATTGGAACATCACTTGGTTGGAAGATCAACTCCCCACTTGGCTCACTGAAACCTCAGGGGAGGTGATGCAGTTTTTCTATTGGTGTTGGCTGGAATTAGGCCGGTGTTGCCAAAAAGATTTTATGTTGTTAGGGTGGTTGGCAGGGGAAGACAGATTTTTCTTGGAATTGTCTTTGTCTATGCCTCTTTGATGGTTTAATGTTGGAGACTACTGCAAAACCCTGTCTGGGATACGTGGGAGCCATTAAGAAAATCCAGCAAGGTCCTATCAGAAATTCAACACGAAAAGTCTCAAGCTTGCCTAGGTGGTCCACTTTCTTCCTTATACCTGTCAGAGTGTTCTTATGCTTGTTGTGCTGTTTACACTGTAAAAACTAAAGGTTTTTTAGTAAGAAAAGGGAGGACCTGAGAGGAATGGGGCTCCTTCAACCTTGACAGACTGGAAGTCTCCAATGTCATTGTTTTACTGTCTAATTCTACATTATTTTCATTTTTCTGCCTGCATCTAATACCCCCAGTCCTATTCTCTAGCCTTCCATTGACATGCACATGCATCAACATGCAGCTTGACATACTTTCAATGTATGCTGTTCAAATATTCTGCAAATATATTTTCATATTGATGGATACCTATGAAAATATATAATTTTATTCTGTATGGGTTTATGTGTGTTTAAATTTACATTAATATGTAAAAAATTACATAAGTGTGTTATGAATCTCATTTGGCTTTTATTTTATTCATTGACAATTAATTTTGGAAATGTATCCCAAATTATACACATGGATATAGTAAAATTCTTTTATTGTTGTATAACAATTGCACTTGGGAAAAAATGTCGTATTTATACATTTAAAAAATTGATACTTAATATATCTCTGATTTTTTTCTGATATGAATAATGCTGCAGCAAATATCCTTATAAATATTCTCTTGAATATTATTCTGAGTATGCCTCTAGATACAGAAATGGAATTGCTGGGCCACGGGGCATGTACATTTGCAATTTTATAAGATACTGCTAAATTTTCTTCAAAGCAATACCAATTTACACTCTGGTCATGTGCTATTGCCAGACTTAGTTTGGGCTTAATTTTAATAATCTGATGGATGTGTCCCTTTTAAATTTGCACTTTTCTGATTCTAGTGGTTAAGCAACTTTTATCCACAAATCATTAAGTATTGTCTGTGTAATCCCTTTTTATATAAACTGTCCATTTTCCATTCGATGTGAGAGAGCTTTTAATGTGTGCTAGTTTGCATATTTTTTTTTACAATAATATAATCTGGATACATGAATATACTACATTTTCTCTCAGCCTGTCATTTGTTTTATATACTTATTTACATATATATATTTTTTTGCAGTACGCGGGCCTCTCACTGTTGTGGCCTCTCCTGTTGCGGAGCACAGGCTCCGGACGCGCAGGCTCAGCGGCCATGGCTCACGGGCCCAGCCGTTCCGTGGCATGTGGAATCTTCCCGGACCGGGGCACAAACCCGTGTCCCCTGCATCAGCAGGCGGGCTCCCAACCACTGCGCCACCAGGGAAGCCCTATATTTTCTTCTTTAATTTTCTTTCTCTTTTCTTTAAAGGTTTTTATTGAAGTGCAACATACTACATACTTATTGTGAGGTGTGCATATCTTAAGTGTACTGCTCCATGAAACTTTGCCCATCTGTGTGACCAACTCATAGATCAAGATACAGAAACCAGCTAGCACTCCAGATACCTCTTAAGTGGCCCATCCTAGTCATCACCTCCACAAAGTAACCACTATTCTTTTTGAAGCATAGTTTAGTTTTACCTGTTTTTGAACATTTTATAATGTAAGTTATACAGCATGCACTCTTTTTTTCTAATCAGTCAGAATTTGTCATTTTTTTAAAAAGTCTTTATTGAAGTTGTTACAATATTGCTTCTTTTTTTAATGTTTTGGTTTTTTGGCCATGAGGCATGTGAAATCTTAATTCCCCACCCAGGGATTGAACATGCACACCCTGCACTGGAAGGCGAAGACTTTTTTTTTTAATTAACTAATTTATTTAGGCTGCACTGGGTCTTAGCTGCGGCACGTGGGATCTGATTTTTTTTTTAGTTGTGGCATGCGTGCAGGATCCAGTTCCCTGACCAGGGATTCACCTGGGCCCCGTGCACTGGGAGAGCAGAGTCTTACCCACTGGACCACGAGGGAAGTTCCTGGAAGGTGAAATTTTAACCACTGGACTGCCAGGGAAGTGCCTGGCATGGACTTTTTTGTGTCATTTGTTTCACTCTTTTTCTTTGATATCACACGTTTACTCATCGAGTAAGTTCATTATTTTTCCACTGTCATATAGTCTTTATGTTTGAATATATTACGATAATTATTCATATTACTATTAATTCATATTTTGTTTAGTTTTGGTAAGTTTTAATATTGTTGCTATAAATTTTCTTAGACATATTTTTCCAAAGTGGTTTTACCACACACTCCAGTATCAGTATATTAGACGTGTGTATGTGTGTGTTTCAAGTGTTCTAAGTTTTTTTTCCTATAATTTTGTTGCATTTGATTTACTGACATTTTGCTTAGGATATCTGCACCTACATTCATGAGGGAGATTGCCCTTTAAATATATTCTTTTTTTTTTTAATAAATATATTTATTTAGGCTGCGTTGGGTCTTCGTTGCTGCTCGCAGGCTTTTCGTAGTTGTGGCGAGCGGTGGCCACTCTTTGTTGTGGTTCGCAGGCTTCTCATTGTGGTGGCTTCTCTTGTTGCAGAGCACGGGCTCTAGGTGCACAGGCTTCAGTAGTTGAGGCTCATGGGCTTTAGAGCACAGGCTCAGTAGTTGTGGCGCACGGCCTAGTTGCTCCACGGCATGTGGGATCTTCCCAGCCCAGGGCTCAAACCCATGTCCCCTGCATTGGTAGGCGGATTCTTAACCACTGTGCCACCAGGGATGCCCTAAGTATATTCTTTAGCACTTTTCTTACCTAATTTTGATGTCAAGATAATAATTTCATGAAGTAAATATTTTATTGATCCTCTTTCATCTATTTCTATCCCTTTAATTGGAAGACTTAACCCATAAAATATGTGGGGACAAGTTAATATTTTGAGTTATATTGTTGAGTAATTTTAAATATTGATTCAATTTATTTAATGAGTAAGTGATATATTTCTCTTTCCCCATAGTTTTTCTAGACAATTGTCTATTCCACTGAAGGTTTAAAAATTTATGGTATGACTCTCAGGGAAAAAAATCTAAAATTGGGATATGATAAAAATCTTTAAATAAATGAATGTTTCTAGAAGGGAAGAACATTTGTTTGCTTAGGATGGAAATGTGATTTTGCATTATTCATAGACTGATATTGAAGTTTATTAATGGAGATTTGAGTTTATAATTGTCATTTGCCAATACCATTCCTAAAACATATGGCATACGAGCACTCTTGTGATTTATAGAGTTTGAGTGTTTTGTTTCCTCAGGCTAAATATAAATTGATATTTGATCAAAATGTATCTGGGGTTGCAATTAGATCTGTGTGGAAAATTAGAGAATTATGCAGATATAAATAAGAGCATTTCAATCTGAATGAAATTATAAAAGCAGTTTTGCATTGATAAACCACAATAATTTCCATTGGTTGACATGCTATCGTCATCTCTCACTGGGCTGCTGTCCCCGAAAGGCATTCTTAGGAAAACTAAGGAATGGTTACTTCCTGAACAGACACACACAAAATGCAGAGAGAAAAATCAATAATCTAAGACACTATTTAAGAAAAAAATAAGGTTATTGTGATAAATAATAGTTAAAAACCTGCCTATAAAATAAATATTGAATAAGGAGAAAAGGAGAAAAAGTAGAAGGGAGGGAAAATGCTCAACCGAAGGGAAAAAAAAACCTAGCTTATCTGTAACATTTGTGTCTTTTTCTTCTCATTTGTAAAATAATGAAGTTGTTATAGAAGATATTATTAAGTTGTGAAATTAAGTCAGTAAAATATTTTCCATGGATTTTCCATGGATTTCTATCTACAAAAGATAGAAATTTCTTATTTGTCAATCCCTAGCCTCTAAAATGCTATGAGACATTGTCTATGGTCTCTGAGATCAAAATAGAAAAATGTAACATTTGAAATAAAAGCTTACTGGGTACAAAATAAATGATGTTTACATTACGTTCTGTGACTCTAGGAAGTGATAGTAAGTCCAAAATACTTAAGATGAAAATATTTTTCGGTTTTCTACATGACCTTGTACAGATTTCTGCTTTTGTAGATTAAATAAATGAGTTTTAATACAGAGAATCTCATGAAATAGTAACTAAGGACACTGAGAAATATAATGTAGAATACTATACAACTTCTGGGCTGCACATAATGACAACTAACTACCTTATATAAAATTCAGACTAACTTATCTGCCACTAATTGGCTCCCTGGTTACTTTAAGGTTTTCATTTTTAACCTGGAAGCAATACCAATTAGAAAACAATCCAGAGCATAGTTTAAAATTGCATAACTCTCACTGATTTTTATGGGTTCCCAATGTCTTTCATTTTTCCTTTCCTGACATTATCTTCCTTGGTTGGATTGTTGAGTGCTCTGTTTCGTGGTGCTGCACACCAGTTAAGCTGTGAATCCAGCCATGGCCACATATAAAAATGAGCAAAGACATCCAGGTCTCTTGGCAAACTGCTGTGATGTTCAAACTAGTGTTAGCTCACTTCCTAATTTATCTCACTCCCATTGATGGCCTCCAAGGTAGGAAAAGGTTTTACTTCCTAAAGTGAAAACACTTCCAGCCAAACTTGGATGGTCTAACCTCTAAGCAATTGTACCCCTGTATTCCTTAAGAAGCACTTTGAGTCTTTCATTGACAATCTTTAACAACAAACAAATGAACAGTCAATGAAACACTTTCCATGGATTTCCATTGTTACAAAAGATAGATATTTCTTATTTGTAGGCTCTAAAACATTATGAGATATTTTCTATGGTCTCTAAGATCAAAATAGAAAATGTAACATTTTGAAATAAAAGCTGAGTACCAAAATAGATGATATTTACTACACAGTCACCAAGTGATATTTCTTTTCAAATGATGAAAATCTTTACCTATGAGCAAACGAGGTGAGAAACTAGCTTAGACATTAAACTTACATCTGTACAAAAAGAGAAACATTAATTACGTTGACCATTACAAATGTTATAGATGTTTATGCACTTTATTAAATACTCAAAATTTTAATCAGTTTCAAAGCACTGTCTTGTCTCCAGAGAGCTACCTGCTTGTGGTGTGGGCATTCTGAATATTCTGGAAAAGTATTCGTATGTATGTGTATATGTATATTACACATACTGCATTTCCTATTAATTTCAGCAGATTAAAACATTCAAGCAAAGAACTGCAAATACACTCTTATAATCATTTAAATAACTAATGATTCGGTTACAAAATAACTTTAAGGCAGAGATACATTATCTCACATGAAATTAAAATCTCCTCTTCTAAAAATTCATTAAATTATCTTAAAGGATAATTTAATATCTGAAGAGCATAATGAAAGGATTTTTCTTTCATTTAAAATGTTAGTTGACTTGGCATAGGATATTTAGAAATAATCTCCCTGCATAAAAACTCTACTGTTGACCTTAAGCAGTCAGCTTGAATAAGTTAGTTCATTTCACATACTTTGTTAATATAAAATATTTTTCAATGTGCTAGATGCTAGAAAGACAAATAAAAAGCATGTTCCCTGTCCTCAACGAGTTTGCAATCACATAAGGATGTAATACAAATTTAGGGATTTGTAGGTACAATGTAGTAAATGCAATTCTAAAGATATGCCAAAAGGCACTGTGCTGTAACTTATGCTTTCATTTCCTTACTAAAAATAAAGGTAAACATTTTTCACAGCAGTTTAGACGGTTTTGCAGAAGCCAACACTGGATATTACATGTGGGAAAATATCTTTTAAGAGAAACAAAAGATGCTATTTGCTTTAATTATTATAAAACCACACCTATAAATCTAGATTAGACAAATTCTTTAATCAGATCCTGTAATTACATAGATTGGGCCCAAGTTTATGCCCACTGTTCTGCCTCATGAACTACAAATCAAACTTCTCTGGCACTTGTAATGGAATTGAAAAAAATGCAGTAATAAAAGTACATAAAACTTTTTATTTCAGAAGAACTAAAGGTGCCTCTCATTCTCATGGTGTCCTTTGTAGGAAAGGACTAAGTGTTTTCTTGAAGGTTTATTATGTGTATTACTGATATTGTTGTTGAAATTACCGTTAACGTTTTAAAATTTGATTTCCAATCTAGGTGTAGTCACATCCTTAACATTTTGTATGCTTCTCTTTACTTGGCCATGTTTTGCTCTTTTTACTGATTCTATATATTGTTAAAATGCTTTAGGCATGCAAAAGTTAAATGTTAATATTGTTAAGTTTAAAAAATTTTAAACATTTTCATAAAAAAATAATTAAAAACATGAAATTTGAATGAATTATATTGTTAAATTGTATATAAAGGATAAATATGTCATGACCAGTGAGTTTCCACCCTCCCCCAGAAAAATAATAATTAATATAATTCATCTTATCAACAGATTGAAAAGAAACAAAATTCAACATGAATTCATTATGTTGAATAAAATCCTCATAGAAAACTAAGAATAAAAAACTGCTAAAGGCAATTTATGGAGAACCTACACCTAATACTCTACTAGACTTCGAATTTTAAGTCTAAAATGGGAAAAGCAACTAAATACATTTCCCTCAGAATTAGGACAAAGGCAAGGATGTTCTCTCTCACTACTTCCATTTAATATTGTGATAAGAGTTCTAACTATTTCAGTACAGAATGAAATTATATAGATAGAAGAAAAGAGAGAGAAACTACCTTTATTTATAGAAGAAATGATCAATTCTGTAGAAAATGATAAGGAATCCTCAAAACAGCTACTGGAAATAATATGAGTTACCCAAAGACATAAGATACAATTTTAATATACAAAACCCATTATTTTTATATAGCTATCAATTAAAAAAATAGAAATGAAATTCAATTTAAAGTAAATACCATTTACAATACCATTTAAACCAAGACCAAAGACCAATGCAATGAAAATCATAAAATATTGCTCAGAGAAATTTAAAAGATCTAAATTAATGGAGACATATCTCATGCTCATTACTCAGAAGATTTGATATGTTTAAAAGGTAATTTCTCCCCAAAATATTCTATAGATTCAATGAAGTTCCAATTAAATTAAATTCACAACAGGTGTTCTTAAAGTGGAAAATAATAACTTGTTTTATATATATATACACACACACACACACACACACACACACATATAAAATAACCAAAGCAATTTTAAAAAGGAAGATAAAGCTGAGTACTTACGTCACCCAATTTCAAACATATTATAAAACTACAGTAATCAGCACAGTGCAATATTGGCAAAAGGATAAGCAAGAAATATATAGATAAATGGAACTGAATACAAAGTCCAGAAATATTTCACTTCTAAGTAGATGCACATGTCAATTCAATGAGCAAGAAAGAATCTTTTCAACAATGGAGGTGGGACACTTGGATTTCCCTATGCAAAGAAACAACAAACACACAACCTCCTACCACAGACAAAAACTAATTCATATAGATCATATACCTGAATTTAAGTGTTAAAACTATAAACCCTTTAAAGGCAACATAGGAGAAAAATCTTAGTGATTTTAGGTTAGGCAAAAACATCCTTGATAGGATACAAATACTGGAATTATAAAAGAAATATTCATAAGGGTCTCATCAAAATTAGCAACTTTTGTTCTAATAAAAAGACTTCTAAGAGATGAAGATGCAAGTCACAGACCTGAAAAAATTTAAAAATATATATCTACTAATGTATTTGTGTTCAAAATATACTAGTCATACTCTTACATCTCAATAGTACTTCAAGCAACCTAATAAAATAGGAAAAAAAAATATGAATAGACACTTCAAAAGAGAAGGTATATGGATGGCAAAGAAGCACATGAAAAATATATAATATAAAATAATTACTTAATAAAGAATATAAAGTTAAAAGGAATAATGACAAGCAACCACATACCCATTAGAACTGCAAAAACTGAAAAGACTGACAATGCTAAGTATTGACAAGGATATGGAACAACTGAAGACAGCACACATTGTTGGTATAAAAGCAAGGCAACCTGGCCACTTAGGGAGAAAAAAATCAGTTTCTTACAAAGTTAAACAAAAATATAATGTAATTGTAGTAGTGTAAAACTGACTGCTTAAAAAAAAAAACACCTCTAAAAATATGAGCAGCATAAAACAATAAAGTAATTTTCAGCTCATTCAGTGATTAATGCTGATGTTTGTAATTCATAGGCAGTCTTCCTTCTGGTCACTCAGGAACTTGGCCTCTTTCCATCCCATGGACCTGCCAATGACCAGAGCCTTTGTGTCCTCCACTGATCTTCTGCACCATGCCAGGGGAAGAGAAAGTGGGGCAGACCTTGAAATGATAAAGTTGACTTTTGTCTACCCTCATTCCATTCAGCAGACTTGACAACATGACAAGAACTAACTACAAGGGATCCTGGAAATGTAATCTAATTATGAGCCCAGAATTAGAGGAAAAGGATTTCCATGAACCCTTACCAGTGTACACTACTACTGTATATAAAATGTACAAAATCTCAAGACAGAGACATATCAAAGCAACTGTTTGCTATTCTTCCCCTAGGGCATAAATACCACCTAATTAGTTTTTGCATTAGAGAGACTGTAGAAAATAACATAAAGCTATATTTTATATTACAAACAGCAATTTTCACTTCAAGATCACAAGTTATTAGCTACACAACTGGTAGTTAAACATCAATAAATTGCTGTGTTCCCTATGATCAACTGCCAATCTCTAGTAATCATATATATTACTTTTAATTCACAACAGGTTAAATACTAATCCAGCAACAGAATTAAGAATTAGGGAGTAGAAGAATAATTCCTATTCTGGGGGAGAACAATTCCTATTCTTAAATATAAAAAAGCCACAAAAAGGAAGAACTGTGCATTGTTATCTTCAAAAAAATCAAAATAAGTATAAAAACAATTATGTAATTTTCAAAAAAATTCTTCTTGATGAAAGAAAAAGCAAATAAAATATATAAATGTAGAATTTTTTAAAATATAGAGGTCACTGTTATCATTTTAAAATGTTAGGAGGAAGTTTTTAATTAAAGTTTTTATTTTGAGATAATTATAAGTTCACATGCAATTGTAAGAAGTAATACAGAGAGATCTCAGATATGCTTTACTCAGTTCCCCCACTGGTAACATCTTACAAAACTATATTACTATATTATATTACAATATCTCAACCAGGGTCCCTCATGTTGCACTTTTATAGTCACACCTACTTCCATCCCTCCCCACACTCTCCCTAGCAACCACTAGTCTGTCCTCCATTTCTAAAATTTTGTCATTTCAAGTATATAAATAAATAACATTTGGCATTAGCTTTTTTCACTCACTATAATTTTGTGTATATAAAAAGACAAAATACTATAGATGGCCAATAGGCACATGAAAATATGCTCAACATAGCTAATTATTAGAGAAATACAAATCACAACTACAATGGGGTACCACCTCACACTGGTCAGAATGGCCATTATTAAAAGTCTACAAATAACAAATGCTGGAGAGGGTGTGGAGAAAAGGGAACCTTCCTTCACTGTTGGTATGAATGTAAGCTGGTGCAGCCACTATGGAAAACAGTATGGCAGTTTCTCAGAAAACTAAAGAGACTTGTCATATGATCCAGCAATCCCACTCCTGGGCATATATCCAGACAAAACTCTAATTCAAAAAGATACATGTATCCCTATGTTTACATCAGGACTACTGACAATAGCCAAGACATGGAAACAACGTAAATGTCCATTGACAGAGGAATGTATAAAGACGATGTGGTACATATATATAATGGGATACTACTCAGCCATAAAAAAAAAAAAAAAAGAAAGAATGCCATTTGCAGCAACATGGATGGACAATGTATTATCATACTAAGTGAAGTAAATCAGAAAGAGAAAGACAAATGCTGTATGATATCACTTATATGTGGAATCTAAAATATTACACAAATGAACCTACGTATGAAACAGAAACAGACTCACAGACGTAGAGAACAGACCTGTAGTTGCCAAGGGGGAGGGGGCTGGGGGAGGGATGGAGTGGGAGGTTGGGGTTAGCAGATGCAAATTATTATATATAGAAAGGATAAACAACAAGGTCCTACTGTTGTAGGTCAAGGTTTAGCACAGAGAACTATATTCAATATCCTATGATAAACCATAATGGAAAATAATATTTTTTAAAATGTATATACATGTATAACTGAATCACTTTGCTGTACAAGAGTAATTAATACAACATTGTAAATCAACTATATGTCAATTAAAAAAAATACAATACAAAATTTTTTTTTTTTTTTTTTTTTGCGTTATGTGGGCCTCTCACTGTCGTGGCCTCTCTCGTTGCGGAGCACAGGCTCCGGACGCGCCGGCCCAGCGGCCATGGCCCACGGGCCCAGCCGCCCCGCGGCACGTGGGATCTTCCCGGACCGGGGCACGAACCCGTGTCCCCTGCATCGGCAGGTGGACTCCCAACAACTGCGCCACCAGGGAAGCCCACAATACAAAATTTTAAAAGACAAACCAATATAGTAAAATAATAATCCTAAATTGTTTATGCTCAATGATATACTTTAAAAATACCTGAATAATTGACAGAATGAAAGGAGAAATAGACAAATCTACAGTCGTGTTTAAAGCTTTTTTTGTGTGTGTGTGGTACGCAGGCCTCTCACTGTTGTGGCCTCTCCCTTTGCGGAGCACAGGCCCCGGACGCGCAGGCTCAGCGGCCATGGCTCATGGCCCAGCCACTCCGTGGCATGTCGGATCTTCCCGGACCGGGGCACGAACCCGTGTCCCCTGCATCGGCAGGCGGACTCTCAACCACTGCACCACCAGGGAAGCCCATGTTTAAAGCTTTTTAAACAACTGTTTTAGTTACTGAGATAATGAGAAGATAACAAAAATAATCAGAATATGGGAGATTTGCAGTGAATCTTAACAAATGACATTATTAACATTTTTAGAATGCACATCAAACACTGTAGAATACATATTTTTTTCAAGTGTATGTGAAGCATTCACAAAAATAGACCACATATTGGGCTCCAAAGCAAGTATAAATAATTAGAAAAGATTGAATTCATTCAAATATTTCCTCTAAGTTTACAGGATTTAAAGTCAAAATCAATAATGAAAAGTCAACTAGAAAAATGCCCAAATATGTGGAAATTAAACAACAAACATAAAATAAGGTGAGTGCAAGAAGTAAAAGAGAAATTTTAAAATATTTTGAATTAATATGATAATGAAATAATAGAATTTTGAGATTAAGCTAAAAGAATTAATGAAAGGGAAATTTCCTATAAATACAATAATTAGAAAAAAAGGCAAGTTTAAAATCAAACTAGTTTTTACTCAAGAGGTTAGAAAAATAAGAGCATTATTTTTAGCCTGGAAAGAAGAAAATAACAAAGGAATGAATAGAAATCAGTGAAGTATAATTTCTACTGCTGTCCATGTTACTGCCTTTTCATCATAAAGAACTGGACAACTGGACACTACATATGAAACAGCAGTTTTTCAGGCATTAGATTCCATGCAGCATAAGACTATAATTCCAAAATAAAATCGAATCAAATGAGGTGATATTTATGATACACTTGGATTTTCTTTTCTGGAAGTAAATTCTAGACAGTAGAATGGGGAGATGAGACCAAGTAGAGCATTTTGGTATTGCACAATTGAATAAAACAGATTCAACTTTACAGACCATGAGTCAACTGGAATTTATAGGGAAGAATATGGGTGAAGAGGAAGTTACTCTGAGAAACACCTCCACATCTCTGCATAAGAATCCCTTTGAATCTGATACTAAAGAATTATCTGCACATATGTTGGATGAAATGCAGCGGACCAGGAAAAGTATTTCTCAGGAGATGTAAACTGAACAATTTCTAGAGTTTTCCAGGCCTGAAAGGCTACTGAGTTTCAATAAACTATAGAGGAGAGACATCATGAAATATCCAGGCTATACAATAGGGGTTCCAGATAGCTCACTCCTGAGTAGGAGGGCTAGAGTAAAAAGGCTACTTTAAACCTGCCTTAACAAAGCTTAAAAAAAAAAAAATGGTTAAAATTACTGAAATGATCCACAAGTTAATTAGCTTCTTGCAAAAACATATCCAATATTCCTTAAAAGAACATAATAAGATCCAAGCACTCAAAGTTATAATAGCAATGTTCAGCATTTAATCAAAATTACTAGGTATGAAAGGAAGCAGGAATATGTGACCCAGAACCAAGAAAAATCAGCCAACAGAAGCAGATGCACAGAGGATAGAGTTGATGGACTGGCAAACAACAACTCTAAAAGAACTAGTATAAACATGCATCAGGATTTAGAGAAAAACTTAATATACAGTTGACCCTTGAACAACTTGGGGATTAGGAGCACCGACCCTCTAGAGCAACTGAAAAGCCACATATAACTAACTTATAGTCAGGCATCAGTATATGCAGTTCCTCTGCATCTGTGGTTCTGTATCTGTGGTTCCACATCTGTACATTCAACCAACAACTGATTGTGTAGTATTTACAACTGAAAAAACTCTCAGTGTAAGTGGACCTGTGCAAGTTCAAACCTGTGTTGTTCCAGGGTCAACTGTATTGAAAAGGCACATAGAACATTTTTTAAAATCCTATTACGAATGAAAAATACAATCTCTCAGATGAAAAATGTACTTGATGAAGTTAATGGCAGATTAGACATTGCATAAGAAAAGAAGATAGTTGAGCTTGACAATGTATAAGTGGAAAATATCCATATTGAATTACAAAGAGTAAAACGACTGAAAAAAAAAACAAGTTATCAAGAATCCCATATCAGGTAGTTAAATGTATGTGCAATTTGAGTCAGAGTGGAGTGTTAGAAAAAATATTTATATATATTATAACAATTTTTATTGTTATATGTTAACCATTATTAACAATTTTTACCAAATTTGCTGAAAACAGAAGACCACAATTCATTGACCACAAAACAGATTAAAACAAAGAAAAACAGACCAAGGTATATCATAATCAAATTGTGTAAAAACAACTGAAAAAACAGCCAGAGAATAAAGAAATAATACATAGAGAAAGAAATATAAGAATATCACAATCTTCTTACAAGAAGCAAAGCAAGTCAGAATACGATGGAACAATATTTTTAAAGTGCTGAAAAAAAGGCCTGTTACTTCAACATCCTATATTGATAGAATATATCCTTCAAAAATAAAGGTGAAATAAAGACATTTGTATTCAAACAAAAGTTTAGAGAAAGAGTTAGTAGTAGATCTGAACTACAAGAAATTAAACAGGAATTTCTTTAAGGAAATAGAAAATAATACCAAGTGGAAATTTGGATCTGCAAAAATAAATGAAGAATGCTGGAAATAATAAATATTTGGATAAATTAAAAGGACTTTTTCTTATTTTCTAAAATTCCATAAAGAAGTATTTACTGTTTAAAGAAAATTAATTTCAATGAACGTACACTCTAAAGTTTTAACACATGTAGAAAGAAGATATTTGACAAAACAGCACAAAGAATCAGGTGGGGTATGTACAGGTGAAAGATTGTTACATTATACTTGAATTGACATGATGTTACAAGGAAGTAGAAGATAATATTCTGTAACATCAAAAAACCCGAACGAAGTTTTTGGCCAGCACAAATAAATTAAAGATGCATGTTGAAAACCTTCAGATAGGAATCTGCAAACTTTCCTTCAAAGGGCTAGACAGTACGTGCTTTAGGCTTGCAGGCCAATCATTCTCTGTCTTACCCATTCAACTCTGGCAGAGTAGCACAAAACCATCCTTAGACAACTACAGAGACAATATGTAAACTAATGTGTTTGGCTCTGTTCCTTTAAAACTTAATCTGCAAACCACACTGCCATCTCAAGGCCATAGTTACCAACCCCTGCTGTAGAGTAATGACTAAAAATTTCAAACAAAGGTTATAAACAATACGCCAATAGGAGAGATAAATAATAATTGATTATGAACTCAATTCAACTAAAAATTCAACAAAGAAGAAAAAGAGATTAGAGGAGACAAAGAAAACAATAACAAATAGAAGGTTTTAGAGGTTTTCTTCCATGCTTTAAAAAACTAATAGCAAGATTATAACAGTTGATAATTTTATTACATGTAAATGTCCTAAACACTCAAAAAAACAAAGTAGCGAATACAGCCTAGATAAAGACATGAGACCCAATCATACGTTGTCTACAAGGAGCTCACTTTAAATATAAGATACAGAGATTTTAAAAGTAAAATGATGGAATATGCAGTTCTGTGGAAAAAAAATTCCAGGTCCTGTATTAACTTCAGATAAAATGGTCTTTAAACAAGTAGTATTGCCAGGGCTATAAATGGATATTTCCTAATAATAAAGGCTCAGTTCATCTTGAACACAAAACTATTCTAAATATGTATGTATGGACATCATAACTAAACTTTAAAACATCTGAAACAAGAATTGAAGGAAAAATTGAAAAATCCAAAATTAGATGTGAACATTTCAATACTCTTCCTAGTATTTGACAGTATAACTAAAGTGAAGCTTATCAAGCTTATAGAAGATTTGAACAATACTACTAATAATTGACATTTATAGGGCACTCCACCCAATAACATCAGAATATTCTTTTCAGATGCATATAAAACATTCACACACAAAAAAGACCACACTCTGGGCAATAACACATCTTCATAAATACAAGAAGATTTAAATCACAAACAGTAAGTTTTCCAATTCATAGGTAAATAAAAATCAGTAAGATAAAAGAATCTGAAAAATCCTGACATATTTGGAGATTAAACAATGCACAATTTTCCAGTTGTCAGATAAGTAATGGGGATGTGATGTACAATGTTGATTAATGTAAACAACACTGCTCTGTGTTAAGACAGGAAATCACAGAGTTCTCATCACAAGAAAAAAATTTTTTTCTCTTTCTTTTCTTTTGTATTTATATGAGATGATGGATGTTCACTAAACTCACTGGTGTAATCAGTTTGTGATGTATGTAAGTCAAATCTTTATGCTGTACATCTTAAACATATACAGTGCTCTATGTCAATTATAGTTCAGTAAAACTGGAAGAAAAAAAAAAGAATGCACTCTAAATAGTCCATTGTCAAATAACAAGATACAAGTGGAATTAGAAAATAATTTGAAAATTGGACAATAACACAACATATCAAAATCATGAGATACAGCTAGAGCAGAGCTTAGAGGAAATTTTGCAACTTTAAATGTTTGTATTTGACTAGAGTAAAAAGGTCTAAAAATCAATAATTTGTTTCCACCACGAGGAAGTGAATGAAAAAAAATAGTGTATATCAAATGCAAAGTAAGTAGAAGGAAGAAAATGATAGAAATAAGAGAAGAATGTAATCGAATAGGAAATGGACACAGAGAAAATCAATGAATCCAAAAGATTTTTCTTTCCTAAAGATCTGTAAGATTGATGAACTCCTGATCATGAACAAAGAAAGAAATGACAAACCTCCCAATATCAGGAATGAAAGAAGGGATATGTCTGTAGATGTTACAGATATTAAATGTATATTAAGAAAGTATTTTAGGAGATCGGGGAAGATAGTGGAAGAGTAAAACGCGGAGATCACCTTGCTCCCCACAGATACACCAGAAATACATCTACATGTGGAACAACTCCTATAGAACACCTACTGAACGCTGGCAGAAGACATCAGAACTCCCAAAAGGCAAGAAACTCCCCACGTACCTGGGTAGGGCAAAAGAAAAAAGAATAAACAGAGACAAAAGAATAGGGACGGGACCCGCACCAGTGGGAGGGAGCTGTGAAGGAGGAAAGGTTTCCACACACTAGGAAGCCCCTTTGTGGGCGGGTGGAGGGGGGAAGCTTCAGAGCGGCGGTGGAGAGCACAGCAACAGGGGTCCGAAGGGCAAAGCGGAGAGATTCCCGCACAGAGGATTGGTGTGGACCGGCACTCATCAGCCCGAGAGGCTTGTTTGCTCACCCGCCGGGGCGGGCGGGGCTGGGAGCTGAGGCTCGGGCTTCGGTCGGAGTGCAGGGAGAGGACTGGGGTTGGCGGTGCAAACACAGCCTGAAGGGGGTTAGTGCACCACGGCTAGCCAGGAGGGAGTCCGGGGAAAAGTCTGGGCCTGCCGAAGAGGCAAGAGACTTTTTTCTTCCCTCTTTGTTTCCTGGTGTGCGAGGAGAGGGGGTTAACAGCGCTGCTTAAAGGAGCTCCAGAGACAGGCACGAGCCGCGGCTAACAGAGCGGACCCCAGATACGGGCATGAGACGCTAAGGCTGCCGCTGCTGCCACCAAGAAGCCTGTGTGTGAGCACAGGTCACTCTCCACACCTCCCTTCCGGGGAGCCTGTACAGCCAGCCACTGCCAGGGTCCCGGGATCCAGGGACAACTTCCCCGAGAGAACACACGGCGCGCCTCAGGCTGGTGCAACGTCACACTGGCCTCTGCCGCTGCAGGCTCGCCCCGCGTCCACACCCCTCCCTCCCCCCGGCCTGAGTGAGCCAGAGCCCCCGAAGCAGCTTCTCCTTTAACCCCGTCCTGTCTGAGCGAAGAACAGATGCCCTCCGGCGACCTACATGCAGAGGCGGGGCCAAATCCAAAGGTGATCCCCGGGAGCTGTGCGAACAAAGAAGAGAAAGGAGAATCTCTCCCAGCAGCCTCAAAAGCAGCGGATTAAAGCTCCACAATCAACTTGATGTACCCTCCATCCGTGGAATATATGAATAGACAACAAATCATCCCAAATTGAGGAGGTGGACTTTGAGAGCAAGGTTTATTATTTTTTTCACCTTTTCCTCTTTTTGTGAGTGTGTATGCTTCTGTGTGAGATTTTGTCTGTACAGCTTTGCTTTCACCATTTGTCCTAGGGTTCTATCCGTCCAATTTTATTTTTAAAAAAAATTTATTTGCTTAATAATTATTTTTTATTTTAATAACTTTATTTTATTTTATCTTACTTTATTTTATCCTCTTTCTTTCTTTCATTCTTTCTTTCTAATTTTTCTCCCTTTTATTCTGAGCCGTGTGGATGAAAGGCTCTAGGTGCTGCAGCCAGGAGTCAGAGCTGTGCCTCTGAGGTAGGAGAACCAACTTCAGGACACTGGTCCACAAGAGACCTCCCAGCTCCACATAGTATCAAATGGTGAAAATCTCCCAGAGATCTACATCTCAACAGCAGCACCCAGCTTCACTCAATGACCAGCAAGCTACAGTGTTGGACACCCTATGCCAAACAACTAGCAAGACAGGAACACAACCCCACCCATTAGCAGAGAGGCTGCCTAAAATTATAATAAGTCCACAGACACCCCAAAACACACCACCAGACGTGGACCTGCCCACCAAAAAGACAAGATCCAGCTTCATCCATCAGAACACAAGCATCATCCCCTCCACCAGGAAGCCTACACAACCCACTGAACCAACCTTAGCCACTAGGGACAGACACCAAAAACAACAGGAACTATGAACCTGCAGCCTTCCAAAAGGCAGACCCCAAACACAGTAAGATAAGCAAAATGAGAAGACAGAAAAACACACAGCAGATGATAGAGCAAGATAAAAACCCACCAGACCTAACTAATGAAGAGGAAACAGGCAGTCTACCTGAAAAAGAATTCAGAATAATGATAGTAAAGATGATCCAAAATCTTGGAAATAGAATACAGAAAATGCAAGAATCATTTAACAAGGACCTAGAAGAAATAAAGATGAAACAAGCAACGATGAACAACACAATAAATGAAATTAAAAATACCCTAGATGGGATCAATAGCAGAATAACCAAGGCAGAAGAACGGATAAATGATCTGGAAGATAAAGTAGTAGAAATAACTACTGCAGAGCAGAATAAAGAAAAAAGAATGAAAAGAAACGAGGACAGTCTCAGAAAACTCTGGACAACATTAAACGCACAAACATTCGAATTATAGGGGTTCCAGAAGAAGAATAGAAAAAGAAAGAGACTGAGAAAATATTTGAGAGATTATAGTTGAAAACTTCCCTAATATGGGAAAGGAAATAGTTAATCAAGTCCAGGAAGCACAGAGAGTCCCACACAGGATACATCCAAGGAGAAACACGCCAAGACACATATTAATCAAACTGTCAAAAATTAAATACAAAGAAAACATATTAAAAGCAGCAAGGGAAAAACAACAAATAACACACAAGGGAATCCCCATAAGGTTAACAGCTGATCTTTCAGCAGAATCTCTGCAAGCCAGAAGGGACTGGCAGGACATAAAGTGATGAAGGGAAAAACCTACAACCAAGATTACTCTACCTAGCAAGGATCTCATTCAGACTTGATGGAGAATTTAAAACCTTTAGAGACAAGCAAAAGCTGAGAGAGTTCAGCACCACCAAACCAGCTTTACAACAAATGCTAAAGGCAAGAAACACAAGAGAAGGAAAAGACCTACAATAACAAACTCAAAACAATTAAGAAAATAGAAATAGGAACATACATATCGATAATTACCTTAAATGTAAATGGATTAAATGCTCCCACCAAAAGACACAGACTGGCTGAATGGATAAAAAACAAGACCCGTATATATGATGTCTACAAGAGACTCACTTCAGACCTAGAGACACATACAGACTGAAAGTAAGGGGATGGAAAAAGATATTCCATGCAAATGGAAAGCAAAAGAAAGCTGGAGTAGCAATTCTCATATCAGACAAAATAGACTTTAAAATAAAGACTATTACAAGAGACAAAGAAGGACACTACATAATAATCAAGGGATCAATCCAAGAAGATGTAACAATTGTAAATATTTATGCACCCAACATAGGAGCCCCTCAATACATAAGGCAAATACTAACAGCCATAAAAGGGGAAATCAACAGTAACACATTCATAGTAGGGGACTTTAACACCCCAGTTTCACCAATGGACAGATCATCCAAAATGAAAATAAATAAGGAAACACAAGCTTTAAATGATACATTAAACAAGATGGACTTAATTGATATTTATAGTACATTCCATCCAAAAACAACAGAATACACACTTTTCTCAAGTGCTCATGGAACATTCTCCAGGATAGATCATATCTTGGGTCACAAATCAAGCCTTGGTAAATTTAATAAAATTGAAATTGTATCAAGTATCTTTAACAAACCCTACGCTAGGAGACTATATATCAATTACAGGAAAAGTCTGTAAAAAATACAAACACATGGAGGCTAAACAATACACTACTTAATAACGAAGTGATCACTGAAGAAATCAAAGAGGAAATCAAAAAATGCCTAGATACAAATGACAATGGAGACACGATGACCCAAAACCTATGGGATGCAGCAAAAGCAGTTCTAAGAGGGAAGTTTACAGCAATATAATCCTACCTTAAGAAAGAGGAAACACCTCGAATAAAAAAACCTAACCTTGCACCTAAAGGAATTAGAGAAAGAAGAACAAAAAAACCCCAAAATTAGCAGAAGAAAAGAAATCATAAAGATCAGATCAGAAATAAATGAAAAAGAAATGAAGGGAATGATAGCAAAGATCAATAAAACTAAAAGCTGGTTCTTTAAGAAGATAGACAAAATTGATAAACCATTAGCCAGACTCATCAAGAAAAAAGGGGAGAAGACTCAAATCCATAGAATTGGAAATGAAAAAGGAGAAGTAACAGATGACACTGCAGAAATACAAAAAGATCATGAGAGATTACTACAAGCAACTCTATGCCAATAAAATGGACAACCTGGAAGAAATGGACACATTCTTAGAAAAGCACAACCTGCCAAGACTGAATCAGGAAGAAATAGAAAATATGAACAGACCAATCACAAGCACTGAAATTGAAACTGTGATTAAAAATCTTCCAACAAAGAAAAGCCCAGGACCAGATGGCTTCACAGGCGAATTCTATCAAACATTTAGAGAAGAGCTAACACCTATCCTTCTCAAACTCTTCCAAAATACAGCAGAGGAGGAATACTCCCAAACTCATTCTACGAGGCCACCATCACATTGATACCAAAACAAGAGAAGGATGTCACAAAGAAAGAAAACTACAGGCCAATATTACTGATGAACATAGATGCAAAAATCCTCAACAAAATACTAGCAAACAGAATCCAACAGCACATTGAAAGGATCACACACCATGATCAAGTGGGGTTTATCCCACAAATGCAAGGATTCTTCAGTATACGCAAATCAATCAATGTGATACACCATATTAATAAACTGAAGGAGAAAAACCATATGATCATCTCAATAGATGCAGAGAAAGCTTTTGACAAAATTCAACACCCATTTATGATAAAAACCCTGCAGAAAGTAGGCATAGAGGAAACTTTCCTCAACATAATAAAGGCCATATATGACAAACCCACAGCCAACATCGCCCTCAATGGTGAAAAACTGAAAGCATTTCCACTAAGATCAGGAACAAGACAAGGTTGCCCGCTCTCACCATTCTTACTGAACATGGTTTTGGAAGTTTTAGCCACAGCAATCAGAGAGGAAAAGGAAATAAAAGGAATCCAAATTGGAAAAGATGAAGTAAAGCTGTCACTGTTTGCAGATGACATGATACCATACATAGAGAATCCTAAAGATGCCACTAGAAAACTACAAGAGCTAATCAATGAATTTGGTAAAGTTGCAGGATACAAAATTAATGCACAGAAATCTCTGGCATTCGTATACACTAATGATGAAAAATCTGGAAGTGAAATCAAGAAAACACTCCCATTTACCATTGCAACAAAAAGAATAAAATATCTAGGAATAAACCTACCTAAGGAGACAAAAGACCTGTATGCAGTAAATTATAAGACACTGATGAAAGAAATTAAAGATGATACAAATAGATGGAGAGATATACCATGTTCTTGGATTGGAAGAATCAACATTGTGAAAATGACTCTATTACCCAAAGCAATCTACCCAATGCAATCCCTATCAAACTACCACTGGCATTTTTCACAGAACTAGAACAAAAAATTTCAAAATTTGTATGGAAACACAAAAGACCCCAAATAGCCAATGCAATCTTGAGAACGAAAAATGGACCGGGGGGAATCAGGCTTTCTGACTTCAGACTCAACTACAAAGCTACAGTAATCAAGACAGTATGGTAGTGGCACAAAAACAGATAGATCAATGGAACAGGATAGAAAGCCCAGAGATAAACCCACACACATATGGTCACCTTATCTTTGACAAAGGAGGCAGGAATGTACAGTGGAGCAAGGACAGCCTCTTCAATAAGTGGTGCTGGGAAAACTGGACAGGTACATGTAAAAGTATGAGATGAGATCACTCCCTAGCACCATACACAAAAATAAGCTCCAAATGGATTAAAGACCTAAATGTAAGGCCAGAAACTATCAAACTCTTAGAGGAAAACATAGGCAGAACACTCTATGACATAAATCACAGCAAGATCCTTTTTGACCCACCTCCTAGAGAAATGGAAATAAAAACAAAAAAAAAAAACAAATGGAACCTAATGAAACTTCAAAGCTGTTGCACAGCAAAGGAAACCATAAACAAGACCAAAAGACAACCCTCAGAATGGGAGAAAATATTTGCAAATGAAGCAACTGACAAAGGATTAATTTCCAAAACTTACAAGCAGCTCATGCAGCTCAATAACAAAAAAGCAAAAACCCAATCCAAAAATGGGCAGAAGACCTAAATACACATTTCTCCAAAGAAGATATACAGACTGGCAACAAACTCATGAAAGAATGCTCAACATCATTAATCATTAGAGAAATACAAATCAAAACTACAATGAGAAGTCATCTCACACCAGTCAGAATGGCCGTCATCAAAAAATCTAGAAACAATAAACGTTAGAGAGGGTGTGGAGAAAAGGGAACCCTCTTGCACTGCTGGTGGGAATGTGAATTGGTACAGCCACTATGAAGAACAGTATGGAGGTTCCTTAGAAAAGTACAAGTAGAACTACCATACGACCAGCAATCCCACTACTGGGCATATACCCTGAGAAAACCATAATTCAAAAAGAGTCATGTACCAAAATGTTCATTGCAGCTCTATTTACAATAGCCAGGAGATGGCAACAACCTAAGTGTCCATCATCGGATGAATGGATAAAGAAGATGTGGCACATATATACAATGGAATATTACTCAGCCATAAAAAGAAACGAAATTGAGCTATTTGTAATGAGGTGGATGGAACTAGAGTCTGTTATACAGAGTGAAGTAAGTCAGAAAGAGAAAGACAAATACCGCATGCTAACACATATATATGGAATTTAAGAAAAAAAAAATGTCATGAAGAGCCTAGGGGTAAGACAGGAATAAAGACACAGACCTACTACAGAATGGACTTGAGGATATGAGATTGGGAAGGGGAAGCTGTGACAATGTGAGAGAGTGGCATGGACATATATCCACTACCAAACGTAAAATAGATAGCTAGTGGGAAGCAGCCGCATAGCACAGGGAGATCAGTTCGGTGCTCTGTGACCACCTAGAGGGTTGGGACAGGGAGGGTGGGAGGGAGGGAGATGCAAGAGGGAAGAGATATGGGAACATATGTATATGTATAACTGATTCACTTTGTTATAAAGCAGAAACTAACACACCATTGTAAAGCAATTATACTCCAATAAAGAGGTTAAAAAATACTGTAAACATTTTAAGGTAATTAATTTTGATAAATTAGGTTAAATGAACTAATTTATTGGAAGACAGAATTATGAAAACTGATTTAAGGTGAAATAGAAATAAAGAATATAAATAGCTTTATATAAATTGAAGAAAGTTAATTAATAATTAAATCCTTCCCCAGAGTAAACACAAGGACCAGATGGTTTCACCAGTGAATTCTTTTAACTATTTACATAACACATTGTACCAAATATAAACAAATTCTTTTAGAAAGCAGAGGAAGAGGAAATGGTTTGCAAATCATTTTATGAGGTCAACATTAACCTGCTATGAAAAATAAAGACATTATTAATACAGATCAATGGCAGCTATGAATAGAGACACCTCCTTAAAATATTTTAGCAAATTTAATTCAAGATATATTCAGATGATATTATATTGAGATCAAGGTGGCTTATTCCCAGAAATGAAAGTTTAACATTGGACATCCAGAATGACTGGCATTCACCATATTTACAAAATAAGGGAGAAAATCAAAACCAACAGATATGTGGAGGAAAAAAATTAAGAAATTCAAAGTTCATTTCAGATGAAAACTATGAGAAAATTACGAATATAAAAACATTTCTTGGGCTTCCCTGGTGGCGCAGTGGTTGAGAGTCCACCTGCCGATGCAGGGGTCATGGGTTCATGTCCCGGTCTGCCAAGATCCCACATTCCGTGGAACGGCTGGGCCCATGAGCCATGGCTGCTGAGCCTGCGCGTCCAGAGCCTGTGCTCTACAACGGGAGAGGCTACAACAGTGAGAGGCCCTCGTACCAAAGAAAAGAAAAAAAAAAAACATTTCTTTAGGCTTATAAAAGTCTCCTACAAAACACTACAATACCATATTTTATGATGAAATACTGAAAACTGTCTCTAAGAAAACTTACAAAAAATGTATGACTACACATATCACTTCTAGTTGCTGAAGACATGATTATGTCCTAATGTCTAAAAGCAGCTACTGTAAGTAATATGTGAATTGAGCAAGGTTGCATGTATAAGGTGATTAGACAAAAATCAGTTATATTTCTATATGCTAGAAATGAACTGAAAAATTAAATTAATAAAACAATAACACCTATAATTGTATCAAAAATAAAATATTTAAGAATAAATTTAATAAAATATGGGCTTCCCTGGTGGTGCAGTGGTTGAGGGTCTGCCTGCTGATGCGGGGGACACGGGTTCGTGCCCCGGTCCGGGAGGATCCCATATGCCATGGAGCAGCTAGGCCCATGGGCCATGGCTGGTCTCTGAGCCTGCGCGTCCGGAGCCTGTGCTCCGTGGCGGGAGAGGCCACAGCGGTGAGAGGCCCACGTACCGCAAAAAAAAAAAAAAAAAAAAAAAAAAGAATAAATTTAATAAAACATTTGCAAGGACTGTACCTTTTGAGACAGACAAAGGCCTTCTAAAAATCTGAAAGGTGAGCTCTCTAGATCTTCTCTGCTAAACAGTGGGGCTTCATATAATCCTAAAACTATTATCCCACATGCTTTTTGTTTACCAGAGTAAATTTCCATTGATTTCCATAATGCTCTTAAAGTTTTCAAATTAATTACATCAGCGTGGACTAAAGAAACAGTGTCTATACAAAAGGAAAAGATGACTTTGGAACTTCAAAGTACTCCCCTGCAAACACGTGCTGCGTCTTAAGGGAAAGAAAGAATGACTCAGAAGGCTAGACTAAGAGTCCGGATGCCAGAGTTCAGGGTCCTGAAGAACCACTTCCAGGCATAAGCCCTAATCAAGAAAAGAGTGTCTGGCAAGATTTCAGAATTGTTATGGACCAGTAATTGCTGTTTGCTCCCCACTCCCTCTCCCACACTACTTTTAAATAGAAGTGTCTCTAGTAGTTTCTCTATCCCTGTCCCACCATTTTATGTTGGATAACTTCTACATTTAGTTCCCAAAATGTAAATAAAGAGAACTTGCACTCAAAAGTCTGTGTCTTATGAATCACACGCAATGAACCTCATCTGCACATGGATCTGATGCAGATGATGAGAACCTGAAATTTTACATAATGCCATAAATGACAGGATGAAACTGGGAGCTTTGAGAACTTTTTGTTTTGTTTTGTTTTGCATGTGAGAGGGATGTGAATTGTGGCTAGAGAGCAAACTATTTTCCAAAAATGTTCATTACAACATACTATACATACATATACACATACTTCTTAAAATGTGACATTGAAACTACTTCTTAAGTCATGGTATGTAAGTTACTTCATCTTGAAACAGAGTTCACTTTTATGACTATTTTGATCAATAGAGTACAGTAGATGTGATGTTATATTACTTTAAACATTTAAACCAGGTCATAAAAATGCCATGCACTCTACCTTTTCTTGGGATCTTCACTCATAAACCAGCCAACATGCTGTGAGAAAGCCAAATAGCCAAATAGAAAGACATTTTGAAGGTGCTTTGCCAGACGGCCTCAGAGGGGTCCCCTGTGATAGGCAGCCATTGTCATCAGATACGTGAAGTGATAATCTTTCAACAGATTCCAGCCCTCAGCTGTCATGTCATTTTAACCTTCAGTTTGTCTGTAGGTAATGCTGTGTAGTTAAGAGAACATCTTTCCATGATGAGTTTATCCAAATTTTAGATTCATTACCAAAATAATAACTTTTTTACTTTAAGCCACTAAATTTGGGATAATTTAGTACATAGCAGTTGAACATATGGGCAACAGTTAATAGGAGTGATTCATATCCCTAGTGAATTGAGATGACACACTTATTGTGTTGAACAGCAGATCTGAAAAGTACATTTTTAAATTTCTGACAGATTGCTTCTTAATTTAATTTAAAATGTTTACTGGCTGTTTACCACAGTAGTTCTACACTGCACTTAAAATCACATGGGGCGGCCCGAGGAGCTCGGTTCTCTCCGGCTGGTCCCCGCTTCGCAGAGCAGGCGACTGCTGGCGTCGGCAAGGCCGGCTCAGATACACCAGAAATACATCTACACGTGGAACAACTCCTACAGAACACCTACTGAAGGCTGGCAGAAGACCTCAGACCTCCCAAAAGGCAAGAAACTCCCCATGTACCTGGGTAGGGCAAAAGAAAAAACAGAGACAAAAGAATAGGGACGGCACCTGCACCAGTGGGAGGGAGCTGTGAAGGAGGAAAAGTTTCCACACTCTAGGAAGCCCCTTCGCGGGCGGAGACTGCGGGAGGCGGAGGGGGGAGCTTCGAAGCTGCGGAGGAGTGCACAGCAACGGGTGCGGAGGGCAAAGCGGGGAGATTCCCGCACAGAGGATCGGTGCCGACCGGCACTCACCAGCTCGAGAGGCTTGTCTGCTCACCCGCCGGGGCGGGCGGGGCTGCGAGCTGAGGCCGGAGCGCAGGGAGAGGACTGGGGTTGGCGGCTTGAACACAGCCTGAAGGGGTTAGTGCACCACAGCTAGCCGGGAGGGATTCCGGGGAAAACCCTGCACCTGCAGAAGAGGCAGGAGACTTTTCCTTCCCTCTTTGTTTCCTGGGGCGTGAGGAGAGGGGTTTAAGAACGCTGCTTAAAGGAACTCCAGAGACGGGCGCGAGCCGCGGCTGAAAGCGCGGAATCCAGAGACGGGCGCGAGCCGCGGCTGAAAGCGCGGACCCCAGAGGCGGGCGGGAGAAGTTAGGGCTGCTGCTGCCGCCACCGAGGGGCCTGTGTGCGAGCACGGGTCACTCTCCACACCCCTCTTCCGCGGAGCCTGTGCAGCCCGCCACTGCCGGGTTCCCGGGATCCAGGGACAACTTCCCCGGGAGAGCGCACAGCGCGCCTCAGGCTGGTGCAAAGTCACGCCGGCCTTTGCCACCGCAGGCCCGCCCCGCACTCTGTGCCCCTCCGTCCCCGCCGGCCTGAGTGCGCCAGAGCCCCCAATCAGCGGCTCTTTTAACCCCATCCTGTCTGAGCAAAAGACAGACGCCCTCCAGCGATCTACACGCAGAGGCAGGGCCAAATCCAAAGCTTAGTCCTGGGAGCTGTGAGAACAAAGAAGAGAAAGGGAAATCTCTCCCAGCAGCCTCAGAAGCAGCGGATTAAAGCTCCACAATCAACTTGATGTACCCTGCATCTGTGGAATACCTGAATAGACAACCAATCATCCCAAATTAAGGAAGTGGACTTTAGGAGCAAGATCTATGATTTTTTCCCCTTTCCTCTTTTTGTGAATGTGTATGTGTATGCTTCTGTGTGAGATCTTGTCTGTATAGTCTTGCTTCCACCATTTGTCCTAGGGTTCTATCCGTCCATGTTTTTTTTTTTTTTAATTTTTTTTCTTAATAATTAATTTTAAAAACCTTATTATACTTTACCTTCGTTCTTTCTTTCTTTCTTTCTGTCCTTCCTTCCCTCCTTTAGACAACAAATCATCCCAAATTGAGGAGGTGGTCTCTGACAGCAAGATTTAGGATTTTTCCCCATTTACCTCTTTTAGTGAGGGTGTATGTGTATGCTTCTGTGTAAGATTTTGTCGGTATAGCTTTGCTTCCAACATTTGTCCTAAGGTTCTTTCCGTCCCTTTTTTTTTTTTTCTTCTAAATAAGAATTTTTTAATTCAATAACTTTATTATACTTTATTTTATTTTTACTGTATCTTCTTTCTTTCTGTCTTTTTTCCTTCTTTCCCTCCTTCCTTCCTTCCTCCCTCCCTCCCTCCTTTCTTTCCTTCTTGCCTTCTTTCCTTCTTTGCTTCTTTCTTTCTTTCTTCCTTCCTTCCGACCCTCCTTTCCTTCTTTCTTTCCTCATACTTCTACTAATTCCCTCTACTTTTTTTCCCTTTTATCCTGAGCCTGTGGATGAAAAGCTTTTGGTGCTCCAGCCAGGAGGCAGGGCTCTGCCTCTGAGGTAGGACAGCCAACTTCAGGACACTGATCAACAAGAGACCTCCCAGCTCCACATAATATCAAACGGCGAAAATCTCCCAGAGACCTCCATCTTAACACCAGCACCCAGCTTCACTCAACGACCAGCAAGCCACAGTGCTGGAAAACCTATGCCAAACAACTAGCAAAACAGGAACACAACCCCACCCATTAGCAGAGAGGCTGCCTGAAATCATAATAAGGCCACAGACACCCCCAAACACACCACCAGACGTGAACCTGCCCACTAGAGAGACAAGATCCAGCCTCATCCACCACAACACAGGCACTAGCCCCCTCCACCAGGAAGCCTACACAACCCACTGAACCAACCTTAGCCACTGGAGACAGACATCAAAAACAGGAGGAACTACAAACCTGCAGCCTGCAAAAGGAGACCCCAAACACAGTAAGATAAGCAAAATGAGAAGACAGAAAAACACACAGCAGATAAAGGAGCAAGATAAAAATGCACCAGACCTAACAAATGAAGAGGAAATAGGCAGTCTACCTGAAAGAGAATTCAGAATAATGATAGTAAGGTTGATCCGAAATCTTGGAGATAGAATGGACAATAGATTGGACAAAATGCAAGAATCAGTTAACAAGGACCTAGAAGAACTAAAGATGAAACAAGCAACGATGAACAACACAATAAATGAAATTAAAAGTACTCTAGATGGGATCAATAGCAGAATAAATGAGGCAGAAGAACGGATAAGTGACCTGGAAGATAAAATAGTGGAAATAACTACTGCAGAGCAGAATAAAGAAAAAAGAATGAAAAGAACTGAGGACAGTCTCAGAGACCTCTGGGACAACATTAAACGCACCAACATTCGAATTATAGGGGTTCCAGAAGAAGAAGAGAAAAAGAAAGGGACTGAGAAAATATTTGAAGAGATTATAGTTGAAAACTTCCCTAATATGGGAAAGGAAATAGTTAATCAAGTCCAGGAAGCACAGAGAGTCCCATACAAGATAAATACAAGGAGAAATACGCCAAGACACATATTAATCAAACTGTCAAAAATTAAATACAAAGAAAGCATATTAAAAGCAGCAAGGGAAAAACAACAAATAACACATAAGGGAATCCCCATAAGGTTAACAGCTGATCTCTC
This sequence comes from Aethalodelphis obliquidens, assembly GCF_003676395.1. NCBI lineage: Eukaryota > Metazoa > Chordata > Mammalia > Artiodactyla > Delphinidae > Aethalodelphis > Aethalodelphis obliquidens. The sequence goes on from NW_020838017.1 coordinate 1,425,982, forward strand.
AGCAGAAACCCTACAAGCCAGAAGGGAGTGGCAGGACATACTGAAAGTGATGAAGGAGAAAAACATGCAGCCAAGACTACTCTACCCAGCAAGGATCTCATTCAGATTTGATGGAGAAATTAAAACCTTTACAGACAAGCAAAAGCTGAGAGAGTTCAGCACCACCAAACCAGCTTTACAACAAATGCTAAAGGATCTTCTCTAGGCAAGAAACACAAGAGAAGGAAAAGACCTATAATAACGAACCCAAAACAATTTAGAAAATGGGAATAGGAACATACATATCTATAATTACCTTAAATGTAAATGGACTAAATGCTCCCACCAAAAGACACAGATTAGCTGAATGGATACAAAAACAAGACCCTTATATATGCTGTCTACAAGAGACCCACTTCAGACCTAGAGACACATACAGACTGAAAGTAAGGGGATGGAAAAAGATATTCCATGCAAATGGAAGCCAAAAGAAAGCTGGAGTAGCAATTCTCATATCAGACAAAATAGACTTTAAAATAAGGACTATTAAAAGAGACAAAGAAGGACACTACATAATGATCAAGGGATCGATCCAAGAAGAAGATATAACAATTGTAAATATTTATGCACCCAACATAGGAGCACCTCAATACATAAGGCAAATACTAACAGCCATAAAAGGGGAAATCGACAGTAACACATTCATAGTAGGGGACTTAAACACCCCACTTTCACCCATGGACAGATCATCCAAAATGAAAATAAATAAGGAAACACAAGCTTTAAATGATACATTAAACAAGATGGACTTAATTGATATTTATAGGACACTCCATCCAAAAACAACAGAATACACATTTTTCTCAAGTGCTCATGGAACATTCTCCAGGATAGATCATATCTTAGGTCACAAATCAAGCCTTGGTAAATTTAAGAAAATTGAAATTGTATCAAGTATCTTTTCTGACCACAACGCCATGAGACTAGATATCAATTACAGGAAAAGATCTGTAAAAAATACAAACACATGGAGGCTAAACAATACACTACTTAATAATGAAGAGATCACTGAAGAAATCAAAGAGGAAATCAAAAAATACCTAGAAACAAATGACAATGGAGACACAACGACCCAAAACCTATGGGATGCAGCAAAAGCAGTTCTAAGGGGGAAGTTTATAGCAATACAAGCCCACCTTAAGAAGCAGGAAACATCTCGAATAAACAACCTAACCTTGCACCTCAAGCAATTAGAGAAAGAAGAACAAAAAAACCCCAAAGCTAGCAGAAGGAAAGAAATCATAAAAATCAGATCAGAAATAAATGAAAAAGAAATGAAGGAAACAATAGCAAAGATCAATAAAACTAAAAGCTGGTTCTTTGAGAAGATAAACAAAATAGATAAACCACTAGCCAGACTCATCAAGAAAAAAAGGGAGAAGACTCAAATCAATAGAATTAGAAATGAAAAAGGAGAGGTAACAACTGACACTGCAGAGATAAAAGAGATCATGAGAGATTACTACAAGCACCTCTATGCCAATAAAATGGACAATCTGGAAGAAATGGACAAATTCTTAGAAATGCACAACCTGCCAAGACTGAATCAGGAAGAGATAGAAAATATGAACAGACCAATCACAAGCACTGAAATTGAAACTGTGATTAAAAATCTTCCAACAAAGAAAAGCCCAGGACCAGATGGCTTCACAGGCGAATTCTATCAAACATTTAGAGAAGAGCTAACACCTATCCTTCTCAAACTCTTCCAAAATATAGCAGAGGGAGGACCACTCCCTAACTCCTTCTACGAGGCCACCATCACCTTGATACCAAAACCAGACAAGGATGTCACAAAGAAAGAAAACTACAGGCCAATATCACTGATGAACATAGATGCAAAAATCCTCAACAAAATACTAGCAAACAGAATCCAACAGCACATTAAAAGGATCATACACCATGATCAAGTGGGGTTTATTCCAGGAATGCAAGGATTCTTCAATATACGCAAATCTTTCAATGTGATAAACCATATTAACAAATTGAAGGAGAAAAACCATATGATCATCTCAATAGATGCAGAGAAAGCTTTTGACAAAATTCAACACCCATTTATGATAAAAACCCTGCAGAAAGTAGGCATAGAGGGAACTTTCCTCAACATAATAAAGGCCATATATGACAAGCCCACAGCAAACATCATCCTCAATGGTGAAAAACTGAAAGCATTTCCACTAAGATCAGGAACAAGACAAGGTTGCCCACTCTCACCACTATTATTCAACATTGTTTTGGAAGTTTTAGCCACAGCAATCAGAGAAGAAAAGGAAATAAAAGGAATCCAAATTGGAAAAGAAGAAGTAAAGCTGTCACTGTTTGCAGATGACATGATCCTATACATAGAGAACCCTAAAGATGCTACCAGAAAACTACTAGAGCTAATCAATGAATTTGGTAAAGTGGCAGGATACAAAATTAATGCACAGAAATCTCTGGCATTCCTATATACTAATGATGAAAAATCTGAAAGTGAAATCAAGAAAACACTCCCATTTACCATTGCAACAAAAAGAATAAAATATCTAGGAATAAACCTACCTAAGGAGACAAAAGACCTGTATGCAGAAAATTATAAGACACTGATGAAAGAAATTAAAGATGATATAAATAGATGGAGAGATATACCATGTTCTTGGATTGGAAGAATCAACATTGTGAAAATGACTCTACTACCCAAAGCGATCTATAGATTCAATGCAATCCCTATCAAACTACCACTGGCATTTTTCACAGAACTAGAACAAAAAATTTCACAATTTGTATGGAAACACAAAAGACCCCGAATAGCCAAAGCAATCTTGAGAACGAAAGAAGGAACTGGAGGAATCAGGCTCCCTGACTTCAGACTATACTACAAAGCTACTGTCATTAAGACGGTATGGTACTGGCACAAAAACAGAAAGATAGATCAATGGAACAGGATAGAAAGCCCAGAGATAAACCCATGCACATATGGACACCTTATCTTTGATAAAGGTGGCAGTAATGTACAATGGAGAAAGGACAGCCTCTTCAATAAGTGGTGCTGGGAAAACTGGACAGGTACATGTAAAAGTATGAGATTAGATCACTCCCTAACACCATACACAAAAATAAGCTCAAAATGGATTAAAGACCTAAATGTAAGGCCAGAAACTATCAAACTCTTAGAGGAAAACATAGGCAGAACACTCTATGACATAAATCAAAGCAAGATCCTTTCTGACCCACCTCCTAGAGTAATGGAAATAAAAACAAAAATAAACAAATGGGACCTAATGAAACTTCAAAGCTTTTGCACAACAAAGGAAACCATAAACAAGACCAAAAGACAACCCTCAGAATGGGAGAAAATATTTGCAAATGAAGCAACCGACAAAGGATTAATCTCCAAAATTTACAAGCAGCTCATGCAGCTCAATAACAAGAAAACCAACAACCCAATCCAAAAATGGGCAGAAGACCTAAATAGACATTTCTCCAAAGAAGATATACAGACTGCCAACAAACACATGAAAGAATGCTCAACATCATTAATCATTAGAGAAATGCAAATCAAAACTACAATGAGATATCATCTCACACCAGTCAGAATGGCCATCATCAAAAAATCTAGAAACAATAAATGCTGGAGAGGGTGTGGAGAAAAGGGAACCCTCTTGCACTGCTGGTGGGAATGTGAATTGGTTCAGCCACTATGGAGAACAGTATGGAGGTTCCTTAAAAAACTACAAATAGAACTACCATATGACCCAGCAATCCCACTACTGGGCATATACCCTGAGGAAACCAAAATTCAAAAAGAGTCATGTACCAAAATGTTCATTGCAGCTCTATTTACAATAGCCCGGAGATGGAAACAACCTAAGTGCCCATCATCGGATGAATGGATAAAGAAGATGTGGCACATATATACAATGGAATATTACTCAGCCATAAAAAGAAACGAAATTGAGCTATTTGTAATGAGGTGGATAGACCTAGAGTCTGTCATACAGAGTGAAGTAAGTCAGAAAGAAAAAGACAAATACCGTATGCTAACACATATATATGGAATTTAAGAAAAAAATGTCATGAAGAACCTAGGGGTAAAGCAGGAATAAAGACGCAGACCTATTAGAGAACGGACTTGAGGTTATGGGGAGGGGGAAGGGTGAGCTGTGACAGGGCGAGAGAGAGTCATGGGCATATACACACTAACAAACGCAGTAAGGTAGATAGCTAGTGGGAAGTAGCCGCATGGCACAGGGATATTGGCTCGGTGCTTTGTGACAGCCTGGAGGGGTGGGATGGGGAGGGAGGGAGGGAGGGAGACGCAACAGGGAAGACATATGGGAACATATGTTTATGTATGACTGATTCACTTTGTTATAAAGCAGAAACTAACACACCATTGTAAAGCAATTATACCCCAATAAAGATGTTAAAAAAAAAAAAAAAAAAACAGATAGCTAGTGGAAAGCAGCCACGTAGCACAGGAAGATTAGTTCAGTGCTTTGTGACCACCTAGAGGCGTGGGATAGGGAGGGTAGGAGGGAGACGCAAGAGGGAGGGGATATGGGGATATGTGTATACATACAGCTGATCCACTTTGTTATACAGCAGAAACTAACACAACATTGTAAAGCAATTATACTCCAATAAAGGTGTTTTAAAAAAAGTAAAAAAAAAAAAAAAAAAAAATCACATGGGGCATTTCATAAGCCTTGTCTATGTAATCAGACTGCTCTGTGGCAAACTGATTTTCTATTGCCACAGAATGGAGCATTCCTCTTGTGAGGAAATCATCAAAACAATTTCTGCCTTAAATTTACTGAAAACTACTCACTTATTCACTTAAAAGCAATTTAATGTGCCTTGAATTTTGTAACTGAGTACTGGTATTTATGTCATAATGAGCTATTTTAAATTTAACATCTATCTATCTATCTATCTATCTATCTATCACAATAGGAGAGACTTTGAGTGGATAACAAAAATTCATTCTAGTCTTTTAATTCTAGGCAACTTCCAAAATTCTTGAGAAGTAAGCATTACTGTCATAAGAATAAAAGTATCTTAAATTGACATTTTCCAAAAATAATAAAAAGTATTTGAGGAGGAGAGGTTAGGTGGTAGTATAATTACTTTGCTATTTTGCTGTATAAGGAATTATGCAAGTGCTCAATGAAGTCTTAGATATATAACTTTAAGTATAAATTACATGCAGAATAACATCATTAAGTGAATTATATAAAAATTCATTTATATAAAATTAATAACTTCGTGTATGGTCCATATGGTATTTATTTTAGAGACATTTTATAAATTAGGAAACAAATAGCAGTCATGTTATCCTGTCACAGAAGCTGACTAGCTCTAGGAGACTGATTAGATGCACATAAAATGTAACATGACACAGTTCTATTTACGTTTTTTTTCAGCCTAGTAATCTCTATGTTGCAATTCTAAAATGAGTAAGTTACCTAATATCATAATCTTTTTCATAAATTATTTGTTTTCCTCTTCATAATTTTTCTAATGTAAAATATCAAAGTAAATTAAAATTGGACAAAAGTGTCAGCTATGAGGGAATTTCAGGCTCCGTAATTTTCTTTCCATGATAAACAACTAGAAAATACATTAGACAACAGGAAGTAGACAACTGTAACCCCCCAAGAGAAGGTAAGTAAATTCCATGATCCTATGATCACGGTGGCTTTCTATATGGAAGCAAATTCCTGAATGTGATGGGGGTTGGAAGGTGGGGGTGGGGGTGGGGTGGGTACAACAAGTCCTGATGTTAATGAGGTGAAGAGGCAGAGATGCCATTCAGGAAGCTTAAGGCAGCTGTACAGGGCAGGGTAAAGCAAAGAAAAAAAAATCCATTGACAGAGACATCTCGAAATCTTCATGGCAATGCTATTTTCTGTTTCTGTGCATACTGGACTCCACAAGCATAGAATAAACCTCCATGAGAGCAAGCAGGGAAAATTAATTACCAAAGTTCTGTAAAATAGTACTGGACAACATTTAAGTTTGTATCAGCCAGAAAGGAGACTCATTATTGAACATGTAGGAGAAACAGAAGCATAAAAATGTGACTTAAATCAAAAGAAAAATGAGTCAATAGAAATAGATTCAGGAATGTCAAAGATGACAGATGAGAAGAGAAATAGAAGATATTTTTTAAATAAAATTTCTATAGTAGAATAATACAATAGAAATTTTAAAATTAGTTAAGTCAATAACGTATTAGATAATGCAGTAAAAATGATGACTTGAAGTCTTACAAATAGTACTCTTCTGAGCCAAAATAGAGAGAAAACTGCAAACAAAGGCACAGCACTTCAGTAATACGTGAGACAATATTAAGTGGCAAAATATGCAAGTAATTCTAATATTAGGAGAAAAGGGTGGGATGGAAAATACTTAAAGAAATAATGACTAGTAATCTTATGAAAACAATAAACCAACATATTTAAGAAGCTCAACAAACTCCAAGTAAGATAAAAACACAAACAAAAATAAATCAGACTGCCAACTACAAACTGGCACTTTCCATCTACCTCTACAAGGATTAACTCATGAGCTGCTGCAGCTTCTGACCTTCAATACCCCCTGAAAGGAGTTCAAGGTGCGGATCAGGAATGAGGGACTCAGTGCTCTCAGAAAAACTGGAAGAACAGGTCTTCAGATAGTTAGATATTTTTAGGAGAAGACTTTATGAGCCCAACTCTTGCATCTCCTAAATCCTTCATGGTGACAGCTGCTCCTTGTGACTAGCAGTAGCCTTCATGAGACTAGCAGCAACCTTCTGTAAAAATGTGTGCTTGATTGCATGTAGTCCCCCTTCACCAGATCACATATATACTGACCTTCCCCTCTACCTCTTTTGAGCAGTTTCTCAGAGCTATCTTAAGTGCTGTCTCCCAGGCTATAGTCCTCATTTTGCTCCCCAATAAAACTTAACTCACAACTCTCACATTATGCTTTTTTTTTTTTTTTTTTTTCTGCCAACAAGATCACAATACATCATAACAAATTTCCAGGAAAAAAATCCTCTGAAATTAGAATTTTATATTCAATAAAAAAGTCATTCAGAAATGAAATAAGAATAATAACTTTTGTCAGACAAGCAAAGTGAAAGAATCTGTTGCCAGGAAACTTGCATTATAAGAAATGTCAAAAATAGGTCTTCACATGGATCTACATAAAAGCACTAAAACTGGCAAATATGTGGGTAAATATATAAGATATTTTCTGCATTTAAAAAATGTATTTAAAAGAGAATTGACAAAGTAAAAAACAATAGTGCAGTGGGTTTTATAACATATAGGACCAAAATGTATGGCAATAATAGCACAAGGGGCAGGAAGAAGAAAATCAAACAATAGAGATTAAGGTTTTCATATTTGGTGTGAACTGGTATAATATAATCTAAAGAGAGAGTGTGATAAACTAAAGGTGTGTATTATAAACCCTAGAGAAACTGCTAAAAAATAATAAACCAATAATTATAACATATAGGACAAATCATAAAAATTTTATTTTATTCAAATGAATGCAAAACAAAAGGAAATAAGGAGCACAGAAAAAAAATTAGCAAGCTAATAGATTTAAACCAAATTGATAATTACATTAATGAAAATGATCTAAAAAGTGAAGTAAAAATTAGACATAGTTAGACTGAACAAGAAAGACCCAACTGTATACTATTTACAACCAACTTACTTTCCCACTTTATGTTTGAATTAAAATATATAAGATGAAAGAAGACAAGCAAACGCTAAACATAACAAAGTTGGAGTGGCTGTACACATATCAGTCAATGTAAATGTCAGAAGAAGTAGTAGTATTAGAATAAAGAAGGACATTTCCTAATGATGTAGGGTAAATTCATTGAGAAGACATAAAAATTCTAAATGTGAATACCCCTAACAATAGGACTTCAAAAAATATAGAGGAAAAACTGACCAACCTACTAAGAAAAATAGGTCAACTGATAGATATGTTTGGATATATCACCATTTATTTCTCAGTAATTGGTGGAACAATTACTGAAAATCAATGAAGTATATAAAAAACTCAAAAAATACTACCAACCAACTTTTCTAACTGCCATATTAGAACACTTGACTCAACAACCACAAAATGCACAGAATGTGCTACATTCTTTTCACATACATATGGAAAATTTATCAAGATAGACCATATGTTATGCCATGAAAATATACTCAATAAACTTAAAAAAATGGAAATCATTTGGCATAGCTCTCTGATCCCAAGAGAATTAAACTGGAAATCATTAGCAGGAAGATTTCTAGAAAAAAATCATGGATAACTGGAAATGTAAAAACTCATTTCTAAATAGCCCATGTGTCACAGAAGAAATCACAAGGATATTGGAAAATACAAGAACTGAAAGGTAATGAAAACAAAACATATTAAAATTTGTGGGATGCAACCAAAAAAGTGCTTAGAGGGAAATTTGTGGCATCACATTCTTATACTAGAAGAGGAAAAAAGTCTCAAATTGATGATCTAAGTTTTCACTTTAGGAAACTAGAAATAGGAGGGAAAGTTAAATGAAAATAAGTATAAGAAAGGAAAAAAATAGAGACCAGAGAAGAACTCAAAGAAATAGAAAAACAATAGGGAAAATGAATGATTTAATTTGTATGACCCTGGGCATATATCTGGAGAAAAACATAATTGATAAAGATACAGGCACTCAATGTTCATTGCAGCACTATTTACAACAGCCAGGACATGGATGCAACCTAAATGTCCACCAACAGAGGAATGGATAAAGAAGATGTGGTACATATATACAATGGAATATTACTCAGCCATAAAAAAGAACGAAATTGGGTCATTTGTAGAGACATGGATGGACCTTGAGATTGTCATACAGAGAGAAATAAGTCAGAAAGAGAAAAAAAATATCGTATAATAACTCATATATGTGGAATCTGAAAACATTGGTATAGACGATCTTATAAATATTTACAAAGCAGAAACAGAGATACAGACATAGAGAACAAACATATGGATACCAAGGGGGTAAGAGGGGATGGGATGAACTGAGAGATTGGTATTGATATATATACACTGTTGACATTATGTACAAAATACATAACTAAAGAGAACCTACTGTACAGCACAGGGAACTCTACTCAATGCTCTGTGGTGATCTAAATGGGAAGGAAATCCAAAAAAGAGGGGATATATGTATATGTATAGCTGATTCACTTTGCTGTACAGTAGAAATTAACACATTATAAAGCAACTATACTCTAATAAAAATTAATTTAAGAATTTGTATGAAACTCTAATAACTGGTGGCAGAAAGCTGATCTATTTTTGTCTTGGCCAGTGGATACATGGAATTCACTCTTAAGTGATGAAAATGTTCTATATCTTGATTGTAATGGTAGTTATGTGGGCAAATTCACTGTAAAAATTCAAAAAAAAAGTTCTTTTTTTTTTTTTCTTTTTTGTGGTACACGGGCCTCTCACTGTTGTGGCCTCTCCTGTTGCGGAGCACAGGCTCTGGACGCGCAGGCTCAGTGGCCATGGCTCACGGGCCCAGCCGCTCCGCGGCATGTGGGATCTTCCCGGACCGGGGCACGAACACGCGTCCCCTGCATCAGCAGGCGGACTCTCAACCACTGCGCCACCAGGGAAGCCCAAAAGCGTTGCTTTTTTATTGTAAATTATCTCAGTAACATTTATTAATTTTTAAAAAATCAAAATGTAAATTGAAATATCCAGGTAAGTTATTTTCCTTTTTTTTGGTAATACTTGTGCATTTTCTCTAATTTTGAACTATTTCTGTCTTACGAAAACAAATGGCTGTTACATTAAAATAAATTAAGACCCAGAGCATATTTGGTTCTAAATGATTATGACCTCCATAAAGAAAAGCTAGTGCATAGGAAATAGATGCAAAGTGTTGAAGTACAATTACATTCTGGACAAAATAGAGTAAAATACAGATTCAATAAACACTGGTTTAATTATTGATATCAACATCTGTACCGGCCATTCCCCTCTCAGCCAACTCTGTGATTTTCAATGACAGTACCTTGGGAAAGATTCAGCAGAGAAGGTATAGATGGTGGTGCTGGACACTATGGAAGAGAGGGAGCTGAATAGTGGGTCTAGGAAATATAGGTCACTGCGTTGGTGAGAGCTCTTATTTGTAGACAGGGATTACACTGTACTGGGTAGAAAGAGATCAGAACATAAAGAGAGAGAGGACTGAAAACAGATTCTAAGCTAAACCTCAGAGAATGATTGTTAAAATCCACCACACAATAGGGATTTCAAAGAAGCTGATTTTTCTACCTCATCCAGGAGGCTGTAGATAAAAAGCTGCAACTGCACAACTGCTCCGCCTCTGCTATGATCAGGAAGGCACTGACTTAGGAAACCACTGGCAAAACCTAAAAAATTCTGCCCTGGCCATGATCCATGACAAAAGAAAATGGAGGCTGCATGCTGTGCCCTCCTTCTATGTAGTTCAGTTTCAAATTATAGACTTGGGTTTGTGCATCCCAAAACAAATCAGGGACCCTGGCCACAAGAGCATCATCAGAAATCCTAATTGCAGGCTTTAGCTTCAAGAATTTGGAACTGAATAAGAAAGCCAAAAAGTGCTTGAACTCACTGTTTAGTGAAGCAGTTCAAAGACCCTGGGTCATCACCAAAGATCGCAATTGTTACAAAAGTTAAGTTTGCAACAATTTTAGGGTCCATTTGTGTATTTGCTAGGTTAGGGCAGACTGCATTAGCACATCAACTAAGATATGTAGTTGTTGCAAACAATGGAAGTTTAGATTAGGTAACAGACACAGAAAGCTAAATTAGCAACAAATGTTAAGGTCTATGTGAACTTTAGTTCTGGTATAAATCTTGTTAGGGAGGAAGACATTTTCCTCTACCCTTCTAGGGTCTCCTGACTAGACTAAGAATTAAATTGACATGAGAAATTTAACAGGAGAAAATTAACAGGAGAAAACCAAATGAAAGTTTAATAATATGTATACATAGGAGAGACCCAAGAAAACTGAGTAACGCACCAAAATGGTAGAAACCCTCGCCTTAAGTACCATCCTCAGTGAAAGACAAGGAGGATGTTAGGGGTGGGGAGAGTCAGTTATAGAAGGTTACCAAGAAAAGCACAATAAACTAGGGTAAGGTTGTAAACAGATTTCAGTCACTGACTTCACTGGTAACAGTTTGTAGAGATTTGGTCATCTTTTTAGTACACAAGGAATGCACACTTCCTAATGGAAAGTTCCCTTACAAATGTAAAGGTTTACTATGAAAGGGTAACTCCTACTTGGTTTTCAGAGTTTTTCCCCTGTCTGCTGTTTCTTAGAAAATAACCAGTTTAAAATAATTAATATGCCAAAGAGACATATTTTGGGGTGGCAAATTCTGCTCCCCTCTACTCTAAACATGTTGGTCTACAAACAATAGCTCAATATAATAGTAGGTTCTTTCCTTTATTATATAACAGATCAGTATAGTTCCAGATTGACAGGGATTCTATTTTCCGTGTGTGTGCCGTGGTCACTCCTGTGTTGTTTCCACTTCAATCTGACTGAAAAGAGAAAGAGATGAAGAATCGTGTGTTGTAGAGATTTATGGAACTAATTTAGGAGTAGCAGGGTTCAGTTTTGCTCACAAAGGCATTGTTTAGATATCACTGATGTGGCCACACCTAACTGCAAAAGAGACTGGGAAACGTGGTTCAGCTATGTGCGCAGGAAGAATGGAGGTGGGTTTTGATGAAAAACTACCAATCTCTGCCAAAATATAAAAGAGAAGTTGGGTGGTTGTGTAACCAAGCAGGACCCTATGGGGCCTTCCTGGGACAGACCCCTCCCCCCATATCCTCTGCTGTAGCTCCTCTCTGAAGTATTCAGATAATAGTATCTCTCGCATATTTCCTGACTTTTTCAGCTGCTAAAACCCACCATCAAATGGAAGAAATTAACTTACTTGATAATCATGAGCATGTAGCCCCAGACCTTCTGGTGCCTAAGGATTGATAAAATTACATTCCTGGTCCCGGCCTGTTACCTCAACATCAACCAATCAGAACTGTGCTTGAGCTGATCACATACTCTGGGACATCACTCCCTCAACCGGCCTTTAAAAATGCTTGCTAAAACCCTTCGGGGAGTTGAGGGTTTTTCTGAGCATTAGCCAGCCGTTCTTGCATGGCCCTGCAGTAAACCTTTCTTTGCTCCAAACTCTGACATTTCAGTTTCTTTGACCTCACTGTGGGTGGGGCACGTGAACTTGCATTTGGTAACACTTTGCCATTTCAAGAACAGTTATGGTGGACAACATAAAGGCTACAGTGTATAGCTTGGGAAAGGCTGGAAATGCATAATTAGTAGGTAATGTGACTATGGATGAATTTACAGATAAGCCCAGCAAGGGATGTGGCTGAAGATGGGCAATATCTTCAGCTAGAATTATGGAGTGTTTAACTTGTGGAAACTATTAAAGACAATCACAACTCATACAATTAAACATTCATGATTACTGATGATACGATACAATGAATAAAATCCTACTAAGGTTTCTGATTGAGCCGAAGGACAGTTTTCAGATGAATCTGGATGGGTTGAATTTATTGGGTGAGGGAGCTTAAGAAAAGGAAGAGAAATGGTAGGCAGGAGTCACTGAGGAAAGAATGGGGACTGCAGAAAGAGTATGTTTTCTGGAAAGATTTTTATCCTTTAAAGCTCAGCTCATTCATGCTTACATTAAAATGGAGCCATTAACTATTGATACAACAAGTTTCATTGACAAATCTATTCTTTGGATTCTTAGAACACTTACAAACCTCAGTATATTACTCACGCTTAGTTGCCATGGCTTAGGTTTGGTCACAATTTCATTCGGGTTTGTATATCAAATAAGAATCATCAAAATTATAGACAATATCATGTTACTGATACAAGTTTTATTAACTTCAAATATAGCATAAATTACTTGAAGGCACAGTATGGAATCTTATGCCCATACAAAGTTGTTAACACATATTCCCTTAGTTAATGTATAAACTGTGGATAATGCTTTGAAGACATAGTCTATATTTTAGACCTCTAATATAATAATAATACCTAATAACCTGTTGTAATATAGTCCAACAATGTAACTTTTACCTCCCACAATGTGGCAATTCAGCAAATGTGTATCCATTTTGGAAAAGAATGAGAAAACTAACTCTAAGGGACATCTCATCTAAAGAATATTAAATTAAACATGCTGGCACTAATTTTGTTCAAAACTCAGATGTGATGCAAATTCTAGATTTGCCACTCAGATATTTTCAAATGATTCAAAACAATACAGATAAAAATATGTTCAATCCTGTTTTAACATGATGTTTATACATTTATGTGATTTGTGCTGCAAAGAATTATTTTTTCTTTCTGCTAAATGATGAAGTAAAAACCAGCAATTAAAAATAAAAATGTGCCTGATTTGTTTTTTATCAGAATACATTGTTCAAAAGCATATATATTTACAGTAAAGGAAATACAAATATCACACTGATAGGTTATATTTACTGTAAGTTGTTTTATGCAAAATAGATTAAAACATATATAAAATGCTTAGCTTCACACAAACAAAATATTCACAAAATCTTTGAGAGGATAAAGCTAATTATCACAGAAGAAACTGCATTGAAGCTGTCTAGGTGAGATCAAATAAAACGTTAAAAATAAACTTTAGGGCTTCCCTGGTGGCACAGTGGTTGGGAGTCCGCCTGCCGATGCGGGGGACGCGGGTTCGTGCCCCGGTCCGGGAGGATCCCACGTGCCGTGGAGCGGCTGGGCCCGTGGGCCGTGGCCACTGGGCCTGCGCGTCCGTTTAGCTTACAATGCTGAGTACATTTTGTTCTGAATTTCAAAAATTATGCATGTAGTTATTTCTATTAGTTTCACTTCAAAAATTATGCATGTAGTTATTTCTATTAATAATGGTTTTGTAGACGACCTTGCTAAAGACCTCTGATACGGCAAGGAATTTATTTCAAAAGAATGACAGAGATCTAACACATTAAATAAGTGGTTCGCATATTTGAAAATAAGAAATGTTGAACATTGCTACTATATAGTTTTATACCTGGCAAAGCTGTATGCCTTTTTTTTTTGTTCTTTTTCTGGTAAAAAATGAGTATAATTTCCAAATTAATAACTTCCCAAAGAAGTCTTTATATTTTTTAATCTTTTTTCATATCATTATGTGGGATTTTTTTTTTTTAATTTTCTCTCGTAATTTTCTAATCTCTGACATTGAAATTAATTAGTTCAAGGACTTAAAATTTTTCCAGGAACAGAAATGAAAACCAAGTAACAAAAAGCAAAATGTTTTATTTGCTTCAAAGTCACATTTTTAGCAGGTGTCAGAGAGAAAGAAATTTTCCTCTACTCTTCTAGTGAAGAACGGTGCCTCCTGGAGTTAACAGAAGCTGATAACTTAATAGAAATTCTCAAACTTGTGTTACAGAATAAGAGATAAGGGATCAGCTGGTTAAAACCCCTTTGCTTGTAAACTGCCTTCATGGATTAATTTCACATTAGGTTTTTTTTTTTTTTTTCCCCTTTCTTTTTTTCTCCCTTTAATTGCAAACCTTCCCAGCTTCACACAGCCCAGTTGTTTTACAGGAACTTGGAATCAGCCCCTGCCCAGTGCAAGGTGGCTGGGGGCTGACTGGGACCTCCAACCCTAAAACTGGGCCTGCACAGACGTCAATGAATGGTCTTTTGACTTCAGAGGCTGGAAAACTCCACCCTCAGATCATGCTAAGAGGCACCATTTTGAATATGCAGAAGCATGAAACTGAGGTGCACCTGTGCAGAACACCGATTACCTCACTTTTTCCTTACCTCCAATCACTTTTCCCAGCACTTAAGACTACCTTGCTTATACCATAAATATCCCAACCCCCTTGCCTTTGGGGAGGCAGATCTGAGAACTGTTCTCCCGTCTCCTCGCTTGGCTGCCTTGTGCATAAACTCTACCTCGGTTGTTAACCTCAGCATCCTGGCATTTGGCTTACTGAACATGGGGCAACTGGGCCTGGCTCGTAACACTAGGTTCTTTTGGTTGGTCTAAGAATTAAATTGACATGAGACAGATTAACAAGATAAAATCAAACAAAAGCTTAATAACATGTATGTGTGGGAGAGATCCAGGAGAAAAGGGTAACTCACTCAAATGGCTGAAACCCTCACCTTAAATACTATCTTCAGCTAAAGACAAAAGAGGATGTTGGGGGTAGTGGTTTGGGACTTCAAAGGGGAGGAAGGCAATTCACATAAAGATGAAAAGCAAATGTTTGGAAAACAAATGTTTGCTTGGCCCAGGCTGAGACAATGGACACAGAGAGGAATTTTAACAGACTTTGCTAGGTTCCTCCCTGTCTCTATACCTAGTTCACACTCTAGTTATCTATGGTGATAGCCGCCTTCCTGGAACAGGTCCTCCATCTACATTCTTTAGTCAGGGGAAACTCAAACTTTCTTCCTGAGTCTTTATGACCTTGACTGTTTTCAGTTTGAAATAATCCATATGCCAAAGAGACATTTTGGGGTGACAAACTTTGTTCCCCTACAGTATACAAATGAGTAATTATTTTAAAAAGCAGACCTAGAAATCCTAAACTCAGAACTGTGGAATTTTTTCTATAGACATTGAAGAGTGAGGTTCTGCTTTAGAGCAAGAAAGAGTCACAATCCTCAGTTGCTTCTGGATTGTTAGTAATGTGATGTTTGGCTGAGAGAATAAATGAAAACATGGGGAAGACTGGTAGTGCAGAAGCCTGTGAGTCTTCTGCTCTGTTTAAGAATTGTTAAGGATTGTTTTAAAGTAGAATATTTGCAAATGCTGTGCAGCATATACACAATTGTGTAAGGAATTCAGAGTAAAAATATCGTCATTTTTAGTGGCTGTGGATTTGACAGACTTAATGGAAAAATTAATTATGAAGTAAGCATAGGATTTGGGCATTAAGGAGAAAGTATACTCCAGGTGAAACCAAGTGGGACCCTGTGGGGCTCCTGGGCACAGAAGCCTTTCTGTGTCCCCTGTTTCTTGTTTGTAGGGAATAGGCTTCAGCCTCCATGACCCTCCCTAGGTTCCAAAGGGGGCAGTTTAAAACAGTTGCTAATCAGGGAAGGGATGGGATGCAGAAACAAAGGAGGAGCAGTCAAGAAACAATAGTGCAGCCTTGGGGCAGGTCCTGGTTCCCCCTCTAGGGATACACATAACAGTATCTTTGAGCTCTTCTGAGAACTAAAACCTCCCAAAATGGAAGATGTTAATGACTTTATGAAGCATTCTTTATTCCAGAGAGAAAGTCACAGTCTGATAACCTTGAGAACCACAGAAGCTCATCAGGAGACCACCTGAGGCCAGATTAAAGGACTGCAGGCCCTGGGCACACCCTGATCCTTATCAGCAACCCTGCCCTTGAACCACTGGTATAAAATGCCTCATCAAATCCCCCCAGGTTGGGACACACAGCTTTGAGGGCATGAGCCTGCTGTGTCCCCCTTTTCCTGGCAAAGCGATAAAGCTATTTTTTTCTACTTCACCCAAAATTCTGTCTCTGAGATTCGATTTGGCCCTGCTGCACAGACGCTGAGTTTTTGGCATCACAGGAAAAGGAAACAGCATGATGATGGGAATAAAAAAGCTATAGTGAATTGATAGTAGACATAGGGATGTGTTAGGAGTTGAAACAAGGATGAATATAAAATAAGAAATAGCTCAAGTTTCAGAGTTTGTATTTGATTTGGTAAATAAATAGGCAAAATTAGGTGCTTACATACAGAATCATACAATGATACAAAATGATAC
This sequence comes from Aethalodelphis obliquidens, assembly GCF_003676395.1. NCBI lineage: Eukaryota > Metazoa > Chordata > Mammalia > Artiodactyla > Delphinidae > Aethalodelphis > Aethalodelphis obliquidens. The sequence continues at coordinate 1,442,881 of NW_020838017.1, forward strand.
ACAAATTGTATTCAATTACCAGATTTTCTGATGATTGATTTCCTTCATAAATAAAGTATTGAACATAGAGATAATCTGAAAGCTGTCTTCTTTGGTTTGAATTGGACATTTCTACTAGGTATGTGCTAAGGACTAATCTTGTTTTATATAGGATAATTAGTAAAGTTTCCCATAAAATAAAATAAACTTATGGTATCTAACTCTGTGGAAATCTGGGCTTTCAGCTACTGCATTTTCGCCTTCAGAACAGGACAACAGATCTTCAAACAACAGCAATAATGATGAGTTCTGTTACCTGCTTTCTGCCAAGGCTCGCTTTATTTCAAAATTCTTCCTGATTACATAGAATTCTTCACAGGATGAGCCATCTGGCAATTTCTCTGAATGTCTCACTGGGATGATGGCAGAAAATAAGAACAGAGCCAATTCGCAGAGACAACAAAGGAGGAATGTCTAGATTGCCATGGCAGATTTTACATCAATGCCAAGAATCTCTGCATAGATGCCAGGTAGACTATTACCACTGAAATCTGATTTAACTATAGAAGGACCTCTGACTCTGAGCTTACTAACTGAAATTTGCAAATCACCATCATCTGCAAAATTTTAAAAAATCTCAACCATATACTGATTTGCAAAAAAAAAAAATGTTGATATTAATTAAAGTACCACTAAATTTTAGTAAGCTTGTTTTAGGAAATAAAAGCATAGGATGACTAATTTTACCAATCAAATGTGGGTTTAAATAAGCATAAAACTAGGACAATATAAGAATAGATATGAGATAATGACTGTTGCAAACAAGAAAGCTACTACTTCATTTTTAGATGAATTTCTAAAAAAATTTTTTTTGATAATGAAATTAAAATATGGCTTTTATAAAAAAGCTCAAAATAATATAATTTATACTTCATCCTGATCTCATAAGCTCATTATTAAGTAAATAGAAATAATCTATTTTTTCTCCAATTAAAGTACTGAATTAAGTTTTAGTAGTTATGTTTTGTTTTCTTTTTACTAATTCAGGTTCAAGAATTTTATTCACTCATTCATCAGATATTTATTAATGCCTACTATTGATCAATTATTGGGGGACTATTAGGAATACAAAGAATAATAAAACAGATTGCAGCTCTGGGAATTTTTAGAAACCAATATGGAAGACAGAGAGCTAAATAAATTACATGCAAATATTAGACTCTTTCCATCTGGGTAGGAAAATATATTTATATTATGATATTCTTCAATCCTGATTAGATATGTCTTTAAACAGGCATTGTCAAAATCCTTGGTTTCTTAGCTGTTGAGTTTCTTTAAGATACATATTAACTCATTCTACCATACCCAAAGCTCATTGAGACTAGCTATTATACCATGCAATTTATGCTCAGTTAATGATTCAATAAATATTAATAAATAAAAATAGTTTTGGTATTAATACCTGATTGCTTTATTAATTATATATTCCCATTTCATGGTAACACTGGGAGAGCTAAGAGTAATACTAGCTCTGAGGCTCAATACCCAGCTTGCTTCTTACTGCCCCAGGTACTTTCCATTTCCCCCTGCTGCCATCTTCAGGGATGAGGGAGAGGGTTCTCTTGTGGTCACAGATAGCTGTAGCAGTTCCAGGAATTATACTGATGTATGATAAATCCAGGTAAGAGGAATTATTTGTTATACTGTTCCATTTTAGAAATAAGTATATTTTTCCAGAATCTCCTCCTTAGATTGACTTTATGTCTTATTGGTCAAGATTTTGTCCTGTCAGCATCCCTAATCCACTCATTTATGGGGTCATGGTTTACCTAGGTGACCTGGATTCTTAGATTTATAATTGGGGATGATACAGATGTTTGAGATTCAGCCATTTTGACTCATTCCGAGTTATATTTCATTCTTTTTGCTCATTCAGAGATGTGAGGGCTAAGGATTTTCATGGTAAGAAATTCATTCTATCAATTTACATTCCCAAAAACAGTGCAGGAGGGTACCCTTTTCTCCACACCCTCTCCAGCAATTATTGTTTGTAGATTTTTTGATATGGCCATTCTGACCAGTGTGAGGTGATACCTTATTGTAATTTTGATTTGCATTTCTGTAATAATTAGTGATGTTGAGCATCTTTTCGTGTGCCTCTTGGCCATCTGTATGTATTCTTTGGAAAAATGTCTATTTAGGTCTTCCACCCATTTTTTGACTGGGTTGTTTGTTTTTTTGATATTGAGCTCCACAAGCTGTTTATATATTTTGGAGACTAATCCTCTGTCATTTGATTTGTTTGCAAATATTTTCTCCTATTCTGAGGGTTGTCTTTTCGTCTTGTTTATGATTTTCTTTGCTGTGCAAAAGCTTTTAAGTTTCATTAGGTTCCCTTTGTTTATTTTTGTTTTTATTTCCATTACTCTCAGAGGTGAGTCAATAAAAGATCTGTCTGTGATTTATGTCAGAGTGTTCTGTTTTCCTCTAAGAGTTTTATAGTGTCCATTCTTACATTTAGGTCTTTAATCTGCTATGGAGAACAGTATGGTGGTTCCTCAAAAAACTAAAAATAGAATTACCATATGACCCAGCAATCCCACTACTGGGCATATACCCAGGGAAAATCATAATTCAAAAAGACACATGCACCCCAATGTTCACTGCAGCACCATTTACAATAGCCAGGTCATGGAAACAACCTAAATGTCCATTGACAGACAAATGTATAAAGAAGATGTGGTACATATATACAATGGAATATTACTCAGCCATAAAAAGGAACGAAATTGTGTCATTTGTAGAGACGTGGATGGACCCAGAGACTGTCATACATAGTGAAGTAAGTCTGAAAGCGAAAAACAAATATCGTATAGTAACACGTATATGTGGAATCTAGAAAAATGGTACAGATGAACAGGCCTGCAAGGCAGAAGTAGAGACACAGATGTGAGAACGGATGGACACCAAGGCGGGAGGGGTGTGTGTGGGATGAATTGGGAGATTGGGATTGACGTATATGCACTAATATGTATAAAATAGATAACTAATGAAAACCTGCTGTATAGCACAGGGACTCCACTTCACTGTATAGCAGAAACTAACACAACATTGTAAAACAGCTCTACCCCAATTTTAAAAAAAAAGAAATTCATTCTAACAGAATTGATGTGCAGGCACATCATGTTTAAATAAAAAGATGGAGTAGTTTACATTTGGATACAACAGAGTGCACATTATTTGGAGACTCCACTAGCCCAGTTTTCTCCAAACAGAGGAAGCCTCTGGAAGAAAAGGGACCAAACACTGGTGTCTTTAAGATTCTGATTGGGCACTGACAACATAGACAGACTGTGAATTAAAGTCTCATAAGGTTTTGATGGGCAGTACTTTCCAGTACAGACACTGTTAAAACCTATTGGATAATGAGGGAAGAGTTTTGCATCAGAAACAAGAGTGATCCACGTGATCACTGCTGATAGGAAAAGAGGAAAGAAGTACAATTACGTATGGTAGTATATGTGAACAGTGCTTAGATATTGAAAATAATTCAGGAAATTTTGTAGATTCAGGTGAAGCCAGAAAGAATATTGACTATTATTATTAATAAAATACTGTATCTCTCATAATTTTTGGCCTGGCAAAATGTGAGCTATCAAGGACAATTAATGAACAAGTTTTTTGAGGAAAGGCAATGAAATCAATTTTGGAAATACTGGCATTATTGTGTCATTCAGACACAATTTTTTAATAATTTAATACAATATAGCCATAAAATTGACTATGATTCTTGATATTTCATTGCCTAACAGTTACTTCAGAAGTGTATATTCTAAGCTACATAAATGCAAACATTTCAGTATATGGAAAACTCAGACACACACACAACACAAACACATAAAAACTTCATGTTTACTGTGTGATGTATCAAAGATACTATTTCTTCCTAGTTGTTTGAAAAACAGGATGCTATTTCCTTTTTTTTCAAGATGGAATTTCTTATTTGATGTTAGGCATAATTCAGTTGATAGTACTTCATATGACTGTAAAAATTGCTAATAACCTTACATAATTGGCTTTTTTAATGAACAACCAAAGGCTATTAAAACACGCAGCTGTATTTTAAAAGTGCATACGTGCAACTACTGATTTCAGAATCACAGTTTCTCAGTATAATGAGGATTTAATTTTATCACACTATTGATGCTGGCCTCCCTAAATCTCTGAGGGATTGAAGTAAATTTGTTTATGGGACAATTCACTTCAGAGAATTAATTCATGCTGTATCAGTTTTTTTCTTATTTCTTCTTATTCTTCAACTGCAACCTTTGAGGGGCTAGCCCCCATTAGCCACTGTTGAATAATTAAGAATGAGCAAATAAAGCATGAGTGTTTCTTATAAATAATACCCTGGTTCTTTTCCTTCATTCCCCTTTTGCCCCTCCTTAAATTCAATTATTCATACTGTTGCCCAAATAATCCTTTAATACTCTATCAGATCATGGTCACACCTCTTCCAACACTCTTTCCAAAGTTCTTACCAAAGCCTGATACTCTCTTAATTGTCGATCTTACGCTCTCACTTGCTCACAGAACTCAAGACTTCAGCCTTTGGGTGATTCTTCTGATACCAAGCATATTACTGCCCCAAGGTTTTGCACTTGCTATGTATCCTCTGCCACTCCACAATCACATGACCCCCTCGCTCCTTTCATTCACGTTTCTGTCTAACTATCTTCTCAGGAAGGACTCTCTGATTCTTTACAGTAACAACCCCTACCATTATTTCCTTCTTATTATTTATCATTACTGTCTTAACATTTAATTGATCATATACTTGTAAAATTATTGATCTATTTTCTTTTCTCTTTCCTACTAGAATATAAGTTCTATGAGGTTGGAACTTTTACAGGTTTAGTACACTGCTATATTCCTAGTAACTGAAACAATATCCAATATACAGAATATATCTGGGAATATATGACAAAGTAAAAGGGACAGTAGGCTCTATTCTGGGAGTTAAAAATGGTTAGTGGGGACAATAGGTAGTGTATCAGTCTGCTAGGGCTGCCATAACACAATGCCACTGACTGGGTGGTGTAAGCAACAGAAATTTATTTTCTCAGACTTCTGCAGGCTAGAAGTCCAAGACCAAGGTGCTGGAGAGTTTGTTTTCCAGTAAGAACTCTCTTCCTGGCTTGCCAATAGTTGCCTTCCTGCTGTGATCTCACATGGTCTTTTCTCTGCGTGTGTAGAGAGCGCGTGAGAGAGACAGAGAGAGAGAGAAAGAGAGACAGAGAGAGAGAGAGAGATTTGGAGTCTCTGCGTCTTCAGCAGTCTTATGGGATAAGGACCCCATCCTTATAAACTCATTCAACCTTAATTACCTCCTAAAGCCTCTATCCCCAAATACAGTCACATTAGAGGTTAGGATTTCAACATACGAATTCTTGGGAGACAAAACTCAGTTCATAACAGGTAGCAAAAAAGATTAGAAAGGTAAAGAAAAATCAAATAAAGAACGACTTCTATTGCATAGTAGAAAGCTTGAAATTTACCTTAGGTATTCCTCTATTATTCACTATGTTCTATTAACACTATGTCTACTAGATCAATTACTAATCTACTTGATTCTTCTACACCAAATCTATTTTTTTTGGGTATTTTTCCTTGGTCATTATTATTTTTTCTTTTATTACATGACTCAAATGACTTTTCTACTGCTGAATTTGACATAAAATATTCTAATATATTTAAGGTCATCTGAATTATGTCATAATTATTTGAAACGTGTGGCTTAATTCCATTGAAAAGGTTGTACTCTTCTTGCTATTTACCATTTTTATAGTTAAACACAACAAATTATTTGATGTGGATGGAGACTATTTCAAATTAAAAACTAAAATAGGAGATAAAAGAGCACAAACTTTCAGTTATAATATGGTTAAAGTCAGGGGATCTAATGTATAATATGAGGACTACCATTGTTAATACTATATTGTATGATTGAACTTTGCTAAGAGAGAACTTAAACGTCCTCACAGAAAAAACAAAAATGGAAATATGCGAGGTGATGGATGTGTTAATTAACTCGATAGGGGAGATTCTTTTCACAATGTATACATATATGAAAACATCATGTTGCACAGTTTAAATACCTTACAACTGTATTTATCAATTATACCTCAATACAACTGGAAAATATTTTAAAAGCATAATAAAACTAAAATAAGAGAATAAAATGTAGGATGATTGGACTTGTGCTATATGTATACATAGAAGAGAAATATTAAACAACTCAGTGATCATCTACAAGCTGCTCTCAGCTCCATCAGATTTAATGCTCATTAGTCCAAAAGAAAATATATACAGAATAAAATTTGTCTATATATGTAATTTTAAGAAAATCAATATGATGTCCAAATTGTAGTATAAAGAAGAAAAAAGGAAACTAATTTATAAAAGGATTGTATTTTTAATATGTACATGCTGGACAAAACGACGCAAGAAATTATGATGAAGATCACAGACACACTTACAGAATGTATCACCGTAAATGCAATAACCATAAATGCATTTTTATATAGACACGTTTTAACAGCAACTCAACATTCAAGGCATTAAAATATTTTTGTGAGTGGTGAATGCTTCTCAAGAAAGTTCTAATGAAACAAATTACACTTTTATCTCAATTTACATGGGTCTGTATTCTTGGCAAGTTTATGGTGCCTACAACTATGCACAAAGGGTTTCTGTTTATGTAGAAAATGAAATTATTTCTAAGCTTAGATAATTATAAAGAGGTATTTCACCCGCATGACATTCTAAAGCCAAGTAACACACAGGGTGATATTTAATGGCCAAAACTGTCACGGGCCCTGCAGGAAAACATCATACCTGGCTCACAGCCACTGAATGTCAGTGGCACTCCTTAATTGTTGTTACAACCTAAAATGTCCTCAGACATTTGCAAGACATCTGCAGTGAAGTATGGAATTGCCATCTCCCTCTATCCCAGCAACTGAAAACTACTGAAATGCAGTCACTAAAGTATCCAAATAAACTTTCTCTTGTAGGCCATACCAGTCTTTTGAAAAATTTATTTCTAACAGTCTTTATTCTTCTGTGATTATAATTCTTAAATGCATTCTCACACTCTTTCATTCATTTAATAAACACTTATTACGCACCTACTACTCTTTTAGTTCCTAGGAATATTTTAAAAAGGACCAAAAAAAGTCTAAAAACAAGCAAACAAAAATGAGTTCTTCTCTTAGTGAACGTTACAATCTAGTTAAGTACAGAGATTCTTGGCCTGTAATTTTAATTAAAAGCTCTCAAAACCTATAACTTCAAAGCTCCTAAAGCAACAATTATTCAACACAGATCACACTGTTTTTCCTGTGCTACTGACCCTCGACCCCTACCTTCATACCCCCAAAGTCATCACCAAAGAAATTCAAGGTTCCAGTAATCACAGTGGCTTGCACTTCTGGTGGCTACTGTTGCAGGTAGACCAGCCAGTGGAATAAAAGGTATATTTTTAAGTGAGTTATACCGAAGTTCAATTTATACACAATGAAATTCACTGTTTTAAAGCACACAGTTCTATGAATTTGCATAAATAGATACAGCCATGTTACTGCCAAAATAATCAAGATACAGATTATCTCTTAAGCTCCTTAAATTCTCTCATAGCGTTTGGCAATCAATCTCCTCTTCCAAAAACCACTAGTTTGTTTTCTGTAGCTTTGATTTTGCCTGTTCCAGGAAGTCATATAAATGGACTCATACATAATGTAGCATTTTGCTTCTGGCTTCTTTCATTTAGCATTAGTCATTTGAGAATCATTCATGTTTTTGCATTTGTCAGTAGTTCATTCTGTTTATTTCAAGTAGCATCCCATTTTATACCTAGGAATGTGATTGTTAGACAGTGTGGTAAGTGAATATCTAACTTTCTAAGAAATTGCTAAAGAATTTACAAAGTGGTTGTAAAATTTTGCATTCCCACTAGCAATAGATGACATACCATGTTGCTCCACATTCTTGCCAGGATGTGGTCTTATTAGTCTTTCAATTTTTGTCATTCTGCTGAGTATGTATAATCTTAATATTGTGGTTCTAATTTGCATTTGCCTGCTGCCTAAGAATGCTAAGAATCTTTTCCTATGCTTATTGGCCATTTATTCTTCTGCTTTAATGAAATGTCTGGTCAAATCTTTCCTTCATTGTTTAAAGTGTGTTCTTTGTCTCACTGAGTTGTAAGGGTTCTTTATACATTTCCAATACAAGTACGTTATAAAATACACGTTTTGAAAATATTTTCCCCCAGTATGCAGTGTGCCTATTCATTTTCTTAACAGCATCTTTCAAAAACAGAAGATTTTAATTTTGATGAAGCCCAATTTATCATTTTTTATGATTTGTTTTTTTTGTATGTCTTAACACATATTTGCTTATTCCAGGATCACAGAAATATTGTTTTCTTTTTCTTTAAAATAAATTTATTTATTTTATTTATTTTTGGCTGCATTGGGTCTTCGTTGATGCACGCAGGCTTTCTCTAGTTGTAGTGAGTGGGGGCTACTCTTCGTTGCAGTGCGAGCGTTTCTCATTGCAGTAGCTTCCCTTGTTGTGGAGCATGGGCTCTAGGCATGCAGGCTCAGTAGTTGTGGCTCATGTGCTCCAAAGTGCAGGCTCAGCAGTTGTGGCACATGGGCTTAGTTGCTCTGCAGCATGTGGGATCTTCCCGGACCAGGGCTCGAACTAGTGTCCCCTGCATTGGCAGGCAGATACTTTAACCACTGTGCCACCAGGGAAGCCCTCTTCTATGTTTTCTTCCATAAGAGTTGTAGTTTTAACTCTTACACTTACGTTTATTATCCATTTTAAGGTAACATTTACATTGTATGTGTTAATAGTCAAAATAGTAATAATTTATCTTATTATTATTATTGACTTATGGACTGTCAGTTAGTCCACCACCAATTGTTGAAAAGACTTATTCTTACTCAACTGATTCATCCTTCTCTTTGTAACAATGAATGGCCCATGTATATGTGGGGTCTACATCTTGACTATTCATTGTTTCATTTACCTGTGTAGCTACCCTTGCTCCCAAACCACATTATTTTGATTATTACAGATTTACATTAAGCATGTAATTAAGTACATTAAGTACACATTATTTATACAATTAGTTTTTTTTCAGTATTATTTGGCCACTCTAGGTCCTTCACACTTGCATATACATTTTAAAATAAGCTTGCGTGTAGATATAATGAATTGCATTGATTGATTTTCAAACAACAACAACAGCTACTGTTGCTTTGGTCTTCTATAATCGTGCTAATTTTTTCTCCACTTGGTCCATCAGTTACTGAGAGAAGAGTGTAGAGGTCCCAACTATAGTTTTGGATTTTTTGTCTCATTTCTCACTTTAGTTCAATCAGGTTTTGCTCCATGAACCTTGAAGCTCTGTTGTTAAATGCATACTCATTTAGAATTATCACGTCTTCCTGCTGAATTGTCTCCTATCTCTAAAGTCTCCTTTACCTGAAATTAATAGAGCAGCTCCAGTTTTTTTAAGTGTTTGTCTCTTTACCTTTAACTTATCTGTGTTTTCACATTTAATGTGAATTTCTTATAGACAGCATCCAATTTAGTCTTATTTTTTAAATTTAATCTACCATTTGCTACTTTTTAACTGGAGTATTTAGACCACTCAAGTTTAGTGCAATGAAGAATATGGTTGTGTATAAACATCTTGCTATTTTCTATTTCTCCCATGTATTCTTTTTTGTTTGTTTGTTTTGTTTGTTTTTTTGGCGGTACACGGGCCTCTCACCATTGTGGCCTCTCCCGTTGCGGAGCACAGGCTCTGGACACGCAGGCTCAGCGGCCATGGCTCACGGGCCCAGCCGCTCCACGGCATGTGGGATCTTCCCGGACCGGGGCACGAACCCGTGTCCCCTGCATTGGCAGGCGGACTCTCAACCACTGCGCCACTAGGGAAGCCCTCTCCCATGTATTCTTTGTTTGATTTTTCTTCTTTATTTCCCTCCCTTCCAACTATTTAGACTATTTCTTTTATTTCATTTTATCTCCACTACTTGCTTCTGAGTTAAATCTCTTTATTTTATTTTTGCAAATTGTCTACCTTTTCCTCCAGAACCTTGAACATGTTACTCAGTTATTTTACAGTCCCATATCTGGGTTTGCCTCAGGTGACTATTTCTTCCTTTATCAATCAGTTGGTTTTACAGCTTCTTTGTGTGTCTCATAATTTTTTTTTTTAATGATTTCTGGACAGTAGAGACCAATAGTTTTCTCTCCCTGAAATGATCATATCTCTTCCCTGTCTCAGTACAAAATTACTGTGGATTGAATCAATCTCATAAGTAGTTGAGCTGGATTTGGGATTAGTTGTTGCTTTCCTCATATTCAATGACTTTAAATTTCACCAATGTGATACTGCCTCAACCTTCAGACATTTTTTAATAACTTCAAACCACTCAGGATAAAATTTAGAAACCTGCCATGGCCCAAGGGTCCCAGATCTCTCCGTCTTCCACCTTCCTCAAATTTAACCTGTTCTCTTTAAGTTTTGTAAGCAGGATAAGCTCTCCACTGTTTTCAGAGACTGTTTTTACTTTTGTCTTCTAGGACTGTTCACAGTTGGCAATTATGTATTCATTTCTTGCTTACTTTATTATTTTTTACTCCCTTACTGAATTATAATTTCCATGAGTGCTTAATACAGCCTGACATATTATGTGTTGTCAGTAAATACACTTTTAAAAAATAACAAATGAACTATAACAAGAAGAAAACACACCAATTAAATTAAGACTAGCTGTTAATTAGGAGGGTAATGAAATTACCTAGAACATGTGTGCAGTACTGAATAATTTCACTTATAAAGTTATTTTACATAGTGATTCTCTGTTTTAAAATAATATTATACTTGATGTATTTCCTTAAAATATGCTAAAACCATCAGAATTAAGTAGATTTTGCTCTAAAAGTGGCCTGTTCTGTTTAGTGAAGTACAGTTGCTCTGACTTAAAAAAAATGGCTGACCTCTGTGTATAAATTCAATATTTAATCTAAATGTATAAATAGAAGGATACCATTAATTGAACCATGTGGGATTTATATGAGTTACTTTGAAATTTGTCCCACACACCTAACCACTTTTTAAACTTTTTGTCACTGTGGTTGTGAAAATAAAAACTAAAAAAAATTTTGAAAGATAAGAATTTCAACCACTATGATCTTCTTCAAAAAGTGTTCACAGTATTTCTTTTATGTCATTTCCTAACATTTAGCATGACAGCACAAACCTGCACACACTGGAGACAAAATAAGATAATTATAATCTAACTGTATGACGCCAGAAAATGTCATTTTCATATTAGTGTAATATACTACAAGAGTGATTTTTAAACCTTTCTAAACCCATCAGTTTCCATATATTTACTAAATAAGCACGGGATTATTAAGAGACTTCATTATGCTATAAAATGTGTAGTTCAATTGCAGAGTCATGTGATTATTTGTATATATATTCAATTGGTTAGCATATATTTTAAACTAGATTTTAGCTCTCCAAATTTTATTTTAAAACTTTGGCTAACAACAAACTTGAAAACAATATGATGATTTTGCTTAATAAAAAAATAACTTTGTAATATACATACAGATAATCAGGAATTATAAAATCTTCAGGTACATCTCCCTGGCTATGTTGAATTTGGAGGTTAAAGTAATTTGTATGCAGGGGAGAAGAAGGAGATAGAAAATTTTGGAAAAATGATTTCTGAATTTTGTATTTTTGACAAACATCAAATACAATGGGGAAAGGCAAAGCTAGAAATATAGAAAATATTTTTTCTACATTGTGCGATATGCTTTCTTAAATAAAATTCAGTGTGTCTATGGCTCCATATATCAGTAAAGTTCATTAAAAGGACTGTAAAATTATGATAAAGGAGTAGTCTGGTACCATATTTAGAAGGTGCAGCTTAGAAGGTTATCAGCATCTTTGCTTCAGTCAAGTGGAAAAGCAACAAAACCTCACAGCCCACCCTGTGACTTCATCACTATAAAGGGGCAGAGGGCAAAGAAAAAAAATCAGCTGGTCAACAGCACACTGGCTGATTGTGTCCAAAGCATCATACTATATTTATCATCCTTATAATCATTACACCATGATTATACATTATCATTTTATGTATTGTATAATGTATTATATGTCATTAAAATTGTATATCACCATTATCTGTCTACTATGGACTGAATGTTTGGTTCCCCCCCAAACGCATATACTGAAACCTAATCCCCAGTATAATGTTACTTGGAGATGGGGCCTTTGGGAGGTGATGAGGTCATAAAAGCAAAGCCCTCATGAGTGGCATTCAATCTCATGAATGCCCTTAAAAAATAGATCCCACAGGGATCCCTCACCTCTCCCTCCCTGCGAGATTATAGAGAAAAGACTGCCGTCTATAAATCTGGAAGAGGATTCTCACCAAACACCAAATCTGCCAGCTCCTTGATACCTTTATGTTGTACTTCTTAGCCTCTAGAACCATGAGAAATAAATTTCTGTTGTTTATAAACCACTTAGACTATAATATTTTATTATAGCCACCCAAGCGAACTAAGACAATATCATGCACCATTGTGTTTTATATAATCCTATACTTATATATTATTATGAAATTTATATGTCCTTCTAATAATTATATGTATATAATCATCATTCCTGATAGACATCACTCATTTGCACTCATTTGCATTGTATTCCTTTAGCAGAATCATAACACTGATTAAATTTGAATTTCCACCTGCCTTGGGCATATACAATGATGTCCTAAACATGGCTGTAGATAAATATGTAAATATGCTGACCGAATCCACTTTGAATTCATAACACCTAATGTGAATTGGGTACTTAATCCTGCTTCCCTAGTTTATTCACTCTTGAAGACCTGAAATACCTATTCCACAGTTTTCCTTATATCTTCCTATTTCCAACACCTCCTCCACGTCTTCAAACTTGAGGACTTTGCTTTCTTTTCAATTGAGAAAATTAAAACAATAGTATGAAGATTTCTATCTGTGCACCTACAAACATGGGTATCCACACCACCGATTCAGACTCCCTTCCTGACATGAACTAAGAATCCATTCTACTGTCACCTACAAATTGGCACTTGCCATCTACCTCTACAAGGACCAAATCATGAGCCGCTGCAGCTGCTGAACTTCAACACCCCCTGAAAGGAGTTCAGGGTGAGGATGAGAAATGAGGCACTTTGTGCTCTTGAAAAAACTGGCAGACCAGGTCTTCAGATAGTTAGATATTTTGGGGAGAAGATTTTATGAGCCCAATTGTTGCATCTCCTCATAACTAGAAAAACACTAAAATCCTTCATGGTGATGTCTACTCCTCGTGACTAGCAGTAATCTTCATGAGACTAGCAGCAACCTTCTGCAAAAAATACGTGCTTGACTGCACGTATTCCCCCTTCACCAAAATCACACACATATATATACTGATCTTCCTCTCCTACCTCTGTGGAGCACTTTCTCAGACCTTTCTGAAATGCTGTCTCCCAGGCTATAGCCCTCATTTTGCCCCAAATAAAACTTAATTCACAACTCTCATGCTGTGCATTTTTTTTCAATCGACACTACTATCCAAAATAATTTTAACCTGGGAACCTGATTTTCGTGGATAGGATTCATACAGTTAATAAACTTGGGTGGGGGAGTAAAAACAAATGAAATTATATCTTTATTTTCACTAACAAAAATTATAAATTTTGATTATAAATGTAGGTGAAAAACCATGGTTGTATTAGCAGATTTGTTTTCTGCTGGTGTCATCCTATTAATAACCAGTGTTGGACTGGCCCTTGTGGTTATTAAGACTCCAAGACACCCTTTAGCAATAACCATCAGGAAACTTTGAAAAACTAAAGGTTTTTTACTTACAAGACCTGGATGTTACACAGCAAACCCGGGGCTACAAAGCGAGGTTTTGGGTAGAGAGAGAGAGAGTGCACAGGCTTTTATTGGAGTTGAAGGTGGGGCCCTTGGATTTAGGGGGCCGACTCACTCTTTACTGACAAATTTAAAGCATTAGAGGGAGCGTTTAAACCAAGAGAAGAGAACAAACAAGTGGCACAAATGGTCAGTTACTGAAATCAACCAAGATCTCTAAAACAAAAGAGCTTCATGGGGAGGTGGCCTGGCACTTTATCTAGTCCTTCCTGTGGTTGGCAAATTGTTTATTCAGGATAGCTCTCTTGAGGTGGATGCCTCTTAATCAAAGATTAAGTCATGTACTTGCACCACAAACAAAACAAAACAAAAACAACAACAACAAAACAAAGAAAACCCCAAATCAACAACACTCAGGGTTTACAGTACAAGATACTATGGCTTTATCTCCAATATTTTCATACTGTATTATAAATGGTGCAGGTATCTTGGAATTTCTAGCCTCCAGAACTGTAAGAAATATATTTCTTTTGTTTATAAACCACCTAGTCTATGGTATTTTGTTATAGCAGGCCAAAGGGACTGAGATAATTACAATGTCTTTTACATCCATCACCATCAAGTGAAGTTGTTCAGCCATCATTCCATCTAAGGAAAAGTAATCTTCACATTTATATGCCTTTAAAATAATAAGTTTAAATTTATCTGTATTATATTGTTTTATCTAACTGAAATGATAATAAGCATATATTATACATTATAATTATAAAATATTTTGATGACAGTATTTAATTATAATTTTGTATAATCGTATGGGAATTCATTTTATACATTTAGGACTCATTCATGATAAGAAGCCCATAGGCAACCACAGAACTTCAATGGGGTTCACGAAATACACACACACACACACACACACACACACACACACACACACACAAGATTAAAATTTCTTGACCTAAAGCCATAAACCACTCTTCCCAATTGTCTACTCCACTTCATTCCCTCTCATCTATTCAAGGGCATCCCTTAGTGGATCTTTGTTCTCTCTCTTATATTAGCATTTATTATGTCACGTTTCCATCAGCTGGCCATTATTTCTATGTTCTCAAGGAAAGAAAGAGAGAGAGAGAAAAGAGAGGGAGAGAAAGAAAGAAAGAAAGAGAGAGAGAGAGAGAAAGGAAGGAAGGAAGGAAGAAAGAAAGAGCGAGGGAGGGAGGAAGGAAGGAAAGAAAAGGCAAACTCTTTTTCTCGAGTATCTCACACTCCTAGATGAGACTATGCCAGAACTGAAAATACAGTCTTTGAAATAAATGTAGCTTTCTTTAATGGCACTATAATTAATAATGAATTGTTACAAACAAGCTATCACTAAAAATAAAACAAAACAAATGCTAAATTGGAGAGGCTAGACCTTTCCTAGTCAAATCAGGATATGGATATGTAACTGAAGCTGAGTGGAAGCACCAAACTGAATGAATAAGAATTTAAGAATTTGCTGGAGGGAGAGAATAAGTCATAAAGAAATTGAAAAAAAGAAGATGGGCTCTAACCAAGTCTTGAAGAACCCTGGTATTTAAAATGTAAATTGGGAAAAAGATAACAACTAAGTGGCTGATAAAGAGAGGTGGAGAGTAGTTTGTTTACATAAAATAAAAAAAGAAAGCAGATGTTTTCCTCTATAATTAGCCAGTGTAAAATTTATTTTTCTTCTATCCTCAGAAAGTCTACCATTTATTTGTGCAATAAGCAAAGGAACATGAAGAGAGGCTCTATACATGGATACAATATTACAGCCAAATGCAACTTGGTTATCACATCAACCAAATGTTCTATTTAGTAATAAATGCAACCACAAGTTACTGAAATTCTGTACTTCTTCAGGTCAGCTAGTCATGGAGGGGCTGATCATAGAGATAGTGAGTTATTCTCCCCAGGGTAGATTTATATTATCA
Organism: Aethalodelphis obliquidens; assembly: GCF_003676395.1. Classification (NCBI taxonomy): domain Eukaryota; kingdom Metazoa; phylum Chordata; class Mammalia; order Artiodactyla; family Delphinidae; genus Aethalodelphis; species Aethalodelphis obliquidens. The sequence continues at coordinate 1,458,831 of NW_020838017.1, forward strand.
ATTTTGAATTTTCTATTCTTATGACTCAATTGCGTTACCCATTTCTGTCTTAGTTAGTCCAGGCTGCTGTAACAAAGTACCATAGACTGAATGGCTTAAAATTTATTTCTCACAGTTCTGGAGGCTAGAAAGGTCAAGAGCAAGGTGCTGGCAAAGTCAATGTCCAGTAAGGGTCGTAAGGGTTTGCTTCCTGTTTTATAGATGTCCATCTTCTTGCTGTGTCCTCAGGTGGCAGAGGGGTGAGAGATCTCTCTGGGGTCTCTTTTATAAGGGCCCTAATCCTATACAGGAGAGTTCTACTCTCCTGACCTAATCACCTCCCAAAGCCCCCACCTCCAAACACCATCACGCTGGCAAGTAGGTTTCAACATATAGGTTTGGCTGGGACACCAACATTCAGTCTATTACAATGTCCTAGTTAAATGTCTTATATCACATCAGAGTAGTCCTCACATCATTATTCCCAACACAGGAACACACATTAGATTAAAAACAGACTTGGGGGAAGAGGAGCCATAGGACTCACTTACTGATAACTGACATGCACTCTATCAACTGGTATCAAAGACCTTCCATAACAACAGAATGCCTACTATACAAACTGAGGAATACCAAATTGGCAGCTAGAAGCTGGCTTAAAAGATACAAGACAGTCTATGATTAAGGACTGTTCCTCCTTTTACTAACACATTAAAATGAACCTACAAATCAAGAGGTGGAAACCATAGGTGGTGCTTATAGTTGCAACAAATAATGGACTTTTAAAATAGCTGTTTCTGATCCCTGTGATTCTGAAATATGGCAGTTTAGGATATGACTTCTTAGGGACAGGAAACTTAAATCAGGGAACATAATAATATTTTTGAAGTATTGAAATCTGATAGTGCCACCTGATTCTGGATAATGGGTCATGTTGTTGGTTGGAATGATTGACTTTAACTAACAAGAGGAAACTGTTGGAACTATAGTTGCAATGATACCAGAAGTAATAAAGATGTGCTGAAGACACATTTGGGTTGTCTGCACAGTTTTTATTAGTGATTCATTCCTTTCTGAGAATTACTAATCTTCTGCAAGCTTCCATTTCCAAGCATACAGTGGAAGCAACCTATGTGTTCTATATAACCACCTCATGACCACAGCTGAATGGACCAAACATAGGAACAAGACCAACACAGAGATACTCAAGTTCTTCCCGAAGTCGAGACTGCATAGTAAATTCAGGATTTGATGCATACTACCAGCCATAAAGATAGATACGATGTTGAAAGTGATAATAAATAAAAGAGATTGTTGGGTTCAGAAATAAGCCAAACAGTTTCCTGAGCCAGCAACAAAACTGATATTTTGAAGACGGAACAGGAGTATTTTGCTCATCAAATATGAAGATCTAATATCAAGAATAGTAATTAAGACACTGTGGTATTGACACAGAGACAAAAAGACCAATGAAACAGAGCAAGAAGGCCCATTTGGAACCACACATATATGGAAACTTGATATATGACACAAGGGGCTCTACAGCAAAATAACATGATAAACTCTTCAGTAATTGTTAAGTGGTTGTTAATTTTTTTTTTAAAAATTACCTCTTGCAAAAACAAAATCAACTCAATTTAGCATAGATATATAAATAAAAGCCATTTTTTTACATCATTTAGGAAAAAATGTCAGAGAACATGTCATTAGCCTTGGGCAGGGTAGGACTTATATAGGTACAAAACGTACAAGCCATGAAAGTAAAGTTTAATAAATCTGACTACATTAAAATGTAAAACTTCTGTTCATAGAATGACACCTTAAAAAGAGTTAAAAGACAAGCCACTGAAAGAGAAATTATTTTTAAAACATGAATAAATAATCAAGGAGGCATATTAAGAATTGAAATAAATAAATAGATGTATTCTTAATGAAAATGAGGAAAAGAAAGTTAACTCACTAGAGGAAAGGGCAATTCACAGAAGAAAAAACTGAATGACTAATATGTGAAAAGATGTTCAAACTTTCTAATATTCAGGGAAATGCAAATTAAAATAAGATCCCATTCCACACCAATAAGATATATAAAATTTTAAAAGACTTACAATATCAAGAACCACTGAGACTATGAAAAGAAACTTCTAACGTGTCATTCTTGAGCAATGCTGAATATGTTACTGCCCTGCAATTTGGAGGAGAGGAAAGAAAGACATAAATATCTTGAGACTAATTACAAAACAGAATGATCCACTGATATATATGCTAACTCAGTTCTAGGGCCTTTGGACTAGCAAATGATACTATGAAATAGATTTCATTTAAAAATACTAATCTGCATTTATAATTAAAAATCTCTCAGAGACTAAAAAAAAAAAACAAACTTCCAAAATTGTCCAAAAGAAGGACTTGCCACAAGTCTTTCATTTACATAGAAAGAAAGAGAATCTGGCATCCATGGAACCCCAACTTGCTGCAGACCCTAAAGGCAAAAAAGAGACGCAAACTTTCCAAAACTGTGGGCAGTGATAGTCCCTGAAAGGAGAGTATTTTTAAGATCTGGCTGCTGTAAAGAATGTCTCTGCTGTCTTGTGTGAGAGGGCACACTGTACACATTTTTGAAAATGCATCTTGCCAGGACGATCCTGAAACTACTTCTCCAATTACTCAAGGCCTTGATGACATGGGCAAGATTGAATATTCCCCTCTAACTAAACATTCTCTTTTATTGTCCAATCTTCCTGCTTCTGCGCTTAGCGGTAGATGTTCTAAAAGTGTTGTGCCTTAGCTTTCTTAGCAATGTTATCCATTTCTTCGCGCCAACTCTCACTTTTCCATGGGTGACCATAAAATCAATAATTTTATACAAAATCCCACCCCTTCCCTCATTTTCAAAGCCAGATTACCAAACGTTTGGACATCTCCAATTGTAGGTTCTACCTTTGGATTGCCCAACTGAACTTCTAAGACCATGGAACTGTTTTCTGTGTTCACTGCTGGCATAGCCTCAGATGGCTAGTGAACCTTTAAAATGTGGCTACAGAAACTGAGCAACTGAATTTATTCTATTTTATTTTACTTTATTTTAATTATAGTTTAAATAAACGTATAACCACATGTGGCTATGGGCTACTGTATTGGAAAGCCTAGTGCACCTGAAAGCACAAAACCTGCCTTGTAATATTTCAATTGCCAAGAATAAATTTCTCCAATTCCCCTCTGGCCTCAATAGTACTTTTGTGTGGCTTTGTCAGTTATCCCAGGGAAATGCTTACTCAACCTTTTTATTTTCAAGTGGTATAAAATAAGAATTGACAGGGCTTCCCCAGTGGTGCAGTGGTTAAGAATCTGCCTGCCAATGCTGACGACATGGGTTTGAGCCCTGGTCTGGGAAGATCCCACATGCCATGGAGCAACTAAGCCCGTGCGCCACAACTACTGAGCCTGTGCTCTAGAGCTGTGAGCCACAACTACTGAGCCCATGTGCCACAGCTACTGAAGCCCGTGCACCTAGAGCCTGTGCTCCGCAACAAGAGAAGCCACCACACCACAACCAAGAGTAGCCCCCGCTCGCTGCAACTAGAGAAAGCCCACGTACAGCAACGAAGACCCAACGCCAAAATAAATAAATAATTTTTTTAAAAAAAGAACTGACAAAGATGCTCTACAAAAATCAATTCTTAATATTTTGTCTTTTAACAAGTATATCTTTTAACATTTTATATTTACTGTATCAAGCCTATTTTGCTTGGGGCTGTGTTGCATTAAATTATCCCTCCTTTATAAGCCTTAGCCGAATGCAAACGAACTCTTAGATTCCAACTCTCAAACCAAAATTCTAATCAACATTTCCAAAGGTAAAATGGAGCCTATACTACACCAAAAGTGAGCACATAATTTCTTGATGTGTGCTTAATTTTCTCTGCAGGTAGATGATAGAGTAGAAAATTACAAAAACCAATTAGCTATTGTTTGTGAATAGATAATTATAGACTGGCTGCTTTGAACTTGTTCATGTAAGAAAAAATGAAAAGAAAAGCATGTTGCTCCATTTTAAAACAAAATGTCAGGATGAAAAGCTGGCTGAGAGGAAAACTGAACCACAAGTGAGTGGTTACTATTCATGAATATATATTAAGTACTATTGTTACTGTTAATTTGCATAATGAATAATTTCTCTTTAATTTTTCATTTTAAATAGAACTTTCTTACAATTTAACAACATACAGAACATTAACAATGTTAATATTCTTTACTAATACTGTCACAAATAAGGTTAATATTCTCACATTACAGTGAGAATTAAGAATAATGCTTCCAAGATCACCTCTATATTATCAATTGAATCAAAGTCAGAAATAAGAGTTTTGCCACATCGATATAATTACTTAGATATTAAAAGAATAAAAAATTTTAACAGTGGTTCTTTAGAGCCAACAGATGTGTTGGCTCTAAACAAATCTAAGGAAAAGGCAAGGGACATATTCATTTCCTTGCCTTTTCCTTAGATTTCTTCAGACCTGCTTTGATGGGACACTTAGGGCACAGAGCCCTGCCTTCAAATTCATACACGCAAAAGGCACATCATGAAAAAAACATAGTTCAATAGCAATATATGGTTTTTAATACTGTGAACTCAGATCCAAACCCCAACATCCCAAACACACCCACCCACCCCCAAAATAAATTATATACGCGTACAAATAAAAAGGCTAACTTCTCAACATACATTCATTTTCTCTTTCCTTTCTTTCTTATGATTGGAGCCACTTTAAAATAAAATGGATCGTCTAAAGTGTCAGTAAGTTCCTCTCAACAGAAAATTTGAAGTTAAATCAGGACAAATGCAATAAGCCAGCTGTTGAAATGACAACCAAGCAGATGCTGGAAAAATAAATTAATTATTACTTCCTACCTTCTTTATAATCTCAACGATCTATGAGTTTTCCCTAATTCCATATTTTGACAAGCCAGAGTGTTTAGAAATAAATAATGGAAGCTTAATGGCATACTTTCTTACCAAAATTCTAAAATAAGCTAAGAAATATAAAAACATGGAAAAGCAACTATGAATACTGAAAACTAAGGCATAGAGCAGTCGAAATAGTCAAAATATAATAACTTGTAAGGAATTCTATCAGATGCACTGCAAATGAAACCAAATATAGAAAGTTGCTCCCTCAGAGAGGAGCAAGGCTTTGGGAAAAATTTTTATGTTCTGTAAATGGGCTCTCTCTGTGTGGAACTATCAGAGTTCTGTTATCTTTTTCAAGTAAATTGAGAAAATTAATATGCAAATTCTTCTAGTGCCTGGAGAGTTATTATGCTACCTATATTGCATGTTATTTGAAACTTAATTGTATTATTTTCTAAAATTACCTGTACCTGGTATACCTGGGCTATAATTCATTAACAGCTATTTGGCATATATTTATTAGACTATCCAGATAGTCTACTTTCAATTATGTTTTTATAGACTTTATTAAGGGGGGCGCAAATTTAGGTTCACAGCAAAATTGGGAGAAATACACAGAGATTTCCCATATGCCCCCTCCTCCCACACAGACATAGCCTCTCTCACCACAGTGGTACATTTCTTATAACTGATGAACCTACACTGGCACATCATAATCACGTAAAGTACATAGTTTATCTCAGGGTTCATTCTTGGTGTTATACATCCTACAGGTTTGGTTTTTTCAGTCTTTGTTCTCTCTACTTTTTGGTGCTCAAAGATTCTATTGATATATCCTCAAGTCCAGATACTATTTCCTCAGCTGTATCCAGTCTGCTTATAAGCCCATTAACTTCATTCTTCATTTCTATTACAGTCATTTTAATCTCTATCATTTCTTTTTGGTTCTTTTTTAGGATTTCAATCTCTCTGTTTACATAATCTGTTTGTTTTTGCATGCCGTCTACTTTAACCCTTACAACATTTAGTATATCAATCATAGTTGTTTTAAATTCCCGCTCTGATAATTCCAACATCCCTTCAATATCTGGTTCTGATGCTTGTTCCATCACTTCAAAGTGTGTTTTTTGCCTTTTAGTATGCCTTGTAATTTTTTCGTATAGCCAGACATGATGAGTTAAAAAGAACTGCAGTAAATGGAACTTCAGTAATACGGTAGTAAGGTGTAGGGGAAGGGAAGTGCTCCAGTGTCCTATGATTAGGTCTGTCTTTTAGTGAGCTTACACCTCTGGATGGTAAGCTTCACAAGTATTTGTCAGGTTTTTCTCCTCCTTTGGGTGAGACAGGATGGCTACCAAGAGCTAGAGCTGAATACTTCCCTTCTCCTATGTCAGTTATGCTCTGATAATACCTTTTGAAGTTTAGACTCTAGTTAACTAGTTTATCAGAGGGCGGGTTTTTATAAGAACAAAGTGCCATGGTGTATTGCAAAGTTTTCTTTCCCTTCCCTGCCTTACTGAAATTATGAGTGGATTTTTGTCTAATATTTACTATGAGAACCTGGTTGGGCTCCTGGAGGTAAATCTCATAATACTGTATGATCTCTACTAGGACTAGGTACCCCTAGAGTTTTTAACTCTCAGATGTGTCCACAATGAACCCCCATAAATTCACCAACTATGGTTTAAAATTTCCCATTCTGGCACTGGTTCCTGTGGTGGTTTCCACTCATAAGTCTCTGTCTCAGTAAGCTACGACTCCCTATATTCACCTGTTTGTTTCTCCAATCTTGGCTGCCATGGTTTGACCTATGCACCTACCTCTCTCATGTATCCAAGTCTGTTCCACTTTTTACTTTTGTTAGGACAGAGCGTCAACTTCCTAGTTCCTTATATGTGGAACTGGAAACTAGAATTTGATTTCTTTATAGTAAACTCCTTTTGCCTGGAAAAATTATTATTTCATCACGATTAAGAAAAATGTTTTGTAATAGAATTGCCTTACAGAGCAGAATCTATCCTGTTATGATTCTTAAGAGTGTATTTGTGCACAAATGTTTGTTATTTTTGATATGTCTTGAAAATTTCTACTATATTATTCTTTTATTGAACTACATGGTTTTGATTTCTACATTTGTATTTGTTTTCTAATTTCTTAATAACTAGACTTACATGGAATATATTTGTGTTTATATTTAGCTTGACGCAGAACAAAACCTCTTAAAATGGGTGGCTGTTGCCCACGTCTAAATATGCAGTTACCTTTGGGGCTGTCAATCAGTAAACTTCCATTTCCCCTCTCCCAGCTATTTTTGGCATTCCTATTGCTTGTACAAGTGTTATATTCCTCACAATTCATTGTTATTGTATTATTCAAGTCCATTTCACTTGCAAATGATGCAAAACCAAATTAAACCAAGTTGAGCAAAAACTAAAAGGGAGGAGGAATACATTGTCTTAAGTAGCCAGAGGGTGGAACTAGTTGGATCCAGAAACTCAAATGCTGTTGGAATGCTATGTCTTCAACTCTCAGATCTATTCTCTAAATTTCTCCATGTGCATGGACATACGAACACAGGACATGTAGAAATATATATCCTTACAGGCTCCAGAAGTGAGAGTTTCCCTGCTCTGTATGTGATAATAAAATTTTGTAAAAAATACTACAGGCATAAGTTAAAGATACATATACATTTATGCACCAATAATTTCATCCAGGTCAATACAAATACGCTACTCACAATAGTCAAGTCTATACAGATTGGAAAGGAAAATTTAAAACTATCTTTATTCACAGATGATATGATCCTCCCTGAAGAAAATCTGAAAGAATCTATGAAAAAAAAACCCTAAAATTAATACTTCAGTTTTGAAAGTTTGCAGAATGTAAGGTCAATATACAAAAGTCAGTTGGATTACTATGTACTAGAAAATAAAAATGTAAATTTAAAATCTGAAACATATTTAGAATAGAATCAAAAAAAATAAAACAATAAAAAATATGTTTGTCAAGAGATGCAAAAGATCTATACACTGAAAATTTTAAACACTGCAGAGAGAGATTAAAGAATGAAAAACTAAGTGGAGAGATAGATATACCCTATTCATGAATTTGGAAAGTCAATATTGTTCAGATGTCTATTCTTACCCTAATTGAACTACAGATTTAATGCAATGACAGTCAAAATCTCAAACTGCTTTTGGTAGAAATAAATAGGCTCATTTAAAAATATACCATGTTCGGGCTTCCCTGGTGGCGCAGTGGTTGAGAATCTGCCTACCAATGTAGGGGACATGGGTTCAAGCCCTGGTCTGGGAAGATCCCACATGCCACGGAGCAACTGTGCCCGTGAGCCACAGCTACTGAACCTGCGCGTCTGGAGCTTGTGTTCTGTAACACGAGAGGCCGCGACAATGAGAGGCCCACGCACCGCGATGAAGAGTGGCCCCCGCTCGCCGCAACTAGAGAAAGCCCTCACACAGAAATGAAGACCCAACACAGCCTAAATAAATAAATAAATTAAAAAAATATATATATATACCATGTTCTTGGATTGGAAGAATCAACATTGTGAAAATGACGCGACTACCCAAAGCAATCTACAAATTCAATGCAACCCCTATCAAACCACCACTGGCATATTTCACAGAACTAGAACAAAAAATTTCACAATTTGTATGGAAACACAAAAGACCCTGAATAGCCAAAGCAATCTTGAGAACGAAAAACGGAGCTGGGGGAATCAGGCTCTCTGACTTCAGACTCAACTACAAAGCTACAGTAATCAAGACCATATGGTACTGGCACAAAAACAGAAAGATAGATCAATGGAAAAGGATAGAAAGCCCAGAGATAAACCCATGCACATATGGTCACCTTATCTCTGATAAAGGAGGCAAGAATATACAGTGGAGAAAAGACAGCCTCTTCAATAAGTGGTGCTGGGAAAACTGGACAGGTACATGTAAGAGTATGAAATTAGAACACTCCCTAACACCATACACAAAAATAAACTCAAAATGGATTAAAGACCTAAATGTAAGGCCAGACACTATCAAACTCTTAGAGGAAAACATAGGCAGAACATTCTATGACATAAATCACAGCAAGATCCTTTTTGACCCATCTCCTAGAGAAATGGAAATAAAAACAAAAATAAACAAATGGGACCTAATGAAACTTCAAAGCTTTTGCACAGCAAAGGAAACTATAAACAAGACCAAAAGACAATCTTCAGAATGGGAGAAAATATTTGCAAATGAAGCAACTGACAAAGGATTAATCTCCAAAATTTATAAGGAGCTCATGCAGCTCAATAACAAAAAACAAACAACCCAATCCAAAAATGGGCAGAAGACCTAAATACACATTTCTCCAAAGAAGATATACAGACTTCCAACAAACACATGAAAGGATGCTCAACATCACTAATCATTAAAGAAATGCAAATCAAAACTACAATGAGATGTCATCTCACACCAGTCAGAATGGCCATCATCAAAAAATCTAGAAACAATAAATGCTGGAGAGGGTGTGGAGAAAAGGGAACACTCTTGCACTGTTGGTGGGAATGTAAGTTCATACAACCACTATGGAGAACAGTATGGAGGTTCCTTAAAAAACTAAAAATAGAACTACCATATGACCCAGCCATCCCACTACTGGGCATATACCCTGAGAAAACCATAATTCAAAAAGAGTCATGTACCACAATGTTCATTGCAGCTCTATTTACAATAGCCAGGAGATGGAAGCAACCTAAGTGTCCATCATCGGGTGAACGGATAAAGATATGGCACATATATACAATGGAACATTACTCAGCCATAAAAAGGAACAAAATTGAGATATTTGTAGTGAGGTGGATGGACCTAGAGTCTGTCATACAGAGTGAAGTAAGTCAGAAAGAGAAAAAGAAATACCGTATGCTAACACATATATATGGAATCTAAGGAAAAAAAAAAAAAGAAGAAATGGTCATGAAGAACCTAGGAGCAAATATGGGAATAAAGATGCAGATCTACTAGAGAATGGACTTGAGGATATGTGGAGGGGGAAGGGTAAGCTGAGACAAAGTGAGAGTGGCATGGACATATATACACTACCAAACGTAAAATAGATAGCTAGTGGGAAGCAGCCGCATAGCGCAGGGAGATCAGCTCGGTGCTTTGTGACCACCTAGAGGGGTGGGATAGGGAGGGTGGGAGGGAGGGAGACACAAGAGGGAAGAGATATGGGAACATATGTATATGTATAACTGATTCACTTTGTTATAAAGCAGAAACTAACACAGCATTATAAAGCAATTATACTCCAATAAAGATGTTAAAAAATAAATAAATAAAATAAAAATTAGCATGGAAATTCAAAAGACCTAAAATAGCCAGAAACAAATTTGAAAATTTAAAAAAATGTAGAACACCATTATTACCTGAATTCAAGATTATTTTAAAGTTACTATAATCAAGGGTGGAATTTGCATACAAATGAATACATAGAAAAATGGTACTAAATATAAAGAACCACCTCAATTACTTGATTTTTGACAGAGCTCTCAGAGAATTAAATGGTGAAAAAATAATGTTTTCAACACACAGTGTCATTGCTATTGGCTAGTCATATGCCACAAGAAATAAAAATAATCCTTGGCTCTTACCTTTAGCCATATACAAAAATTATTGCCGAAAGTCCTGAATGTAGTTGCTAAGTCTACAAAACTTCTAGAAGAAAATATGGGAGAAAATCTTAGGGAATTTAGGGTTTGGCCAAGATTTATTACATAGGCTGCAAAAATCACATTTCATAAAAGAAGAAACTTCATAAACTAGAATTCTTCAAAATGAAAAAAAATGGACTCTTTAGAGTACAGTTACAAATGAGACAAGTGAATCCACAAACAGGGAGAACATACTGTAAAACATAAATCAGACCAATGACTTATATCCAGAATATAGAATGTATATATATATATGTATATGCATATATATGTGTATGTATCAACCTTATACAACTCAAGTATAAGACAAACCAATACTTTTTTTTTTTTTTTTTTCAGTACGCGGCCTCTCACTGTTGTGGCCTCTCCCGTTGTGGAGCACAGACTCCGGATGCGCAGGCTCAGTGGCCATGGCTCACGGGCCCAGCCGCTCCGTGGCATGTGGGATCTTCCCGGACCGGGGCACGAACCCGTGTCCCCTGCATCAGCAGGCGGACTCTCAACCACTGCACCACCAGGGAAGCCCAAGACAAACCAATTTTTAAACTGATAAAAGATTTGAATGACACTTTGGAAATTAAAATATTCAGGTGGCAAGTACATGAAAATATACTTAACATTATTGCATTATTATTTATAGGGATATGAACATTAAAATGAAAATGAGGTACCACTACAAAGCCACTAGAATGTCAAAATTTAAAAGAATATTGTTTTCAACAATTGAAAAAAAATGAGTGCAATCCACTGTATCAACAAACAAGAGAAATAAAATCACACACAGACCGATGGAAGGTATCATGGCTGCAAACGTGCCACAATTTTGGAAAACAACAATCTCCAAATTTGTGATGACAAGAGAATTGCAATGAAACTGAAAATGCCCATGCGAAGCTGTGTTTAAAGAAGATAAGGGAGACCAGTGTGGTCAGAGTGCAGTGATATAGGGGAGAATGGTAGAATATAAAATCAGGGTGTTAAGTAAGGAGGCTGGATCATGTAGGACTGTAAGTGTCATGGTAAGAATTTTGAAGTTTATTCTGAGTGAGGTGAGTCGCCACTGGAAATTGTTGAGGAGGAGGGTGACACTACCTGCGAGAGGTAAAGGTTAATTTGTTCAAGAATGATCTCCTGCAAGCTGGCCTCCCAGAAAAGGAGCTGGCCTCTAACAAATTTCAATGGACATCAGTTACAGCCTACTGATTAAAATATTAATCTTGGTCAACTATAAGACTTACATCAAAGGACCCTCCTCTCCAACCGTAAGTGCTGAGGGGCAAACCATACTGTTGGCTTATCTCATCATATGGCTGCAACTATAACGGGGCATCACAAGTATCTTGTCAGTACAATGGAAGTTATGCTCCTGCAACTGTGAGCTGGCAGAATAGGGCTACAGCCAAGGATTTGACACGCCATCTTACTATTGGATCTCAGTCCCTGATCAAGCCACAGAAGGCACTTCCATTAAAAGCCTCAGGGCCAACTTCAGTCTCCCTGTACCTTATGTCCATCCATATTAGTGTTCTATGCACTTTCTTATAATGCAATGGACAGCAAGGGGCCCATACATTTGTGATTTGTTATTGGCTTAATGAATTTTCCCCAGTAAGAGCTGCTTACAATGTCTTTGGTTTGTTTGATATTGGCTTAATTAAAAGAAAAAAATACTATAGTTGCTATGCTAAGAATAGACCATATGGGAAAATGGGATAAGATGGTATAGTAGAGAGATCCCGGGCTCACCTCCTCCCATGGAAACACCAAAGTTACAATTACATATAGAGAAACTATCTCTAAGAATGAACTGAAGACCAGCAGAAAAGATTTTCCACAACTAAAGGTAAAAAGGAAAAGTTGCATTGAGACAGGTATGACGGGCAGAGAGGCAGTCTGCCTGGGACTCATACCACCAGCACTGTGACCCATAGGCGGGAGAGATATCACAATCTCAGAGGTTTTCCCTGAGGATCAAGGGCTCCGAGCCCCATATTAGACTCCCCAGACAGGGAGACCTGCACCAGGAAGATGATGACATAACCTCTGGCCTTGAAAACCATCAGGGCTTATATCCGGGAGAGCCAGAGGGCTGTAGGAAACTGAGAATCAACTCTTAAAGAATGCACACAAAACTCAATTTCTTTGAGTCCCAGCACAGAGGTAGCAGTCTAAAAAGTGCCTGGGTCATACATGAAGGAGGTTCTTTGACTAATTTTAGGAATTTGGGGGACTTTATTTGGGTATGGAGAAACTGGTATGTACCACTTTTTTGTTGTTATTTTTGTTTGTGGCTCATCTTTTACCAGGGCTGGCAGGTGCACAACTACCCTATTTTCTCACCTTGTTGCAGGTTCACCTGCAGAAAAGACACAGTCAGAGCTCCTCCAGAGTGGGCCCCCTGTTCTCTCAGTCCCAGTTAGTGCCCTTGGCCAGTACCAGTATACCCCCAAATTGGCTGCTCCCTGGGGTCTGGCCCCATATAACAGAGTGCCCACAACAGTTGAAACCAGGCCTTATAGCCAACTGTACCAGGGGCCATCCCTGTGTACCTGTGTGCCCAGAGCAAGCACAGCCCAGCCACAACAGGAGGACACATACATCCCACACAGAGGACACTCCTGGAGCACCTGGCTCTTGTGACCAGAGGACTACATTACTGGGCCCCACAATAATACTAGGGGACTTTTAACACCCCATTTACATGAATGGATAGATCACCCAGACAGAAGAACATTAAGGAAACTCTGGCCTTAAAGGACACATTTAGACCAGATACACTTAATAAATATATGCAAGATATTCCACCCAAAAACAGCAGAATACACATTCTGTTCAAGAATGGAACACTCTCCAGTATAGATCACATGTTAGGTCACCAAACAAGTTTTAATAAATTTAAGAAGATTGACATCTTATCTTTTTTCATGATAATGGTATGAAACTGGATATCAACTACCAGGAAAAAAAAAAATGCAAACATGAAGTGAAGTCAAAAAAACATGCTACTAAACAAACAATGGGTCACTGAAAAAAATCAAAGAGGAAATTTAAAAAATACCTGTAAACAAATGAAAATGGAAACATGATGCTCCAAAATCTATGGGATGCAACAAAGGAAGTTCTAAGAGAGAAGTTTACAGCAATAAAAAACAAGTATGCCCACTTTCACCAATTTTATTCAACATAGTACTGAAGTCCTAGTCACAGCAATCAGAGTAGAAAAAGAAATGAAAGCATCCAAATTGGAAAGGATGAAGTAAAACTGTCATTGCTTGCAGATGACACGATATTATAGTATATAGAAAACCCTATAGATTACACCAAAAAACTATTAGAACTAATAAATGAATTCAGTAAAGTTGCAACATACAAAATTAATAGACAAAAATCTGTAGCAATTCTATAACTAACAATTAACTATCAGAAAAGAAATTAAGAAAACAATTCCATTTACAATTTTATCAAAAATTATAAAATATTGGGGAATAAATTTTACTAAGGAGGTAGAAGACTTGTACTCTGAAAACTATTAAGACATCGAGGAAAACAACTGATGATGAAACAAATAAATGGAAAGATATACCAAGTTCATGAATTGGAATAATTAATATTATTAAAATGTCCATCTTACCTGAGGCAATCTAAAGATTCAATGCAATCCCTATCAAAATACTCATGGCATATTTCACAGAACTGGAACAAATAATCCTAAAATTTGTGTGAAATCACAAAGACCCCAAATAGCCAAAGCAATCTTGAGAAAGAAGAGCAAGCTGGAGGTATTATGTTCTCTGATTTCAAACTATACTTCAAAGCTATAATAATCAAAATAGTATAGTACTGGCGCAAAAAACAGACACATAGATTAATGGAACAGAACAGAGAGCCCAGAAATAAGCCCTTGTATGTGTGGCCAACTAATCTTCGACAAAGGAGGCAAGAATATACAATGCGGAAAAAGCCTCTTCAGTAAATGGTGTTGGAAAAACTGGACAGCTAAATGCAAAAGAATCAAATTGAACCATTTTTTTACACCATGTACAAAACTAAATTCAAAATGGATTCAAGAATTAAATATAATACCTAAAACAATAAAACTCCTGGGAAAAAAACATAGGCAGTATGCTCTCTAATATTGTCTGAGCAATACTGTTTTGGATCTGTCTTTTCAGGCAAGGGCAACACAAACAAAAATAAACAAATGGAACTACTTCAAACTAAAAAGCTTTTGCACAGTGAAGGAAACCATCATCAAAAGAAAAGGCAACCTTTTAAATGGGAGAAGATATTTGCAAATGAAATATTTGATAATGGGTTAAAATCCAAATTATATAAAAAAGTCATACAACTCAGTAACAAAAACAAATAAAAAAACCCAAACAATGCAATTAAAAAATGGGCAGAGAACCTGAATAGCCATTTTCCAAAGAGGACATGCAGATGGCCAATAGACACATCAAAAGATGCTTGACACCACTAATTACCAGGGAAGTGCAAATCAAAACCACAAAAAGATATCACCTCACAACTATCAGAATAGTTATCATCAAAAAGACAACAAATAACAAGTGCTGGGAAGGATGTGGAGAAAGGGAACCCTCTTGCAAGCTGGTTGGAATGCAAATTGGTATAGTGACTGTGGAAAACATTATGGAGGTATTTCAAAAATTAAAAATAGAACTACCATAAGATCTAGTAAATCCGCTCCTGAATATTTACCCAAAGAAAACAAAAACACTAATTCAAAAAGATATATGCACTCCTATGTTCACTGTGGCATTGATTACGATAGCCAAGATATGGAAGCAGCCTAAATGCTCGTTGGAAGATGAATGGATAAACAAGAAGCTTATTTCCTGAATTCATACTTTAATTATCTCTCTCTGTATTATAATGGCTATACTGGATTTTAACAGCATCCAGTATGGAGCTGTGCCTAGTGATTTTTTTGTTGAATGAATGCATAATAGAATAAATTGTTTTACCTAAACTAATATTAGGCTTTATTTTACAGATCAAGATTATGATCAAGCTAGGACTAGCAGTTCCCTAGGACTTAAAGTCTAGTTTAATCTATATTAGAAATGGCTAAAAGATAGCTATTTTTAGGAGATAAGGTTTTAAAAGAGAGGAAAGGGCTAAAGAGCCGTTCTAGGGAGAGTTTATGAACCACATTTCAGAGGCTTGGGTCTGTAGTTGAAAGAAGACATTGGGAATAACTGAGAAACAGTAAGATATTGAGGGAGAGAGAGGGAGAAGGGATTTGAGTTATGCTCTTTATTATAAATTTAACTCTGTCTTCAACCTGTTGGCATGTTCTTAGAAACTATTGGAAAGATGTTAAATTGCTTAGCAATTATTTTTGGATGCCATTCTGGTACATCTTTGAATGCCATACTGGATCAACATGGAGCCACAACATAGCCCCAAGCTATTTTCAGGTTAGGTGAATGAATGGAAATTCTCTTAGATAATATCCATGACTCCAGTCCTGAAATTTTTGAAATGGAGTTCAACGATGCGGTCAGAATAGAATTTTTGACACACAACTCTTGCAAGTCAGTCCTCTGCTTAAAACGTTTTGGTGGTTTCATTCTTTTTTTTTTTTTTTAACATCTTTATTGGAGTATAATTGCCTTACAATGATGTGTTAGTTTCTGCTTTATAACAAAGTAAATCAGGCATACATATACATATGTCTGACCAATCCCTTACAAAGACCTTGCTATAACAAGTTTAGGTCTCTTCTCTATGTTCTGATAGAGTAAGATAATCAGTTATTCCTTCTTTAAACTGGTAGTATCTTGAATATGTACTATATTAGTCTCAGAGCCTAGCCTAGTGCTAGGGTCTAAGTGTTTGTGTCCCCCAGAATATATATGTTGACATCCTAATGCCCAGTGTTAGTATTAAGGAGATGGGGGCTTTGGGAGATGCTTAGATCATGAGGATAGAGCCCTCATAAATGACGTTACTGGTCTCGTAAAAGATACCCCACAGAGCTCCCTAGCCCCTACCACCATGTGAGGACACAGCCATAAGTCAGCAATCTACAACTCAGGAGAAGGCCTTCATCAGAATGCGAGCAGGTTGGCACCCTGATCTTCGACTTCTAGCTTCCAGAACTGTGATAAATAAATTTCTGTTCTTTATAAGCCACCAAGTCTGTGGTATTTTGTTACAGCAGCCTGAATGGACTGTTACCTAGTAATCTCAATAAGCATTTAAGAAATATTCAATTAATACATGATATATTATTTCAAATTTACTAAACTTACTATATAATTTCAAAAATAAAGTACCCATTATATGTGAAATGTATGCATTTATTTCTAACAATGTTTCAAGAAAAAAATAAAGATGGCTGCAGCTATAAAATATATGAAACAAGTATATGTGGGGAAAAAAAAGAATAAACAAGAAGAAATTCTTAAAATCAGTAACTATTTAAAAACCCCATATATCTACTATACCTTGTCCTATGTACCTAGTATCATATGTCTTCATTTTATGGAAAAAAAAAATTGACAATACTATATGTAGTAAAAATGTAAAGGCAGCAGTAAGTTCAAAGTGAATCTTCTTTATTGGAAAAGTTTGTTAATATATTCTGTGTGAGTCCTTGGTTGATTCTCAACTCGCTAAAGTTTATATTTTATCTTATCTCCAATGATATGGTATCTGGCTCAGTGTAAAGACTTGTGATCATTTATTTGATTGCAACCATCTGTTCCCTAAAAGCCATTTATCTTTCTTGGGATTTGGAATGGTATCTACAGATTCCTAGGGTGTCCTCTTTCTTTTCCCTTGAGGGAAATTACTTTGTTTTGATTGCCTCTTTCTTTTTTATTCTCTCCTGAGTTTTGTCCTAAATCAACCCTGTCCATGGGGAGTTCAAAGGCAGCAACTACAGAGCTTGAGTCTAAGAACCACAAGTGACTGCATATCAGAGAAAATGAGTATGTGTGTTCACGGGCCCCTTAGGACTTTTCATCTACTTTCAGCCTTTCAAATTCCTATGCAGAAGCAATAGTATACAGAAAACTCTGAACACTTTTTGTAAAATGGTTTTCTCTAGATAAAATACGGAGGTGCTAGGAAGAGGAAATGAGAGAACTTACCTATAATGGGCAGGTAGTGTGTGTCCATCACTATGCAAAATAATTTACTTATATAATCCATTGAATCCTCACAACAAATCAATAACACAGGCATTCTTTTAGCTATTTTTAGTAAGAAAGCTAAGAATTACAGACTTGCCCAAGGAGAACCAGTTAGTTAGTGGCAGAGCTGAATTCAAACCCATGTCTGAATAACTTCAAAACATGTTCTTTCATAAGAGTTTCTTTACTTCATACAGTTATATAACAGCATTTTAGTGCACTTTCAGCTTGATCTAAAGCTCTATTTTAGCTTGGTGGTTTATAGGTTCTATGAATGTCAGAGTACAGTCAGCCCTTGGTATCCAAGGGGGATCAGTTTCAGGACCTTTTCCCATACCAAAATCAATGGATTCTCCATTCCCTTATGTAAAATGGTATAATATTTACATGTAACCTATGCAATTCTCCCATATACTTTAAATCATCTCTAGATTACTTATGATACCTAATACGATATAAATGCTATGCAAATAGATGCCAGTGCACAGCAAATTCAACTTTTGTTTTCTGGAACTTTCTTGAATTTTTTTCTAAATATTTTCTAACCATGCTTGGTTGAATCTACAGATGTGGAACCCACAGATATGGAGAGCTGAAGTGTATTCCTAAGAAGAGTACTAGATGTTTCTGTCTCGCAAGGTCTGTATAGTCTAGTTTGGAAGATAGTACATGAACCATTGTAAACCATTTAATTAGATGTAATGAAAATTTGAAGCCACATACATTTTTCTTTCTTCTTTCCTTCCTTCTTTCCTTCCTTCCTCCCTCCCTTCCTTCCTTTTTTCCTTCCTTCCTTTCTTCCTTCCTTCCTTTTCCTTTTTTTTTTTTAATTGGTTTTTAAGGCTGGAGGGTAAATCCCTTCCCGTTACTTACCTGGCTAGCACTGGAATTTACTTTAACTGTTAAAATCAATTGGAATCTTCCTCCAACTTTGTTCATTGCTTTAAAATTTTTTTGACTTCTATGTATCATTAATATTTCTATATAAGTTTTACAATAAATCTAAAAATTTCTAAAAGATCTTGCTGGAATTATTGTTTGAATTGTTTGGAATTTATAGATCCATCTGGAATTAAATGACATCTTGAAAATACTAAGTCTTCCAGTTCATAAGCACAACAAATCTCCTTTATTTAGGCCTTCTTTATATCTCCCAGCAATTTTCAGTGGTTTTAATGAAGAGGTCTTACATATTACTTATCCCTAAGTATTCCATGACTTTTGGCACTATTGTAAAATATATTATTTTAATTTCACGTTATACTTTTGTCCTGGCAGTACCAAAAACTGTAACTGATTTTTGAGAGGCATTAAATAATTTGATCATTTTTGAGTACCTTCAATTACGGTTATTAGTAACTGAACGCTATTTGGAAATTATTGACAAATAATACTATTTGTTTAACTAGTCCTTTATACTGTAAAAAGCCATTTTATATTTATTACATCATTTTGTTCCTTCAACAAACTATGAGGCAGTCTGGGAAGTTATTTTAATTTTCTCAGTTTAGAACAGAAAAAAAATATATAGTAGGCATCATTTATTGAACACATTAATTACACTTACTTGTTATATCCTAAATTTGTATCCTACAAGCTTATTACATTGATCTAATAGCTTTAGTAGTTGTTTTATCAATTTCTTAGGATTTAGTATGTAGACAACCATGTCATCTACTTATTTTTTGCACTGACTAGGACAAGCAGTGTGAATTTGTATAGAAATGTGATACTGGGCATCCTCCCTTTGTTCTCAATCTTAAGAGGAAAGTACTAAAATTTTTATAGGACACATAATATTTTTGTTAGTTTTTTTTTTTCTTGTAGATGCCCTTTATCAGGAAGAAAGAATTACCTCTAATTCTTAGTTTCTTGAGAATTTGTATTGTGAAAAAATGTTGACTTTGACAAATAATTTTTAGTCTCCTATTGACATGATTTTTTTTTTTTTTTTCCCCTGTACGCGGGCCTCTCACTGCTGTGGCCTCTCCCGTTGCGGAGCACAGGCTCCGGATGCGCAGGCTCAGCGGCCATGGCTCACGGGCCCAGCCGCTCTGTGGCACGTGGGATCCTCCCGGACGGGGGTACAAACCCATGTCCTCTTCATCGGCAGGCGGACACTCAACCACTGTGCCACCAGGGAAGCCCTATTGACATGATTATAAAGAGTTTTCCATTTGTTTTATAACATGGTGAATTACATTAATGATATTTGAATATTGAACTGATATTGCATTTTTGGAATAAATTCCACTGGGTCATAGTGTACAACTGTTTTTACATAGGGATGGATTTGAGTCACTAACATTTTGCTATCATTTTAGTAGTATTGATTATTTTTCATTTTCATTAATGCCTTTGTCTGGTTTTGCTTTTAGGATTATGCTGCTTCATGAAACTAATTGTAAAGAACTCCTGTTACTGTATTTTTTGAAAAAGATTGTTGATAAGATTTAAATTTTCAAAAAATATTGTATATAATGCACCAGTGAAGCCATGTGTGAATGAAAATTACTTTTTTATATTTACTACATAAATGAGTATATGTAAAGAATATTTTCTAACATATAACATCTTCCAAATGAGCCTTTTATCTAAGTGCTGCAAAAGGTCTACTGTAGTCTTAGATAGCCTCATCCACCAGAGGGCAGACAGCAGAAGCCAGAAGAACTACAATCCTGCAGCCTGTGGAACAAAAACCACATTCACAGAAAGATAGACAAGATGAAAAGGCAGAGGGCTATATACCAGATGAAGGAATAAGAAAAAAGCCCAGAAAAACAACTAAATGAAGTGGAGATAAGCAACCTTGCAGAAAAAGAATTCAGAATAACGACAGTGAAGATAATCCAGGACCTCGGAAAAACAATGGAGGCAAAGATCGAGAAGATGCAAGAAATGTTTAACAAAGACCTAGAAGAATTAAAGAACAAACAAACAGAGATGAACAATACAATAACTGAAATGAAAACTACACTAGAAGGAATCAATAGCAGAATAACTGAGGCAGAAGAATGGATAAGTGACCTGAAGACAGAATGGTGGAATTCACTGTTGTGGAACAGACTAAAGAATAAAGAATGAAAAGAAATGAAGACAGCCTAAGAGACTTCTGGGACAACATTAAATGCAACAACATTCGCATTATAGGGGTCCCAGAAGAAGAAGAGAGAGAGAAAGGACCAGAGAAAATATCTGAAGAGATTATAGTCGAAAACTTCCCTAACATGGGAGGGGAAATAGCCAGCCAAGTCTAGGAAGCACAGCAAGTCCCATACAGGATAAACCCAAGGAAAAACACGCCGACACACATAGCAATCAAATTGGGAAAAATTAAAGACAAAGAAAAATTATTGAAAGCAGCAAGGGAACAACGACAAATAACATACAAGGGAACTCCCATAAGGTTAACAGCTGATTTCTCAGCAGAAACTCTACAAGCCAGAAGGGAGTGGCATGACATACTTAAAGTGATGAAAGGGAAGAACCTACAACCACGATTACTCTACCCGGCAAGGATCTCATTCAGATTCAATGGAGAAATCAAAAGCTTTACAGACAAGCAAAAGCTAAGAGAATTCAGCACCACCAAACCAGGTCTACAACAAATGCTAACGGAACTTCTCTAAGTGGGAAACACAAGAGAAGAAAAGGACCTACAAAAACAAACCCAAAACAATTAAGAAAATGGTCATAGGAACATACATATCGATAATTACCTTAAACGTGAATGGATTAAATGCTCCAACCAAAAGACACAGGCTTGCTGAATGGATACAAAAACAAGACCCATATATATGCTGTCTACAAGAGACCCACTTCAGACCTAGGCACACATACAGACTGAAAGTGAGGGGATGGAAAAAGATATTCCATGCAAATGGAAATCAAAAGAAAGCTGGAGTAGCAATACTCATATCAGATAAAATAGATTTTAAAATAAAGAATGTTACAAGAGACAAGGAAGGATACTATGTAATGATCAAGGGATCAATCCAAGAAAAAGATATAACAATTATAAATATATAAGCACCCAACAAAGGAGCACCTCAATACATGAGGCAACTGCTAACAGCTATAAAAGAGGAAATTGTCAGTAACACAATAATAGTGGGGAACTTTAACACCACACTTACACCAATGGACAGATCATCCAAACTGAAAATAAATAAGGAAAAACAAGCTTTAAATGACACAACAGACAAGATAGATTAATTGATATTTATAGGACATTCCATCCCAAAACAGCAGATTACACTTTCTTCTCAAGTGCACATGGAACATTCTCCAGGATAGATCACATCTTGGGTCACAAATCAAGCCTCAATAAATTTAAGAAAACTGAAATCATATCAAGCATCTTTTCTGACCACAACGCTATGAGATTAGAAATGAATTACAGGGAAAAAAACATAAAAAAACACAAAGACATGGAGTCTAAACAATACATTACTAAATAAACAAGAGATCACTGAAGAAATCAAAGAGAAAATCAAAAAATACCTAGAGACAAATGACAATGAAAACAACGATCCAAAACATATGGGATACAGCAAAAGCAGTTCTAAGAGGGAAGTTTATATCTATACAAGCCTACCTCAAGAAACAAGAAAAATATCAAGTAAACAATCTAACCTTACACCTAAAGGAAATAGAGAAGGAAGAACAAACAAAACCCAAACTTAGCAGAAGGAAAGAAGTCATAAAGATCAGAGCAGAAATAAATGAAACAGAAACAAAGAAAACAATAGCAAAGATCAATAAAACTAAAAGTTGGTTCTTTGAGAAGATAAACAAAACTGATAAACCATTAGCCAGACTCATCAAGAAAAAGAGGGAGAGGACTCAAATCAATAAAATTAGAAATGGAAAAGGAGAAGTTACAACAGACACCGCAGAAATACAAAGCATCCTGAGAGACTACTACAAGCAACTCTATGCCAATAAAATGGACAACCTGGAAGAAATGGACAAATTCTTAGAAAGGTATAACCTTCCAAAACTGAACCGGGAAGAAATAGAAAATATGAACAGACCAATCAAAAGTAATGAAATTGAAACTGTGATTAAAAATTTTCCAACAAACAGAAGTCCAGGACCAGATGGCTTCAAAGGTGAATTCTATCTAACATTTAGAAAAGAGCTAACACCCATCCTTCTCAAACTCTTCCAAAAAACTGCAGAGGAAGGAACACTCCCAAACTCATTCTATGAGACCACAATCACCCTAATACCAAAACCAGACAAAGATATTACAAAAAAAGAAAATTACAGACCCATATCACTGATGAATATAGATGCAAAAATCCTCAACAGAATACTAGCAAACAGAATCCAACAACACATTAAAAGGATCATATACCACGATCAAGTGGGATTTATCCCAGGGATGCAAGGATTCTTCCATATATGCAAATCAATGTGATACACCATATTAACACATCGAAGAATAAAAACCATATGATCATCTCAATAGATGTAGAAAAAGCTTCTGACCAATTTCAACACCCATTTATGATAAAAAAACTCTCCAGAAAGTGGGCATAGAGGAAACCTACCTCAACATAATAAAGGCCATATACGACAAACCCACAGCAAACATCATTCTCAATGTTGAAAACCTGAAAACATTTCCTCTAAGATCAGGAAAGAGACAAGGATGTCCACTCTGACCACTATTATTCAACATAGTTTTGGAAGTCCTAGCCACAGCTATCAGAGAAGAAAAAGAAATGAAAGGAACACAAATTGGAAAAGAAGAAGTAAAACTGTCACTGTTTGCAGATGACATGATACTATACATAGAGAATCCTAAAAATGCTATCAGAAAACTACTAGAGCTAATCAATGAATTTGGTAAAGTAGCAGGATACAAAATTAATGCACAGAAATCTCTTGCATTCCTATACACTAATGATGAAAAATCTGAAAGTGAAATTAAGAAAACACTCCCATTTACTATCGCAGCAAAAAGAATAAAATACCTAGGAATAAACCTATCTAGGGAGACAAAAGACCTGTATGCAGAAAACTGTAAGACACTGACAAAACAAATTAAAGATGATACCAGAAGATGGAGAGATATACCATGTTCTTGGATTGGAAGAATCAATATTGTGAAAATGACTATACTACCCAAAGCAATCTATAGATTCAATGCAATCCCTATCAAATTACCAATGGCATTTTTTACAGAAATAGAACAAATCATCTTAAACTCTGTATGGAGACACCAAAGACCCCGAATAGCCAAAGCAGGCTTGAGGGAGAAAAACGGAGCTGGAGGAATCAGACTCCCTGACTTCAGACTATACTAAAAAGCTACAGTAAACAAGACAATATGGTACTGGCACAAAAACAGAAGCATAGATCAATGGAACAAGATAGAAAGCTCAGAGATAAATCCACGCACCTATGGTCAACTAATCTACGACAATGGAGGCAAAGATATACAATGGAGAAAGGACAGTGTCTTCAATAAGTGGTGCTAGGAAAACTGGACAGCTACATGTAAAAGAATGAAATTAAAACACTCCCTAACACCATACACAAAAATAAACTCAAAATGGATTCAAGACCTAAATGTAAGACAGGACACTATAAAACTCTTAGAGGAAAACATAGGAAGAACACTCTTTGACATAAATCACAGCAAGATCTTTTTTGATCCACCTCCTAGAGTAATGGAAATAAAAAAAATAAATGGGACCTAATGAAACTTCAAAGTTTTTGCACAGCAAAGGAAACCATAAACAAGACGAAAAGACAAGCCTCAAAATGGGAGAAAATATTTGCAAATGAATCAAGGGACAACGGATTAATCTCCAAAATATATAAACAGCTCATGCATCTCAATATTAAAGAAACAAACAACCCAATCCAAAAATGGGTAGAAGTCCTAAATAGACATTTCTGCAAAGAAGACATATGGATGGCCAAGAAGCACATGAAAAGCTGCTCAACATCATTAATTATTAATGAAATGCAAATCAAAACTACAATGAGGTATCACCTCACACCAGTTAGAATGGGCATCATCAGAAAATCTACAAACAACAAATGCTGGAGAGGGTGTGGAGAAAAGGGAACCCTCTTGCACTGTTGGTGGGAATGTAAATTGATACAGCCACTATGGAGAACAGTATGGAGGTTCCTTAAAAAACTAAAAATAGAATTCCCATATGATCCAGCAATCTCACTACTGGGCATATACCCAGAGAAAACCATAATTCTGAAAGATACATGCACCCCAATGTTCACTGCAGCACTATTTACAATAGCCAGGTCATGGAACCAACCTAAATGCCCATCGACAGATGAATGGATAAAGAAGATGTGGTACATATATTCAATGGAATATTATTCATCCATAAAGAGGAATGAAATTGAGTAATTTGTTGAGACGTGGATGGATCTAGAGACTGCCATATAGAGTGAAGTAAGTCAGAAAGAGAAAAACAAATATCATATATTAACGCATGTCTGTGAAACCTAGAAAAATGGTACAGATGATCCGGTTTACAGGGCAGAAGTTAAGACACAGATGTAGAGAACAAACGTATGGACACCAAGGGGGGAAAACCGCGGTGGGGTGGGGATGGTGGTGCGCTGAATTGGGCGATTGGGATTGACACGTATACACTGATGTGTATAAAACAGATGACTAATAAGAACCTGCAGTATAAAAAAACAAACAAAAGATAACCAACTAATACTAAACTTTCTTTCGGTTATTTGTATGGAACTATGTTAATATAAATGTTTCAGACATTACATGAAACTTCTAAAAATCTTATATGTTCTGGTATAATGTTATAAGTCATAATTCTAGTTATTACTTTAAAATGTATATCTCAGAAATAACTAAAAAAAAAAAGTCTAATGTAACATCAGATCATTCTGATTGGCCATCCATCAAATGTAAGCTTGTCGTAGTTTTTGAGGAGATCCCTCAAAGCCCATCTACTATGAAATACTATGTATAGCACAAATGCCTGTAATTCTACAATTTGAAAAAAAATTTATGTTTCAAATGGCAAGTTATAGCATTTATTTTCACAAAGCAGTGTATATATGGAGAAAATGTATTGATTGATATAAATATTAAAAGTAGAATTTTATGCATACTACTACAAAATTATATATTTATTTAACTTACAGATGTTAAAAATGCTTTCTATGTAATTTAGATAGACTTTCTCAGCAAATTTAACATAATTAATATAAGTTAAAACACACGTTTATCAAGTCATTTCCTTTTGCCAGAATTGTTCAGAATTCCAAACTTTCTCTGAATCTAAATTATTGAGGTAATCTGAACATAGAGTTCCTTTCAATTTAAAAATGCTCTCTCTATAATGAGAATAGGGTGGGGGAAAATGGCATAAATTTTTAAATGTTCTTCAGAGAAAGCTCTGAAATATGCAGCTTTTTTTCTCATTTTCAAAGGGTGAAAAGTATACTGTCATGTATCTATCAATGAACAAATATATTTGATTATACAAGATATATCTTTCCAAGAAAACAGTTTGACTTTCTATTAGTTCTCGCCACTAAGTTTTGCTTTGGAGACCAGAGGTAAAATTGTTAACGTCTCTTTCCCTACACCAGATGGTACAGAAACACACACACACACACACACACACACACACACACACACACACACACGGAAGTGCTTCTGTTTATTCCTTTATCTCCTGGAACACTATATATCAAATTACATTTGTTTATCTAAGAAGAGAGAGGACTTCCCTGGTGGTGCAGTGCTTGAGAGTCCGCCTGCCAATGCAGTGGACACGGGTTCATGCCCTGGTCCGGGAGGATCCCACATGCTGTGGAGCAGCTGGGCCTGTGAGCCATGGCCGCTGGGCCTGTGCGTCCGGAGCCTGTGCTCCGCAACAGGAGAGGCCACAACAGTGAGAAGCCCGCGTACCACAAAAAAAAAAAAAAAAAAGAAAAAAAAAAAAAAAAGAAGAGAGAAAATAATAATGCATTATCTTATTAGTTATTTTTCATCTTTGCATCAGTTATACCAGACAGTAACGGTTTCTCTTATTCAGTAGTTCCTCTTTCATAAAGTCTGTCTGTAATTAAATCCTTAATGTTAAAAAAAAAAAAAAAGAGAGAGAAAGCCTTGGTTAGTATGCCCAATGCCTCCAATATTTTAAATATTCGTTTTTTAAAACGGGCTAAGTAATCAGCGAAATTTTAGTCAATCACAAAAAAGATGCTTGGTAAAGCTGACCATGGTATAGTGATTATGAAGCAGCTGAAATTCCTAAATTTCTTGGCAATTTTTAAGAATACGCTTGTTTAAAGAATGATTTTAGTAGAAACCATTGAATATATATATGCCTTTGAATTTTATTTTAACTTGTTCTACTCATGACATTTTATCTCATCAACAGTGAGACTACATTCTCAAAATGTGGTTGCTGAATGCTTTTAACAACATAATGATTACAAGGATGGAATTGAAATTCCTGCGATGTATAGGAGTTTCAATTTCTTTCAAGATCAAATTGCCTGTGCCACACTGATGTGGGATGTTCTCTCCCAAATGAGGAGCGTATATTCCGTGTCATTAGTAACCTTAAAGCTAAACATGTAAATAAAAATAAATTTTGTTTTAAATTCTATGCATATTTTATTCTTTACCTCCATTATAAGAATCTGTAACTAAGCAGTAGTTATTCTGTTTTTCAAAATAAGTTTTGGAGTATGAGGATAACCTATGAATAATATTGAGTTTGAAGTACAGAAATTTATAGCTCTGCAGAGTATTGGTAAAAATTCATGTATTATGTCTGAAATGTAGAAATTAACCCATTCCTAGATAAGGTAGTGTGTGTAAAAATGGATACATGCATACCTGAGCCAAATGTTAAAATATATTAAGATTATATGCTTCTGTTTCAGAAGACCAGACAGATTCCTATGCAAACTGAATGTATTGTCCGGTTCTGTATAAAACAGAAAGTATCTCAGTGTGAGTATTTCAAAATAATGTTCAGAATATTAAAACTTGTTAAAAGAACAGTTAAAACTTGTTAAAAGAACAGTTTACATCTATTGGAGTAGCATTAAAACTCCCAAGGCCTTAGAAAATCACGACATGTAGGCATTCTCAACCTCTTACATATATACCCCTCACACCCATAAGTACCTTTCCAATACACCTTTGAAGTGTTAAAATTAACAGAAAAACATCTTGAGACATGTGCATGCATGTGACTGAATGCGTGTACATGTAAGAGGGTAATGGGAAGCAGTAATGCATGAGAATAAGAGAATTCTTATGTGATTTGCCACAAAAATGTTATTGAGAGAGAGTTAGGGAGTTATGGTTTCAGCTCTGACATGCAAAGCATTTGAATTTCATCCTCATCACTATAGTAAGAAAAAGCTGAACAAACTAAATTTCAGTAAATTTTCTTGAACGCATCAGATAACTGAGGACACAGGGAAATCTGCATCCCCAAATCTGGAGATGTAAGTAAATTGAGAGAGTCACAGCTGTGATTTGCTTACTTGGAGTAGAAGCCACAGGAGCAATAAGCAGGTGGGAACACTTAAATGGTAATTTTGGAGATTGCTAGAGGCTGAGTGGGAACTAGTTCAAGAGAGAAAGTTCTGGGAACCACAGTCTTAGGGGTTCCCCACGATGTTGTGGATTTTGCCTCAAGGAAACCATCATGTTCTCAAAGTGAAGATCCAAAAAGGATCACCTCATAGCTCTGGCAGAAGGAGGTGAAAATTAACCATTTGAACCAGAACATTAACCAGAACATTCCTTAAAACAGAAGCCTATTCTTCAATAAATACCAAGATCAATCATAAGATGACAGGCTGCTTCCCCTCCTTCACACCTTAACATCACAGCAACAAGACTACAGTGTAATAACTGTGGATTACAGCTGAAGGAGCATGAGGCAAAAGCTCTATTTAATGAGGAGATCGTAGGGAAGTTTAAAGATAACAGGGGAGTAAAAACAAGGGCATTAGAGGAATATGAAGCCTCTGGAAATTGTAGTTAGAGAAAATATTAAACACAACCCAATGTCTATCCAAATTTATATCAAATCTCACAATAAAAGCCTATTTTCCACATTTCCTATTTCTTAACACATCATAGTAGACTTTCAACAGAAAAAACTGCAAGGTTTGTGAAAGGCAAGAATAATCATAGTCTGAAGAGACAAAAAAAGCAACCAAACCAGACTCAGATATGACACAGATTGTAATTATCAGGAGAGAACATAAAATAACTAAGATTAATGTGTAAATGTTTCTAATGGAAAAAAGTAGGAATATGAAAGAGAAGTTGGGTAATGTAAGATGAGAAATGTAAAATCTAAGAAAACAAATCAAATGGAAATCCAAGATATCAATAAATGGTAACAGAAACAAAGAATATCTTCTATTGACTCAACAATAGGCTCAACAAGACCAATGAAAGAATTGTTGAGCTTGACTGAGGCAAACAGAGACATCTCAAACTGAATGAAAACAGAGCAAAGCATCCCAAAACAAAGTCACTATTTCAAAAGGTGTTAGAACACACAATTGGATATTAGAAGAAGAAAGTAAGATGGTGCAGAAAACATTTGAAATAAAAATGGCCAAGAATATTTCAAGATTAATGACAGACACAAAATCACAAATACAGGAAGCTCAGAGAATTCAAAGCAGGACAAATAGCAAAAATGCCACATCTAGACATATTATATTTCAAATGCAGAAACTGAAGACAAATACAAAATAATGAAAAAATACAGAGGGGAAAAGTATGTTACCTGTTGTGGAACAAGGGTAAGAATTACAGAGGACATCTAGTCAGAAACTATGCAAACAAAAGACAATAGAGTGACATATTTAAAGTGTTGAAAGAAAATTTTACCAACTGAGAATCCTGTATCCAGTGAAATTATCCTTCAAATGCAGGATATATAAATAGTTTTAGAAACAAATAAATTAAGACAATGTATATCTAGGAGCACTACCCTTCAAGAAATGTTAAAAGAAGTGTTCAGAAAAAAAAAAAAAGGAAAAGTATGTAGGAAAGACACCTGGGTCTATATAAGAAAACTAAGAGAGCACTGGAGGAGGAATAAATAAAAGTAAAGTAAAGGCTTTTCATTATTAATATACAGGTTACATATATAATATATATTTTAATATAAAGTATATATACATATTATATTCTCAATTAATATAACTGATAACTGTTTAAGGTAATAATAGTAACAATGCATTGGTGATTATTGCATGGATAAGTGAAATGAATGACATCAATGTCATAAGGCACTCAGTTGAGGTATTGGAAATATACTGATTTAAGATACCATTCCACTACCCAAGAAGTATGATTTGAAAGTGAACTTAGATCTGTTTTACATGTGTATCAAACTCTAGGAGAAACACTAAATTACTTTAAAGAATTTTTGTTGATTCGCTAAGAGAGAAGATAAAATAGAATCACAGAAAGTGTTCATATAACTTAAAAGCTGTTGGGAAAAAAAGAAACAAAGACAACAAATAGAAAAGCAACAAATATGGTAAATATTAGTCCAATTTTATGAATAAACACTTTAACTGAGAATGGTCTAAATATACCAATTAAAAGAAAGAGTTTCATAATGGGTAAAAACACAAGACTCAAATATACCTTGTCTACAAAAACAAAAATAAAAGCTAAACACTTTAAATATAAAGAATCAATAGGTTAAAAATTGGGTAAATGACCCAGAATATCCAAAACCATATTGAAAAGAACAAAGTTGGAGGACTGACAATACCTGACTTCAAGACTTACGATAAAGCTACAGTCATCAGGACAGTGTACTAGAAGACTGGAACAGAACAGAAAGAAACAGATCCATATAAATATAGTCAACTGATCTTTGTCAAAGGAATAAAGGCAATACAATGGAAAACATAGTCTTTCCAACGAATGGTACTGGGACAATTGGACATTCACACGCAAGATAATGAATCCAGACACAGACCTTACACCATTCACAAAAATTGACACAAAATGGGTCATAGACCTAAACATAAAATGCAAAACTGTAAAACCCCTAGAAGTTAACGTATGAGAAAACTTAGATGGCCTTGGTTATGGTGATGACTTCTTAGCTACAACACCAAAGGTCATGATCCATAAAAGAAAAACCAGATAAGCTGGACTTCTTTAAAATTAAAAACTTCTGCCCTGCAAAGGAAAATGTCAAGAGGAGGGGAAGACAAGCCACAGACTAGGAGAAAATATTTTCAAAAAAACATAGCTGATAAAGGACTGTTGTTATCCAAGATATAAGAAGAACTATTAAAACTCTACAATAAGAAAACAAACTATTTAAAACTAAACTATTAAAAATAGGCCAAAGATCTGGATACCTCATGAAAGAAGATATACAGATGGCAAAGAACATATGAAAAGATGCTCTACATCATATGTCAGTAGGAAATTGCAATTAACCAATAAGATACCACTATATACCTAATAGAATGGGTAAAATCTAAAACAATGACACCACCAAATGCTGAAGAGATGTGGAGAAAGAAAAGCTCTCATTCATTGCTGGTAAGGATGCAAAATGGTACAGTCCCTTTGGAAGATGATTTGACAGTTTCTTATAAAACTAAGTATACTTTTACCATGCAATCCAGCAGTTTAGTTGAAAACTATCTTCCACATAAGAACCTACACACAGATACTCATAATACTTTGTTCTTAATTGCCAAAACTTGGGAGCAACCAAGATGTCCTTCAATAGGTGAATGGACAAATAAACTCTGGTACATCCAAACAACTGAATGCTTTTAACACTAAAATGTAATGAGCGATCAAGCCATGAGAAGACATGGAAGAACTTAAACGCTTATTACTAAGTGAAAGAAGCCAATCTGGAAAGGCTACATACTGTATGATTCCAACTATATGACATTTTGGAAAAGGCAAAACTATGAAAACAGTAAAAAGATCAGTGGTTGCTGGGTGTTGAGTGAGGGGGGCAGGGGGATCAATAAGGGGACTACAGAGGATTGTTAGGGCAGTGAAAATACTCTGCATGATACTGTAATGATAGATGCATGTCAACATACATTTGTCAAAGCCCAGAGAATGTACATCAAGATTGAACCCTTATTTAAGCTATAGATTTTGGGTGATTATAATGTGTCAATATAGAGTTATCAGTTATAACAAATGTACCACTCTGGTCAGGGCTGTTGATAGTGAGGGAGGCTGTTCATGTTGAGGGCAGGGAGTATTTGGAAACTCTTTGTACTTTCTGCTCAATTTTGTGGGATCCTAAAACCATGACAAAAAATAAAGTTTATTTTAAAAAAAGAAGAAAGAAAAAATGGACTACACTCAGAGCTGATTCATTTGGCTTCTGAAATTTGTTGCTGTAGGAGATAATGTGTTCTATTCCCTCCACATATTTTCAATGCCCTGAGTTATATTTTCTGCCTCCACACTATTTGTCCTCCATTCTCAAGTCAGAAATCCTTTTAAAACTGCTGGAGGCACAATTAGTGACCTGAAATTTACTCTTCCTGCAGAAAGTTATGTAAGTTGAATATTATTCAAGTTTTAATTCTGTATAACATTTCTCATGGAATTGTAGATAGTACAGAATAACTAGCATAATTCTAGACTTCAGTAATATTTTGGATTAAACGTAAGTTTGAGATATTACTCTAAAATTTAATGGAAAAAGAATATTTTCTCCCATGACTGAAACATATTACATGATAAAAGTCTCTAAGGATACAATTTGTATATTATCTTTCACCTTATTTAAGTAGCTACCTAACATCATGAGGGTGTTTTGTTTTGTTTTTAGTTTGAGCTTCAATTTTCTCACCTAAGAAGTTGGAATCAATTAAAATTCCCTGATGATATTTAAGTAAAAAATAAATAATACAGGCAAAAGCAACAAATACAAGACTAACATTCAATAGTGTTTGTGTATTTTATCCTGAAGAGCCATTTCAATACGTTCTTTCAAACCCAAATATTTATGTTTTAAACAAGATTGGATCATCCTTAGACCAAAAACTCTTAGTTAAGTGTTCTTACTCATGTTATATTTTGAGTTCTTATTCATTTTATTATTCTATTCACGTTATTTGTTCATTCAACCAACATCTTTCCCTACCCCTTTCTCTCCTTCTCCCTTCACCCCATTCCCCTGTTTAGTAAGAATTTGCCACAAATTTTGTTCCCCTACATCTACATACATGTTATGGAGATAAATGCATACAAAAGATAAGCTGGTAAACTGATACAAAAGATACCTTTATATATCAAAATCAGTTATTCTACAAGGAGCACAAGTACAAAATTCTACAAGGGGCACAAGTGTGTAGCTCAACACTTTTCATGTTATTCACATGATTTGAGTTTCCCTGTGCATGCATTTTCCTATTTATATCACATGTCAGTGATCAAGGACCAGAACATTCAGCTCTACAGAGTATATTTCATATGTTCAGCTTTCTAGGTCTACCTTACATTATTAAAAAACACAGACCACAGCAATGTTAATTACCCATAAGTCAAGTAAAAAACTTAATGAATCACTTGAAATAATGGATAAATTATATTTATGAAAGTGCACACTTGAAATAGTGTGCACATGCTTTTGATTCTTAATCAAGACACTTTTCCTAGATTTTACAGATGTGCTAATAATTACATAACATTTATTTTACATACTTTTTTCAAATTACATTCAATATGAAAATACAACCTTGAAAACGTGAAAATAGATACATTATGATTTTAAATATCATATAAAATTTTGTGATTTTTTAATAGGCTACTAGTCAAATCATTAATGCATACTTTATATTTGTTTATTATTATAAGTATATATAAGATATATATATCAGTCTGATATTAGAAGAACTCCCTGTGGACTTGAAAGCTAAATTGCACATTGAAAATATCGACAAACTATAATATCTTTATCGGATTCCTAATTTTTTAAAATTTCTCAAAACTGTAGTTATAGAAAATTATAAATACAGAATCCTAACATTATTAATTTTGGCCTTAATATAATTCTTTATAAATGGAATAATACAAAGTTTACAGAAGATTATATGAACATTCTACATTTCTACAAAATGTATAAAAGGACTGTGATTCCCTTATATCAGTCTCTAGACCCCCATTATCTATCCAGTAGCCACTAGCCACATGTGGGTATTGGACACTTGAAATATATCTAGCCCAAACTAAGATGGGCTGTAAATATAAAATAAACACTAAATAACAAATACTTAGTTTAAAAATATGTAAAATGGACATTTATTTTATATTGATTACATGTTGAAATAATGATATTTTGGATATACAGTCAGCCCTCAGTATCCACAGGTTTCTCATCAGTGGATTTAACCAACCATGGATGGAAACTGAGATCCACCCCATTGTTTGAATCCATGGATGAGAACCTGTGAATATGGAGAACCAGCTGTATGTTGAAAAAAATTCATGTATAAGTGGATCCTTGCAGTTCAAACCTGTGTTGTTCAAGAGTCAACTGTATTGTGTTAATTAAAATTATAATATTAAATGATTATCACCAGATTATTTTTATTTTTTAATATGACTACTAGAATATTGAAAAATACATATAAAGCTCTCATTATATTTCTTTTGAACAGCTCTTCTAGAAGAAAATATCACAAAACTCCTGATCAGTCACACTTTTATCAGTTCTATAGTTGAGGCACATCTGATGACTCATAAGATGTGATAAATTCACTCAAGTTTTTTTTTACCTTGGTGATATGATTTGATGGATTTTCAACAAACTGAATTTGTCTTTGAATTTTGGCATTGAGAAGACACAAGTCAGAAAGCACCGCTGTGAACCTGTCAAAATTTTAATTCAAAAGCAGCATGTATAAGAGTTGTCTGGAGTAATAATTTTGGAATTTTTAGCTTTGGCTATGCAAATAGGTAACAATCATTAAATGTAAAAGACTGAAACATCTATCAAAATTAGTACAGCTGGTAATTTGCATTTCATTAAAATTTACATATGTTTTCATTTGTAAATTTTCTTACACTGTGAGATCCATAAAACCTTTTGAAGTTTAAAGATAGATATCATGAATTCAGTAAAAATTTATGGCACATTTTGTGGATTTGCTCATTTTTCTTTCCTGAAGACAGGAGTCAAAGACTTCATCATTTTCCTGAAGGACCTGAGATTAAAAAAGTTTAATTTCCTACTTTAGAACTAACTAAACTACTTTCTAGTACTGTGACTTCTCTTTGTTTGAGATAAAGACTGCATAAATTTCTTCAATTTAGTCTGTGTTAAATTTTTTTTTGAGTTTTCGAGTTTTAAGAAATTAACTGGAACTATCGAGAGATAGTAAGTCCTCCAGGCAGGGAGTGGGAAGGTAAGGGACTGCTTTCTGGATGAAAATTATAGAAATTTTATATGGTTTAAATTATAACGGAAACATCCTGAATATCTGCTATTGATAGTGGAAGAGTTAGCACTTTCATTAAGAGTAGTTGTTAGGTCTATGTTCTCAAAACTTAGTTAAATTAATTTCATATGATGGCGATCATCAAGGTTTATCCAAAGGAAACTTCTTTTTGGTATTCTCAGACATCTTTAACTTCAGTCACATAAAGTAATACAGAGCAAAACATCCCCTAGGGTCTATAAACATAAAAACAAACAACTCCCCCACCCTGCCACCGCAGACTTTAGCACGTGAAACAGTTATTTTTTATTGCAAGAGCCAGATTTGCTTTGGGAGCACTCATTTCACAAATTTACCTCCAAACTTAGTATAGTCTGAACATACAACCCTTCAACAGAAAAAGGCCAATAGTCTTAAAAAAACTAAACCATTTCTGAAAATAAAACTGATGGTTTTATTTCCTCTTATGTCTATGTCAGCATCATAAAACAGTCAATGCTCAGCCCAATAATTTCAAAAATTTGAACCTCAGATATGTATTTATTAGTAAATAATGGGTTGTTTGAGTTTCTGAATTATTCCCATAATGTAAAATAGCCTAAATTATAGTAGAACTGGAGGAAAGCAGCCACTGCTATACAAGCGGTGGGATCTGCAGGGAGCCAGCTGAGTCTCATGGTGCCAACAACTCAGAAGGGCACCAGCTTGCGCAGGGGTGGAGTCCTAAAGAGCAGTGGCTAGGAGATGCCCCTTAGGTGGTGTATCACCTGTGAATAACGGGAGTCCAGAGACAAGAGCTTGGTGTAGAAAATGGGGTGAATACCAAGAGATTCAGGACAGTGGATATATGCCAAATCTTAAAGACGTTTTTGATACTAATCTCTACAGTAAAGCCATAAACCCTGACCATACATAATTTGAGACCATTTCAGTGGCTCAGAGACATCAAAACTATTTTCATAATAATACCAAGATTTTGTATTTTTTTTGCTGCCATTTTTTTATGAGTGTGGAATTTTCAGAGGCTGTATGAAGTATAAAAGGTGATAAATAAATGAAATACATTCATTTATTTCATTTATTTGAAATACAAATAAATGAAATAAATGAAATACATAAAGTGTGATAAATGAATTCAGGAGCAAATATAAAAATACAGCCAGATATTAAAGACATTTGCAGCAACGTAAAACAGTTCATTCTTCTCACAATGTTTTTCTTGTTTTCCAAAATATAGTTATTTTTAATTGTTTTAATATTTACTTATTTCTTCCAGTTTTATTGACATAAACTAGATATACAGCACTGTACTGTATAAGTTTAAAGTGTACAGCATAATGATTTGATTTACATACATCATGACAAGTTTACCATAATAAGTTTAGTGAATATGTATCATTTCATATAGATGCAAAATAAAAGAAATAGAAAAATATCTTTCCTTATGATGAGAACTCATAGGATTACTTTCTAAACAACTTTTATATATAACATACAGCAGTGCTAATTATATTTATCATCTTGTGCATTACATCCCTAGTGCTTATTTATATTATATCTGGAAATTTGTACCATTCGACCACCTTCCTCCACTTCCCCCTCCCCCTAACCCCTGCCTCCAGTAAGCACAAATCTGATTTCTTTTTCTATGAGTTTGTCTGCTTGTTTTTGAAGTTTAATTTGACCTACCACACTGTGCTAGTTTCTGTTATACAACACAGTGATTTGATATTTCTATACATTTCAAAATGATCACCGTGGTAAGTCTAGTTACCATCTGTCACCATACAAGGATATTACATAATGATTGACAATATTCCTATATTGGACATTTTATACCTGTGACATTTATTCTGTAACTGAAAGTTTGCACCTCTTAATTTCCCTTACCTATTTTTCTCCTCCCAATTCTTCCCGCCCTCAGGCAACCACCTGTTTGTTCTCTGTATCTATGACTCTGTTTCTGTTTCTTTATGTTTGTTCATTTGTTTGGTTTTTTAGATTTAACATACAGTATTAATCTTTCTCTGTCAGACTTATTTCACTTAGCATAATACCCTCTAGGTCCATCCATGTTGTTGCAAATGGCAAGATTTCATTCTTTTTTATGGCTGAGTAACATTCTTTGGGAATATATAACACTTTTATTTTTAACAACCTTATTGGAGTAAAATTGTTTACAGTGTTGTGTTAGTTTCTGCTATATAACAAAGTGAATCAGCTATATGCATACATATATCCCCATATCCCCTCCCTCTCGCATCTCCCTCCCATCCTCCCTATCCCACCCCTCTAGGTGGTCACAAAGTACCGAGCTGATCTCCCTGTGCTATGTAGCTGCTTCCCACTAGCTATCTATTTTACATTTGGTAGTGTATATATGTCAATGCTACTCTCTCTCTTCGTCCCAGCTTACCCTTCCCCCTCCCCGTGTCCTCAAGTCCATTCTCTATGTCTGCATCTTTATTCCTGTTCTGCCCCTAGGTTCTTCAGAACCATTTTTTTTTTTTAGATTCCATATATATGTCTTAGCATACAGAATTCGTTTTTCTCTTTCTGACTTACTTCATTCTGTATGACAACTCTAAGTCCATCCACCTCACTACAAATAACTAAATTTTGTCTCTTTTTATGGCTGAGTAATATTCCATTGTATATATGTGCTACATCTTCTTTATCCACTCATCTTTCCTTTTTTTTTTCCCACTGTAACAGCTCCTTTACTTTGCAGTGAAAATTGATTTGTATATTTTTTGCCTCTGAGTCCTTATGGGATTTCTTTTTAATTCAAACAGAAAGTCACAAAAATTATAATCATCCTCATCACTTCACTCAGTCCCATGTAATTAATATTTTTTATCTTGATTTTTTGTTAGCACTTTTATGAATTCATCAGTTTTCCATTAGAGTTCTGAAAATGCTTATTCATTCAGTTCAGTAGTATAGTCAGTTACCAGAAACCTGTACTTGTCAGAGTCTTTTCCATGAATTCCTTGAAGATGAAACCCTTTTATAGGAACATATTTGCAAAAGCATCAGAGTACACCCAGAACTGTCTGTAATTATTCATTCACCTTTCGATGGACACTTGGGCTGCTTCCATGTCCTGGCTATTGTAAATAGTGCTGCAGTGAACATTGTGGTACGTGACTCTTCTTAAATTATGCCCAGTAGTGGGAATGCTAGGTCATATGGTAGCTCTATTTTTAGTTTTTTAAGGAACCTGCACACTCTTCTCCATAGTGGCTTATCAATTTACATTCTCACCAACAGTGCAAGAGGGTTCCCTTTTCTCCACACCCTCTCCAGCATTTATTGTTTGTCGATTTTTTGATGATGGCCATTCTAACTGGTGTGAAGTGATACCTCACTGTAGTTTTGATTTGCATTCCTTTAATGATTAGTGATATTGAGCATCCTTTCATGTGTTTGTTGGCAATCTGTATATCTTCTCTGGAGAAATGTCTATTTAGGTCTTTTGCCCATTTTTCGATTGGGTTGTTTGGTTCTTTGATATTGAGCTGCATGAGCTGCTTGTATATTTTGGAGATTAAATCTTTCTCAGCTGCTTCATTGGCAAATATTTTCTCCCATTCTGAGGGCTGTCTTTTGGTCTTGTTTATAGTTTCCTTTGCTGTGCAAAAGCTTTGAAGTTTCATTAGGTCCCATTTGTTAATTTTTTGTTTTTATTTCCATTTCTCTAGGAGATGGGTCAAAAAGGATCTTACTGTGATTTATGTCATAGAGTGTTCTGCCTATGTTTTCCTCTAAGAGTTTGATAATGTCTGGCCTTACATTTAGGTCTTAAATCCACTTTGAGATAATTTTTGTGTATGGTGTTAGGAAGTGTTCTAATTTCATTCTTTTACATGTAGCTGTCCAGTTATCCCAGCACCACTTATTGAAGAGGCTGTCTTTTCTCCATTGTATATGCTTGCCTGCTG
This sequence comes from Aethalodelphis obliquidens, assembly GCF_003676395.1. Taxonomy (NCBI): domain Eukaryota; kingdom Metazoa; phylum Chordata; class Mammalia; order Artiodactyla; family Delphinidae; genus Aethalodelphis; species Aethalodelphis obliquidens. The sequence continues at coordinate 1,498,008 of NW_020838017.1, forward strand.
TATCAAAGATAAGGTGACCATATGTACATGGGTTTATCTCTGGGCTTTCTATCCTGTTCCACTGATTTATTTTGTGCCAGTACCATACTGTCTTGATTACTGTAGCTTTGTAGTATAGTCTGAAGTCAGGGAGCCTGATTTCTCCAGATCCGGTTTTCTTTCTTATGATTGCTTTGGCTATTCGGGGTCTTTTGTTTTTCCATACAAATTGTGAAATTTTTTGTTCTAGTTCTGTGAAAAATGCCAGTGGTAGTTTGATAGGGATTGCATTGAATCTGTAGATTGCTTTGGGTAGTAGAGTCATTTTCACAATGTTGATTCTTCCAATCCAAGAACATGGTATATCTCTCCATCTATTTGTATCATCTTTAATTTCTTTCATCAGTGTCATAGTTTTCTGCATAACAGGTCTTTTGTTTCCTTAGTATTTTATTCTTTTTGTTGCAGTGGTAAATAGGAGTGTTTCCTTAACTTCTCTTTCAGATTTTTCATTGTAGTGAATAGGAATGCAAGAGATTTCTGTGCATTAATTTTGTATCCTGCTCCTTTACCAAATTCATTGATTAGCTCTAGCAGTTTTCTGGTAGCATCTTTAGGATTCTCTATGTATAATATCATGTCATCTGCAAACAGTGACACTTTTACTTTTTCCTTTCTAATTTGGATTCCTTTTATTACTTTTTCTTCTCTCATTGCTGTGGCTAAATCTTCCAAAACTATGTTGAATAATAGTGGTTAGAGTGGGCAACCTTGTCTTCTTTCTGATCTTAGAGGAAAAGGTTTCAGTTTTTCACCATTGAGAATGATGTTGGCTGTGGGTTTCTCATATACAGCCTTCACTATGTTGAGGTAGCTTCCCGCTATGCCTACTTTTTGGAGAGTTTACATCATAAATGGGCATTGAATTCTGTCAAAACTTTTTCTGCATCTATTGAGATTTTCATATCCTTCATCTTGTTAATATGGTGTGTAACATTGATAGATCTGCGTATATTGAAGAATCCTTGAATTCCTGGGATTAACCCTACTTGATCATGGTGTATGATCCTTTTAATGTGTTGTTGGATTCTGTTTGCTACTATTTTGTTGAGGATTTTTGCATCTATGTTCATCAGAGATATTGGCCTGTAGTTTTCTTTCTTTGTGACACCTTTGTCTGGTTTTGGTATCAGGGAGACAGTGGCCTCATAGAATGAGTTCAGGAGTGTTCCTCTCTCTGCTATATTTTGGAAGACTTTGAGAAGGATAGGTGTGAGCTCTTCTGAAATTGTATGATAGAATTCGCCTGTGAAGCCATCTGGTCCTGGGCTTTTGTTTGTTGGAAGATTTTTAATCACAGTTTCCATTTCAGTGCTTGTGATTGGTCTGTTTATATTTTCTATTTCTTCCTGGTTCAGTCTCAGAAGGTTGTGCTTTTCTAAGAGTTTGTCCATTTCTTCCAGGTTGTCCATTTTATTGGCATAGAGCTGCTTATAGTAATCTCTCATGATGCTTTGTATTTCTGCAGCGTCAGTTGTTACTTCTTTTTCAGTTCTAATACTTTTGATTTGATTCTTCTCTCTCTTTTTCTTGATGAGTCTGGCTAATGGTTTATCAATTTTGTTTATCTTCTCAAAGCACCAGCTTTTAGTTTTACTGATCTTTGCTATCATTTCCTTCATTTCTTTTTCATTTATTTCTGATCTAATCTCTATGATTTCTTCCCTTCTGCTAACTTTAAGGGTTTTTTTTGTTATTCTTTCTCTAATTGCTTTAGGTGTAAGGTTCGATTGTTTATTTGAGATTTTTCTTGTTTCTTGAGGTTGGACTGTATTGTTATAAACTTCCCTCTTAGAACTGCTTTTGCTGCATTCCATAGGTTTTGGGTCGTGTGTTTTCATTGTCATTTGTTTCTAGGTATTTTTGATTTCTTCTTTGATATCTTCAGAGACATCCTGCTTATTTAGTAGCATATTGTTCAGCCTCCATATGTTTGTATTTTTTACAATTTTTTTCCTGTAATTTATATCTAGTCTCATTAGTGTTGTGGTCGGAACAGATACTTGATATGATTTCAATTTTCTTAAATTTATCAAGGCTTTGTGACCCATGATATGGTCTATCCTGGAGAATGTTCCATGAGCACTTGAAAAGAAAGTGTATTCTGTTGTTTTTGGATGGAATGTACTATAAATATCAATTAAGTCCATTCTGTTTAATGTATCATTTAAAGCTTGTGTTTCCTTATTTATTTTCATTTTGGATGATCTGTCCATTGGTGAAAGTAGGGTGTTAAAGGCTCCTAGTATGATTGTGTTACTGTCGATTTCCCCTTTTATGGCTGTTAGCATTTGCCTTATGTATTAAGGTGCTCCTATGTTGCGTGCATAAATATTTACAATTGTTATTTCTTCTTCTTGGATTGATCCCTTGATCATTATGTAGTGTCCTACTTTGTCTCTTGTAACAGTCTTTACTTTAAAGTCTATTTTGTCTGATATGAGAATTGCTACTCCAGCTTTCTTTTGATTTCCATTTGCATGGAATATCTTTTTCCAACCCCTCACTTTCAGTGTGTTTGTGTCCCTAGGTCTGAAGTGGGTCTCTTATAGATAGCATACGTACAGGTCTTCTTTCCGTATCCATTAAGCCAGTCTATGTCTTTTGGTTAGAGCATTTAATTCATTTACATTTAAGGTAATTATAAATATGTACGTTCCTATTACCATTTTCTTAATTGTTTTGGGTTTGCTTTTGTAGGTTTATTCCCTCTCTTTTGTTTCCTGCCTAGAGAAGTTCCTTTAGCATTTGTGGTAAAGCTGGTTTTGTGGTGAATTCTCTTAACTTTTGCTTATCTGTAACGGTTTTAATTTCTCTGTCGAATCTGAATGGGATCCTTGCTGGGTAGATCAATCTCGGTTGTAGGTTTTTCCCTTTCATCACTTTAAATATGTCCTGCCACTCCCTTTTGGCTTGCAGAGTTTCTGCTGAAAGATCAGCTGTTAACCTTATGGGGATTCCATTGTATGTTATTTGTTGCTTTTCCCTTGCTCCTTTCATAATTTTTCTTTGTATTTAATTTTTGATAGTTTGATTATTATGTGTCTCGGCGTGTTTCTCTTTCGGTTTATCCTGTATGGTACTCTCTGTGCTTCCTGGACTTGACTGACCATTTCCTTTCCCTTGTTAGGGAATTTTTCAACTATAATGTCTTCAAATATTTTCTCAGACCCTTTCTTTTCTTCTTCAGGGACCCCTATAATTTGAATGTTGATTCTTTTAATGTTGTCCCAGAGTCTCTGAGACTGTCCTCAATTCTTTTCATTGTTTTTTTCTTTATTCTGCTCCCTGGGAGTTATTTCCACCATTTTATCTTCCAGGTCACTTATGTGTTCTTCTGCCTCAGTTACTCTGCTATTGACAGAGTATTTTTAATTTCAGTAATTGTGTTGTTCATCACTGTTTGTTTGCTCTTAGTTCTTCTAGATCCTTGTTAAACGTTTTTTGTATTTTCTCCATTCTGTTTCCAAGATTTTTGATCATCTTTACTGTCATTACTCTGAATTCTTTTTCAGGTAGGTTGTCGATTTTGTGTTCATTTATTTGGTCTTGTATGTTTTTACCTTGCTTCTTTGTCTGTAACATATATTTTTGTTGTTTCACTTTTTTTCTTTTTCATGGGTGGTGCTGTATTCCTGTCTTACTGGTTGTTTGGCCTGAGATGTCCAGCACTGGAATTTGCAGGCAGTTGGATAGAGCTGGGTTTTGGTGCTGAGATGAGGACCTCTGGGGAGCCTCACTCCAATTGATATTCCCCAGGGTCTGAGGTTCCCCATTAGTCCAGTGGTTTGGACTCCTAGCTCCCACCACAGGAGTTCAGGCCTGACCTCTGGGCTGGGAACCAAGACCCCGCAAGCTTCATGGCACAGTTTAAAAAAATAAAAAAAGAAGAATGAAAGGAGCAGTACAATATCAAAGAATAAAAAACAACATAAAATTAGAAAGATAAAAATATATTAGGAAAAGTATAACTATAACTGAAACAACTGCAAGAAGGTAAAATAAAAGCACCACAGAAAAAAAGAAAAAAAAGGGGCAGGGAGGCCAAAAGGAGAGAACAATCACATAGTATAAAAATAAAATATAATTAGAAAAATAAAAACTAGGAAAAATAAAAATATAAAAGAATCAACAATAATGAATCAACAATGTAAAACAGAACCCCAATCTAAAAGAGGAAAAAAAAAAGCCTTGGCTCTGGAGGCAGAGTTCAGACGGGTGTGGAACTTAGGCAGAGGTGGGTTTTTGTGTGGGGCAGGACCTAGGCAGGTTGGGGAGGTGACGTTCAAGCGTGGGGCAGGCCCTCTGCTTAGGACCTGCACAGAAGGGTAGAGGCAGTACGTCGAAAGGAGGGCCTCTGGAGTGTGGTGTTCTGGGGTTTGGAGGTAGAGCCCTGGGTGAGGGTGTGTGGGTAGGATTTACACCCAGCTCTTTGGAGGGGGTCCCAGAGGGGGTCTCCGAGTGTAGAGGTGGGGCCCTGGGTGGGGGTGTAGGGGAGGGGCTTGGGTTCTGCACAGCAGGAGGGAGGCTCTAAGCGCAGAGGATTAGGCCCTGGAGCCCAACAGGCTCCCCCATGCCTAAGTGGACAGGCAAAGTACTGCCCCCATTCCCTTCCATTCCTTTGTGCTCCTTCCCCACTGTCTCCCCCGTCGCTCCTGGAGCCCTAACCGAGGGTGGGTCCCACTGTGTGTAGGAACTCCTTCCCTCCCCCAGCCACCCCTCAGGAGTGCTGGTCCCGGAGGTCCGGCCTTTACTTTTGCTCCCCCTTCCCTCCCTCCCACTCCCTTAGGACCTGCGCGGCTGGAGGAGGCCTAGGTGGGCAGAGGATAAGGCCTGGGGTCTCAGGAGGTTCCCGGGGCCCAAGTGGGCAGGGGAAACCTGGCCATGCTCTGTTTTGATCCTCTGCCCTCCCAATGGTTCCCCAATTTCCCCCTTCGGGCATGGGATCCCTTCCCCTCCCCCAGCCACCTCTCAGGAGCGCCAGTTCCGTCCGGCCTCCACTTCTCCTCCCCCTCACTCCCCCCATGCCCCATGTCCTACCCGGTCGCCAGGGGTTCCTCCCATCCCCTTAGGTGCCCATGTCCCCCACGGGTGCCTGGCAGGTACCCTAGTTGTGAGGAGATGGGTATTCCGTGTCCTCCTAGTACGCCATCTTGACTGTGTCAGTATACCACTTCTTATTTATCCATTTATCTGTTGGTGGGCACACAGGTTGCTTCCCTATCTTGGCTATTGTAAATAATGCTGCAATGAACATAGGCGTGCAGATATCTTTTTGAATTAGCGTTTCGATTTTCTTCATATAAATATCCAGGAGTGGAATTGCTGGATTGTATAGTAGTTCTATTTTTAAATTTTTTAGGAATTTCCATACTCTTTTCCACAGTGGCTGCACCAATTTACATTCCCATTAACAGTGCATGAGGTTTCCCTTTCCTCCACATCCTGTCTGACACTTGTTATTTGTTGTCTTCCTAGAAATAGCCATTCTGACAGGTGTGAGATGATATTTCATTGTGGTTTTGATTTGCATTTCTCTGATGATTAGTGATGTTGAGCATCTTTTCACATGTCTGTTAGCCATCTCAAAATACAGTTATTTTAAACAAAAGTATGTTAACATATAATGGATGTATTACTGCTATTTTAAGTGAATTAATAAATACTTAAGATTTTTCTCAGTTTTAATTTGTAATGTGGTAAATATTAGTAGAAATAACCCATACAAACAAAGTCTCTTTGAGATGCTCAATAACTTTTAAAAATATAAAGGAGTCATGAGTCAAAAAAGTTGGGAATCATTATTGTACAGTAACAGATTAAAATTGAGAAATTAAACTTCTCAAAAGATACAGAAAATGCATCTTATAAAATTAAACATTTTCTGATAAACAAATAAGCAGGGATTATTCTTAATAATCTTCATCACAGATTTATTCAAACTATATTCAGATGTAGAAAGAAAAGTTTCTACCTGACTGAATAATCTGAAAATTTACACTTTCAAATCAATAATAATTTGGTCTTTTCAAGTTTAATGATCTTTCTTTTTTCATTTAAATAGTCAATATATGTAGTAGCCAAGGTTTAGATTCCTATTTGTTGCTGAATTTAAAAGTCTTTTTAGAGATTCTCTCCCCTGAATTAAATGCTTTCAGGATGCCACTTCTTTCTTCTCCTCAAAGAGCATCTGGGGATTGAGGATGTCCACTCCATCTTTATGAAAGCACAGAAGATCTGTGCTTGGATGCATATGGTGTCTTAAAAATTCACTTTCTGCTACAGTTTCCATCTGGACTGTTATCTGGGTTGGCAACTCTCAAGTGTGATATTGATAGGTTCCACTGGGAATTTTGAATTATATTGGGATACAGTATCTGAGTGAATGCCTTGGCCATTTTCACATGCTCTCTGCTCTCTGATTAGTCCTCTAGGTGTCCACAGACCCTTTCAGAACTTATGCTTTTTTTTCATTCGGGTCAGCAGTGAATTGCCTCACGCCGGAGGCAGAGTGCATGAGCCCAGGAGCTTGCCGTTGGACTCTGCAATATTCTTCAACATTTATTCAGGAGTTTTTATTTTTTAAAAATTTTTATTGGAGTATAGTTGATTTACAATGTTGTGTTAGTTTCAGGTGTACAGCAAAGTGAACCAGTTATATGTATACATATATCCACTTTTTTTTTTTTTTAGATTCTTTCCCCATATAGGCCACTAGAATTTTGAGTAGAGTTCCCTGGGCTATACAGTAGATCCTTATTAGTTATTTATTTTATACATAGCAGTGTGTATATGTCAATCCCAATCTCCCAATCTATCCTTCCCCCCCTTCCCCCCGGTATTCAGTTTTTAAAGCAACACTTCCTCATCAATGATCAGTGTGAAGGAGTGGATAGAGGAAACCAAAACCTGGCATATTAATCACTGTCTTACTGTTGTCTCCCTTCTACACTCACTCCCCATCTGTTGGGAACAGAGGAACAAGCTTTACTCCCCTTCCAGTTTTACTGGGACCACCCTTGACTTCCTCCTCTTCCTTCTTGATTCCATTTTCCCTGATAAGCTCTCATACTAATAAGAGAAAACAAAGCAGAACTTACAAAATTTCAAAAATTATATATCTATTATGTTTATATTTTTATATAACCTGAGAAGAGATGAAGAGATATCTTCAAAAATCTATAGCAAACTTTACACCAAATAATACTAATCATTATACCAAATAATAAAATGTTAAAAACATTTATAGGAAAGTCAAGAACAAAACATGGATGTTCAATATCATCTGTAATATTCAATGTTTGCCTGCAGTTCTTACATAACACTCTGAGACATTAAAAAAAAAAAAGAGGTGTAAATAAAATGGAAGAGACGTAACAGATATATTTACACTAATGTTATGGCCAATTTGGAAAAACTAAGAGAATTATCGGTCACATTGGTGTTGAATAAATGTGTAAGAATTTTTAGTAAGGTTGTCTGCTGTAAAATAAATATGAGAATGTCAGTAGCTTCAGAATGCCTTTAAAAAGCAAGTAAATTAAAATAAAGTTCACAGTAGCAATACATCAGCGCAAGTGAGAACTTTCCTGTTCCTTCTTTTATTTCTCCCTTCCCTCTCCTTTCTCAGAAACTATAGTTAACACACTGGAGAGGAAAAACAAGTAAAGAAAGAAGAAGCCATAAGTCAAAAGAGGAGACCTTTGCTGATCAAATAATCCCTTCCTGCAGTACCTATCTGGGAATGGCAGATATACTTAAAATTAATTTCAAAGCTTTCATTATATAATGGTGCCAGACAATTTAATTTGTGAAATGAGATGATGTCTTAATTTATAATGTAAAAACATGACATGTGATTACAAAAATCCTGACACCACCTGAGCTTTCATGCAAGGCAATGGGAAAAAATTCTACTGAATGTGTCTTAAAGAAACATGGAAGACAAAACTAAGTTGCTTTGTAATTTCATCTATGAGTAATGCTAGTTCAACTTACTGGTTATGTTATTTCATAAAAGTATACGTCTCTTACTGTCTGACTTTATTCAATCATAAAATAGGTTATGTAGAACATATTTTACATAAGCAAGTCATCAAATCATAGATCTTTGCTTTGGCAAATGTCAGGAAAATTTGGAAATAATTTTAAAAAAACTGTAAATTTCTGATATCAAAATGTGTATGGGTACTAATTAGAAGGAATTGCAAGTACTTTTGCAATGTATCAATAATACAGATTATTTTAAATAATAAAAGAGTAGTTGTAATAGGAAACCATAAACTTTTACATCTTTAAGATACTTACACTATTTATTATATATACCTATAAAATCTTATCTTGTAACATGAAGCCGAATGGCCATGAACCCTGTCAAACCTTTTTCCTAAGCCTCAAATTAGAATTATTTGCTTCCTCTTTGTGTGCTCCCATTGTTCCTCTTAAATAATGCCTGCATTTTGGGGTATTGCAGTGGGGTCTCTCCTGTTAGATTAGGCTCCTTAAGAACAGGACTAATGTCCTCTTAATTTTTGTATTCTCTTTGCTTCATATATTCTAGATACCTATTAGAAAAGTAATGCAAAATAATTGTTAAAAGAAATATTAATATATAACTTAGAATTCTCAGAGTCATGAATTTTTTTTACTATTATGAATGGTTATGATGTTTTTCTAAATTTACTACTTTCCTTTCGCTATTTATTACATTGTTAATCATTGTTAACATTACATGATTATATATGACCTATGCTTACAAATCCTCAAGAATGATTCCTTTGGCTTCTATCTTCAAATAGCTAAATTTATATAAACCAAGCAAACTATTATAAAATGTATATTAAAAAATTATGATCCATTTGAGTGACATTGCTATTATACATATTATAATAAAATATTGTGTAATTTTATTTTCTGACACTAAATAATGGAAATTTTAAGACATTTGCCTGTCATGCTATGAAAAATGAGAAAAGATTTACTTTGAAAAAGTAAAACAGCCATAAATCTGTGTAATGGTTGATAACAGCCAATATTTTAAAGAAAACAAGATAGTGGCTTAATATATTCCAACTGAACTTTAAATTTTATAAATAATATATAAGTAGCTAGGAAAGAAACTCACATTCCAAAGGGAAAATAAAACACAGTACATCTAAGGCAGAAGCAAACTAAAAAACATGATGAAGATCTCTGGAAGGTATTCTACAATTTCATAGTATACCCTGAAATGATCTACATAAAATCTGTCTAATAATGACATTTATTGCCCCAATTTAGCATAATATAAGAAATACAAATGGCATATTTACCCTATTTTCTTCTTTTTTTTTATTTTCCTCTTTTTAAAAATGTCTATGTCTCCTTCTTGGAATGTGCAATTTACAATGTGTATACGACGCACTGTATTTACAACCTTACCTTCCCCTTCCTTCTACTTTTCATCCACCTATTCGTTCTCTTTCTCTTTCTTTTCTTTTTTTTAGCCTCTGTCTTTTTCTTAATGAAACCCTGTTTCTTGCCTCCTTTGGTCTTTACAATGCAGGGGAGATATGCCCATCTCAGGTCCAGGAATAGGTTTTGATTGATTTAAGTCAATCATAATGGTTCTATTCCCTTTTATCAATGATTGGTTTAATGATGCTATGGGTCACAATTTTGGCTAATGAGAACAAAGAGAAACTTCTGAAGGGCTTCTAGGAAATGTGTCCTTGCTCTTATTGATTATGGGAGAGTCCCTTTTATAACCCTGGATTATAGGGGCTAAAAGATATTTTGACACAGATGAACCAGCCTAAGATAATATAACATAAGCTAGCAAAGCAAAAACATTTGAAAATCTGGGTCCCTGAAGCCATTATTGAACCATGATGTCTCCATCAGTTTGGGCTGCTATAAGAGAATACCATAGACTGGGTGACAACAAACATTTATTTCTCAGATTCTGGAGGCTATAAGTCTGGTGGGGGCCCTCTTCCTGGTTTGCAGATAGTTGTTTTCCTGTTGTATCCTCCCATGGTAGAGAAAGAGGGAATGGAAACAAACTCTCTCATGTCTCTTCCTGTAAGGGCACTAATCTCATCAAGAGGGCTCCAATCTCCTGACCTAATTACCTCCAAAAGTCTGCATCTCCAAATACCATTACATTGGGGATTAGGGTTTCAACATATGAATTTTAGGGGAACACAAACACACAGTCCGTAGCACATGGGTTCAACATGTTCTGGAGCTCCCCTAACCTGGACTTCTTTCATGAGACAATAGGTTTCTTTGTTGTACAGACAAATTTGAATCTTAGCATTAAATAACTGAAAAAATTCTACAGGATATAAAACAATTCTACAGCAACATCACAGGTGATAACACTTTTGAAGACTGATGCAGTAATTCTCTGAATGTACCAATATTGTGATTTTTTGTACCCCTCTTCATTGAGACTCCTTTGAAATCCATCATGTATTAAGAATGCTTCTTCTTTTCTTGGTAATTTCCACATTTTCTTGGTAAAATTAACATTTCCCATTTTTAACCTTTTCTTAAAGGTGAGGTATAGTAATACATTTTGTGCCTTAAAGGTAAGGAGAACACACTTGCACAACTCAGTGGTCAACACAGTAAATGATAATGTAAACACAACTCAAATCAAATAAGAGAAGAACTCTGGAAGCTGCCTGCATACCTCTGCCCAATCACAATCCTGACTTCTAATACCATAGATTAGCTTTGCTTGTTTTAGAACTTGTCATAAATGGACTCATAAAGGATATATTATTTTCATTAGATCATTTCTTTTACATAGAGTATGTTTCTAAAATCCATGTATTTTTGTAAGTAGCTACTAATTACTCATTTTTTGCTATATGGAATTCTGTTTAATGAAAATATCACCATTTACCATCAATTTTAATATTATTTATAATATTAAATATATATAAATATTATTATTAATTTGTTAAGTTATTAAAAATGTGAAAATGTAAGCCACAAACCATACAAGGTACTTGAAATATATAAAACTGACTGAGATCTCACATCCAGAACACATAAAGAATCCCTAGAATTAAGATAAAGACAGAAAAACAATAAAATGAGTGAGAAATTCACAAGTGCTGTACAATGGAAGACACCTAAGTCTCCAATAAAAACCTGCCAAGATTATTTTTATTAGTAGTAGTCATAAAAGTACATATTAAAGCATAATTAAATTCCACTACACATTACATTCCTGAGAACTGCCAAGAAAAAAAAAAAGATAACACCAAGTATTAGCAAACAAGTGGAGCAATAGGAAATTTTAGACTGTGCCATTAGGGTTGGGAATTAGATCAATATTTTAGAAAATATTTTTCTTGCTCTTACAACTTGACTATATGCATTTTATGACATGAAAATTTCATTCATAGGTATATCTTTACCTGGTGGCCATTTGTTTTGAGGGACATGTGCTTGAATATTTTTAGTAGAATCAATCTGATTGGTCCATAAAACTGGAAAGTACTTTTTTAAAAATCATCCGAATGTGTGCTTTAATATCATTCAAGTTTCTATATCAGTTCAGTTTTGTGGGTGGTGTAGTAATTTACAAACAACTGAGCACTAAAGAATGGAGAAAAATAAGGAATAAGAGTTTAGTGTTGAACCTTGACAGAAATTCCCTGGAAGTCTATTGTGTTCAAAATCCAAGCACACTAAACGTAGCTGTATCAGTTACAGAATCCATTACTATGTTTACTGAGCTAACTCTCATTCTCCACAACAATTTTTCACACCCTCTGAACTATTCTCAAGCCTAATGTACCAGCCATGGATGTGTATTGCTCAGCTCTCCCTTTAAGAGAGACCCAGTGGAAGCAATGTAGTTGGTTTACTGGCTCCAGCTGCCAAAACTTTGAATCCATCAGAACATTCAGGATGGATATATTTCTCCCTGGGCTGCTCCCAGCCAATGATTGTGCATGGCAGAGAGAACAGAGCACTGTTTCTGTCTGACAAAGGACTCTTTAAATGTACACTCTTTGCCCCATCAGACTGGTTGAGAATTTCTCAGAGTGCACTGTAGTCTGTGACTTCTCCTGTTCAATCATCTTTCTTTTCCTATTTCCTTTAATAGTTGTCAGACCTGCATTTGGTCTAAAAACTCTCATTGCTTACTGCTACTACTTCTGTCCTTTGCCCCCTGCATTGACTTTTCCTCAAATAAATCTTTTGCACATCCAATTCCATCTTGGTGTTTGTTTCCAAGAGGACTTGAACCAGCATGTCTAATAACCTACGCCTTCTCCAAAAACTCTCAAAAGTATTATCTCACTGTCTTACCTTACAGAGATTCTAAAAGCAAACTTACATTTTTATCAATTAATTCTTCCTTCCAGATTATTAAATAAAAGTTGATCTTCTGCTTTAGATTAAAGGTGACTGAAAATTATTCGCCACTTTCCAATGAGTAGTGAAATCTAATTTTTATACCCTTAAAACTGAACTGGGGCTTCTGAGACCAGATCACATGGAGCCTTGCAGATTTCAACCAAGTCTCTTAGAACACTCTTTCGGGGAGGCCTGGGGCACTATGTAAGAAGTTAGATTACCCTGAGACTAGAAATAAATCACATACTGGCCTCTGATCCATAACCCCAGCTAAACCCAGCCTTCTGGCCATTTCTACCAAGGCACAAGGCATGAAGGAAGTAATCTTGGATGGTCTAGACCCACCCATCTACCAACAATCTCTCAATGGCACATGGTACAGAAGAAGTGCCCAGCTAAGCTTGCCCTAAATTCCAGACCCTCAAAATCTTAAGCTATAAGTAGATACAGTGAAATTATTATTGCTAAGTTTCAGAATAGTTTATTATACAACAATGGATAACATGAACACTCTTTCCTCTCTGTGGGCCATTTCTCAACCTTGTATTCTGTCCTTATCCATATTGTTCTGTGAAGGATATAGAGCTATAGTTTGTCTCCTTTGCCTCTATACAAGTTCACACTCTCTTCTGATACCATTTTTAATACGTTTAAATCTTAAAAACACGGACTCTGTGGACTAGGCCTTTTTTTTTTCTTTTGCAGTACGCGGGCCTCTCACCGTTGCGGCCTCTCCCGTTGCGGAGCACAGGCTCCGGACGTGCAGGCCCAGAGGCCATGGCTCACGGGCCCAGCCACTCTGTGGCATGTGGGATCTTCCTGGACCGGGGCACGAACCCGTGTCCCCTGCATCGGCAGGCGGACTCTCAACCACTGCGCCACCAGGGAAGCCCCGACTAGACCTTTTGAGCTAACAATAGACACCAACATTTCAGTGGTTTAATAACACAAAAACGTATATCTTGTTATTGTTCGAGTCCTGGGGAAGAGTTAAGATGGTCAGAAGAGCTCTACTACATGATCATTCAAATACTTGTGCTCCTCTCATCTTGAGTATCCATCCTTGAGGGATCATCATAGTCTGCCTCTATCATACAGAAGAGAGAAGAGACAGAAAAGGGGCACCGAAGATTTTATACACCAGGCACGATAGAGGAACACCTCAAAACTGCTCATAATTGGGACTTCCCTGGTGGTGCAGTAGTTAAGAATCTGCCTGCCAGTGCAGGGGACAAAGGTTCAAGCCCTGGTCTGGAAAGATCCCACATGCCGCCAAGCAACTAAGCCCATTTGCCACAACTACTGAGCCCACATGCCACAAGTATTGAAACTCGCATGCCTAGAGCCCGTGCTCCACAAGAGAAGCCACTGCAATGAGAAGCTTGTGCACCACAACAAAGGGTAGCCCTCACTCGCCACAACTAGAGAAAGCCTGCATGCAGCAACAAAGACACAACGCAGCCAAAAATAAATAAATATAAAATAAATTTATATATATTAAAAAAAAAAAAACTGCTCATAATCTACTGACTAGAACAGGGTCAAATGGCCACAACTACCTGCAAGGGATCCTAAAATACAGTTGACTTGCAAACCCAAGAACAGGAGAAAATGATTCTTGAAGAAGAACATAGGTTCTACCATATTTACTACTAGATCAAGCAAGTTATTTGTTAAAGTGCCCCAAATAACTGTGAAAGCTAGGCATTTTGTAATTCTTATTTAAAGAATTAGCAAATAATTTTATGAATTCCTGCTATCAGATAACTCCATGAGAGCAGTCTTTACATAGTCTCTTCCTCCTTCTTCTCCACTCACTTCCTTCATCCTCAAGGTATCTCTGGAAGTACTCATAGAACATAGACCACTGTATACAACTAACACATTTAATAAAAGCATGATTTAATGAATTCGTATGTTTTTTTCAAAAATATTAAAACTTATCATTTTTATATGTAATATCAGTTTCCTATAGCATTATACTGAGAGTCTAACCTTTTCCTACTAATAAGGGATGCCTGTTTTTTATACATTACATTATACATTAATGTATCTATTTTAGGTCTCTATTACATGTTCACTCACTATCCTATTTTAATTCCCAGAACTTTATAATAATTCTTTATATGACAAACAGCAAGTACCTCATGCCCAAATTATTCATCTACAAAACCATATTGGTTGTATTTGATCTTATTACTGTGTTTTAGATCCAAACTCTCTGGTAAATAAAAACGCTTTGAGCCAAAATGTCAACATGAGGAGCTCTGGGACCTTCTCTTCATAAAACAACCATAGGTGGCTAAGGTCTCTGGAAATTGTCCTAAGGGCATGCAGCAAAAGAAGAAATATTTATTCAAGAAAATTTGTTAACTCTTATTAAGAACAGCAAGAATCTGTGGCACTTGAGCAATGACCTGACCCCTCCTGCTCGTCCATCACCAATGCAGCAGCTGTGGCCAAGGAAATGGGGCTCTCTCTCCTCTCATTTTCTGAGTAAGTGATGTGGCATCCCTCCCAGGAGGATCAGGGACCAGGATTTCTCATCCTTCTAAACTCCCAGTTGCAGAGGCTAAGTTCTTGGTAGGTGTTGCCAAGAAAATGGGGGCTTCCTTCCTCCACTTAGCTCCCACTCATAAGGCAGAGTTATATTCCCAGAAATGGCAGGCTGAAAATATTGGGTCTCTGATCACTATCATTCCCACTTAATGATGGGGTAAGTTACCATTATGGGAGAGACAAGCAAAGAGAACTGACAGCCACTGTCCCCATTCAGCACTGTACTATAGAGGACGGGTATCATTCAAAGAGAAGGGGGTCATTGTTCCCTCCCACGGCCCTAGACAAAGACTCAAAATTTTTTCCCAGGGGACCAGGCAGTCTATAATAGAAGAAAACTCTGAAGCTCTCCCATGGAAAATGCCTTTATTTGAAAAAGAGTGTGGTGAAGTTCAAGCATAAGTTACTCCCAAAACAATGGAGATTTCAGTGGTAAACAGTAAGAGCAACAGGCTAAACCTTAGTCCATATAGTTTACCAGAAAGTATCAGAGAATGAGACAGCTAAGATGAACCCTTCTAGGGTCAGTATAAAGCTCAAAGACTAAATCTTTAAAAGAAGCCTGAGTTTAATAGGATCAGAATATGGAGCAATCCCAAGGCATCATCAAAAACAACAGAACAATCAGCCTGCAACTAGAGAAACTGAGTGGAATACCAGCAGAGGCAGACAGATTCATGGAGAGATCAGGAAAAGACATAGTCAAAGATGGTCATGCAAAAACCAGTCATCTCAGTGTGGTTGTGTGCATACCCAAGGCTGCACCCTCGGAGCATCAGTATCAGAGGCTTCACAATGAAGGGCAAAAAGATTTCAATGAAATACTCAGAATACCAATTCTTCATAATTGCACATAAACATTTTCCAGGATAGACCATATGTTAGGGCATGAAACAATCTTCAATACATTTAAAAGGTTTGAAATCACACAAAGTGTGTGCTCACACCACAATAAAATGAAATTAGAAATAAGTAACGGAAAGAAATTTGGGAAACACACAAATACTTTGATATTAAACAACACACTCCTAATTAACCAATGAATCAAAGAAGAAATCACAAGGGGAAACAGAAAACATAAAGAGATGGATAAAAATGAAGATAGAGCACACCAGGGTGTATGGGATTCAGCTAAAGCAATGCTTAGAGGGAAATTTAGATGTGTAAACACCTACATAAAAAGGGGAAAGATCTCTAATCAGTAGCAAAATCTCCTACCTTAGAACATAGAAAAAAATAAAAAGAGCAAACTATACTAAAAAAAGGAAGAAATAATAAGGATTAGAGGAAAATAATGAAATATGGAATAGATAAACAAAATTGACAAGCTTTTAGCAATACTAACCAATTTTTTTTTTTTTTTTTAAGAGAGAGGATTTAAATAAACAAAATCAAGAATGAAAGAGGGGACATTATTACTGACCTTGCAGAAATATAAGGGATTATAAGAGAATACTATGAATAATTATATGCCCAAAAATTAGACTAGATAAAATGGACAAATCTACAGAAGCACATAAAACTATCAAAACTGACTCAAAAACTGAGCAGAAATCTGAATATACCAATAAGTAAAGGGACTGAGTTAGTGACCAAAAAAACTTCCAACAAAGAAAAGCCCCCAGTCAGATGGCTTTATGGTGAATTCTAACAAACGGTTAAGGAAGAATTAACATCAATCTTTCTCAAACTCTTCCAAAAAGCTGAAGAAGATGTAACTCTTCCTAACTCATTTTATGAGGACAATATTACCCTGATACCAAAGCCAGACAAAGACATCACAAGGACAAAAACAAACAAACAAAAACCTATAGACCACCATCTTTTATGAATATAAACAAAGGAAAACATAGGTGTAAAACATCATTACCTTGAATTAGGCAGTAGTTTCTTAGATATGCTACCAGAAGCATGAGCAATAAAAGAAAAAGTAGATAATTGTCCTTGGTTTTTGTAAAAAAAATTTAAAATTAAAAACTTTTGTGCTAAAAAAGACACAACCAAGGAAGTGAAAAGATAATCCACAGAAGGGAAGAAAATGTTTGCAAATCATGTATTTAATAAGGGACCTGTTTCTAGCACTTGTATAGTTTAATCAGTCTTACACAGACAATACATATTTTCCTATAATTATTGCTCAGCATCATTATCTTGTCATCACATTGTCCCTGTCCTTTTCTTCTTACTTTGAATAATTTATCTGTTAGATAAAAGATTTACTTGTAATTCTTTTCCAAAAAGGATGCTTTCATCTCTAAATACTTCTCTGTGTTGCCACTGCATGCGAATCGTAGGTTGGCAAAGTGTGAGATTCCTGGGTCATAATACTTTTCCTTCACAATTTTGTAACAAAAGTTTCTTTTTTTTCCCCAACAAGTAAAGAACCACTTTTTTGCCTCCCTAACTTCAATTAACCTTCTCACATGCATGTTCTGAGCTTAGTTTACATATGAAAGTGAATACCTCTTAAATAAACATATATAATAACACAAAATTTCTGAGAGCAAGTTGATGATTCAAGCAATAATAATATACTAATATTTTAAATCAACTTAAATGCTAAGGATTAACACTGATTTATAAACACAGATACACAAATGTTAGAACATTAGCCAAGAATTTTTATTGGTTTCACCACAGGAGTTTCATAGATGTGTTATCTACTTAGCCATACAACTTCTCATGGTGCTTAGTTTATAAAGAGCATAAATGCAAATGGATATATATATACACACACACACACACACACACACTCATACCTCGCCAATGATGTCTACTTTTCCAAGTTATAGACACTTCTAAAACAAATTTTACAATACTGAGGTTATGCCCTATAGATACTGTTCTGAATGTTTATAGTTAAGTTCATTATGCTGTATTTGTCTTTATTGCTCTAGGGTTTATAGCTTCCATTAAAATGACACAGGGCATGCTTGTTTCAATGAAAATTGTACTAAACCAAGGCCAAAGAAAATTAGCATAATTCCCGCTGAAAGGTAACTTGAAAACTTGTGAAACCCTTCATTTTTTAAAAAAGGAAGCCTGACTTTGAACACTTGATATTTATTTAATACTGTGTAAACTTGTAAACATGGGTTAAATCTTCTCAGCAAAAGTAAGTGAAATTAAAGTTTAGTTCAAAGAAAAATCAGTACTGCAGAAAGTTAGATGAGAATGAAAATAAATTAAAATTACAGAAATTAAAAAAAAATCTAAATTAGAAAAGGTAAAAATCACACCAAGAGGACGTGGAGAGCACACATGACAAGTTTAACATTGTCCAAAATATTATATGGAGCATGGAATCAAAAAAAATGCCATTAGTATTTTTGTTGTAGAATCCAGAGTAAATAAGAATATTTTGATTTAAATCATCCTTTTTTAATGGTAACATAGATGTTTGTTTTATTTATTCATTTTGATAACATTCATTTACTGAGAGAATATTCTGCAGAGTGGAAAGGCACATAACAAGTAAGCTATACATTTTAGTTGGAGAATCTTCATAAACAACTTTACTTCAAAGCAGACTGTCGAGACCACTATACAAGATGTATTAAGTGCTGTGGGACTACAAAGAAGGGAGAGGTGACTCCTTATTGGTGTGATCAAAGAAGGCCTCACAGAAAAGGTCACGTTTGAGGGACTCTAGAAAGATAATAGGATTTCAAAACTCACAGTTCGGAGGGTGCGTAAGGCCTCAGAAGGATCATGAATAATTTAAACAAAAGTCTTAAACCAGAAATGTAGCAAAAAAATGATAAGGAGATCTGTTTGAGTGTGTAGCAGAGGGCTTGAAGGACTGTAATGAGAGGCTAAATTAAAGTGTGACATCAGTGCCAGAGTTATAGAAGCCTTGGATGCCAGACTGAGGGCTTCTTTATCAATTTGATAGAAAACTATGAGTTTTAATTTGAAAAGTTTTTTATCTAGAAGTTGTTACAAAGTGTCAAACATTTAAAGAGTGAGATTCAGGAGCTTCATGGATTACATTGTCATATATTAGCTAGATTATGCCTCAAAGTAGTACCTTAAACATACTTTTTCTAAATGTATCATGGACTGAACATTGTAACAACAACAAAGACGTTATCAAGACATAAAGGCAGACTTGACACTGCTCCAGTGCTTGTAGGAGGAATAAATAATGAGGATCTAATATGATATGACAATAACTTAGCATAAAATATTTGGACGTTTTCCAAACTATTTGAAATTTTCATTTGCAATCATTACTCTTAAGGATGAACAGTTTGCTCTTAAGATATAAGCTAATAAAAGTATGAGGCACTGCCATTATCGAGCTATTTTAAGATAGTGTTTATCAAATTCTTTATAAATCCTTCTTTAGCTGAATTTTGTCAAAATTCAACACCCATTTATAACAAAAACCCTCCAGAAAGGAGGCATAGAGGGAACTTTCCTTAACATAATAAAGGCCATATATGACAAACCCACAGCCAACATGGTCTTCAATGGTGAAAAACTGAAAGCATTTCCACTAAGATCAGGAACAAGACAAGGTTGCCCACTCTCACCACTACTATTCAACATAGTTTTGGAAGTTTTAGCCACAGCAATCAGAGAAAAAAAAGAAATAAAAGGAATCCAAATCAGAAAAGAAGAAGTAAAGCTGTCACTGCAGATGACATGATACTATACATAGAGAATCCTAAAGATGCTACCAGAAAACTACTAGAGCTAATCAATGAATTTGGTAAAGTAGCAGGATACAAAATCAATGCACAGAAATCTCTGGCATTCCTTTACACTAATGATGAAAAATATGGAAGTGAAATTAAGAAAACACTCCCATTTACCACTGCAACAAAAATAATAAAATATCTAGGAATAAATCTACCTAAGGAGACAAAAGATCTGTATGCAGAAAACTATAAGACACTGACAAAAGAAATTAAAGATGATACAAATAGATGGAGAGATATACCATGTTCTTGGATTTGAAGAATCAACATTCTGAAAACGACTCTACTACCCAAAGCAATCTACAGATTCAATGCAATCCCTATCAAACTACTACTGGCATTTTTCACAGAACTAGAACAAAAAATTTCACAATTTGTGTGGAAACACAAAAGACCCCGAATATCCAAAGCAATCTTGAGAACAAAAAATGGAGCTGGAGGAATCAGGCTCCCTGACTTCAGACTATACTACAAACCTACAGTAATCAGGACAGTATGTTACTGGCACAAAAACAGAAATATAGATCAATGGAACAGGATAGAAAGCCCAGAGATAAAACCATGTACATATGGTCACCTTACCTTTGACAAAGGACGCAAGAATATACAGTGGAAAAAAGACAGCCTCTTTAATAAGTGGTGCTGGGAAAACTGGACAGGTACATGTAAAAGAATTAAATTAGAACACTCCCTAACACCATACACCAAAATAAGCTCTAAATGGATTAAAGACCTAAATGTAAATCCAGACACTATCAAACGCTTAGAGGAACACATAGGCAGAACACTCTATGACATAAATCACAGCAAGATCCTTTTTGACCCACGTCCTAGAGAAATGGAAATAGAAACAAAAATAAACAAATGAGACCTAATGAAACTTGAAAGCTTTTGCACAGCAAAGGAAACCATAAACAAGACAAAAAGACAACCCTCAGAATGAGAGAAAATATTTGCACATGAAGCAACTGACAAAGGATTAATCTCCAAAATTTACAAGCAGGTCATGCAGCTCAGTATCAGAAAAACAAACAACCCAATCCAAAAGTGGGCAGAAGACCTCAATAGACATTTCTCCAAAGAAGATATACAGACTACCAACAAACACATGAAAGAATGCTCAACATCATCAATCATTAGAGAAATGTAAATCAAAACTACACTGAGATATCATCTCACACCAGTCAGAATGGCCATCATCAAAAAATCTACAAACAGTAAATGCTGGACAGGGTGTGCAGAAAAGGGAACCCTCTTGCACTGTTGGTGGGAAGGTAAATTGATACTGCCACTATGGAGAACAGTATGGAGGTTCCTTAAAAAACTAAAAATAGAACTACCATGTGACCCAGCAATCCCACTACCGGGCATATACCCTGAGGAAACCATAATTCTAGAAGAGTCATGTACCAAAATGTTCATTGCAGCTCTATTTACAATAGCCAGGACATGGAAGTAACCTAAGTGTCCATCAACAGATGAATGGATAAAGAAGATGTGGCACATATATACAATGCAATATTACTGAGCCATAAAAAGAAATGAAACTGAGTTATTTGTAGTGAGGTGGGTGGACCTAGAGTCTGTCTCATAGAGGACCTAGAATCTGTCACACAGAATGAAGTCAGAAAGAGAAAAACAAACACCATATGCTAACACATATATACGTAATCTAAAAAAAAAAAAAAAAGGGTCATGAAGAACCTAGGGGCAAGACGGGAATAAAGACCCAGACCTACTAGAGAATGGACTTGAGGATACGGGGAGGCAGAAGGGTAAGCTGGGACAAAGTGAGAGAGTGGCATGGACATATATACACTATCAAACGTAAAATACCTAGCTAGTGGGAAGCAGCCGCATAGCTCAGGGAGATCAGCTCGGTGGTTTGTGACCACCTAGAGGGGTGGGATGGGGGGGTGGGAGGGAGGGAGACGCAGGAGAAAAGAGATATGGGGACATATGTATAACTGATTCACTTTGTTATACAGCAGAAACTAACACACCATTGTAAAGCGATTATACCCCAATAAAGATGTAAAAAAAAAATAAATACATCCTTCTTTAGGATTCCTTCTTTAATCCCTCTTTAGTGCTTTATTTTCAAAATATATTTGGCATAGTACTGCACATTAATCATTTAATACGTATGCTAAACTTTTAACTAACAGTAGTTTCTCATCGGAAAAGTTTGAAAGTTCTGTAAAGTATAAGAATATTTGCAAACTCTATTTATGTGTGAGGAACCTCTTTGTGTGAGGAAAATATTTGAATTTTTATGTGTGAAAATTAAGTTAGTTGAGACTAGAAAATATAATCTGTAGGTACTCTGAATTGAGCATGTGTTGTGCAGGATGCTTCTATTTGTCAAACATGAAGGAAGGAGTGAGGCACTCATCTCAGGGTTGGGATATGATCAACCTTTTAACATACATGGTATGAGACCATCCAGCATTCAGACGAGGAGAGAGGGCCAGTGTCATCGTGTTAATTAAAAATTCGTTTAAATGTTAGTAGATCTTAATTTATTTTTTATTTAGATTAAAATAAATATCAACAGGAGTTCTGATGTTTGCTTCTACACCACTATCAATCTTTCTGATCCCTACTTTGTAAATCACTACTCTACAATTATACCTTAAGCTTCATATTAAAATTCTATTCAGATGTGAATGTAGCAACAGAAATCTCTCTCATTTCCAACTGTCTGCATAAAATAGTAACACCTGATTACATTAGAATAATCCACTCTTTCTGGTTGACTGTTCTATATTTTCCCTTACCTGAAAATTTTACAAGCTTACTTTGCCTGTGGTTTAAGCTATACTATTAGCCATATTATTCTTTAAACAGTGGGTAATTTTGGAATCATTTTGTTTTCACCTACTTGGGTTTGTTAGAAATTGTATGTTAGACTAGCTCTATTCTTTAATTCTTCATGGGCCTCTTAAGCCTGACCACTGATTTCTTCCGCTCTAGACCTATTAACATCTTTCTCTTCTTCTTCCTCCTCTTCTTCTATTTTTAAACCACTATCATAATGTTAGAAGACATACCGCAGAAAACTAACACATTAGTCAGGGGAATGCAAAACTTATATAGGGTGGCAACTTTAAGAGAGAGAGGGCCAGAAGAAGTCACTGTATTGAAAATGATTGATGGTATATGTCAGTTGATTTGAAAAGGAGTCAATGAACTCAGAATTTAAGGCAGAGAAAATGCAAGGATATTAATACTACCAAGTAGTAGAATACAAAATCTGAGCCCATGTGAGATAGATTTTGCCACTTGATGAAGCCTGTGAGCTCAGATTTTCCTAAGTCATTTGTTTCTTTTTATTATTGTTTAGATGCAAGAAATTAATATTTGTGTAGAATGAGAGGTATGAGAAGATTAATTAATTAAAGATTGACTGATTCATTTAATAGGCTGATTTTTGAAGCCAAGGAAAAGATATCAAAACCAAAGGAGCTGAGGTCTAAATAGACATTTCTCTAAGAAAGACATACAGATGGCCAAAAAGCACATAAAAAGAAGCTCAACATCGCTAATTATTAGAGAAACGCAAATAAAAACTACAATGAGGTATCACCTCACACCAGTCAGAATGGCCATCATCAGAAAGTCTACAAACAATAAATGCTGGAGAGGGTGTGGAGAAAAGGAAACCCTCCTACACTGTTGGTGGGAATGTAAATTGGTACAACCATTATGGAGAACTGTATGGAGGTTCCTTAAAAAACTAAAAATAGAACTACCATATGATCCAGCAATGCCACTCCTGGGCATATATACATAGAAAACCATAATTTGAAAAGATACATGTACTCCAATGTTCACTGCAGCACTATTTACAATATCCAAGACATGGAAGCAACCTAAATGTCCATCAACAGAGGAATGGATAAAGAAGATGTGATACATATATACAACAGAATATTACTCAGCCATAAAAATGAATGAAATAATGCCATTTGCAGCAACATGGATGGACGTAGAGATTATCATACTAAGCAAAGTAAGTCAGAGAAAGACAAATATCGTACAATACCACTTGTATGTGGAATCTAAAAAAAAAAAAAAGTTACAAAAGAACTTATTTATAAAACAGAGACAGACTCACAGACTTCAAAAACTAACTTACATTTACCAAAGGGGAAATGTGGGGTGGGAGGGATAAATTAGGAGTTTGGGATTAACATATACACACTACTATATATAAAATAGATAATCAACAAGGACCTACTGTATAGCACAGGGAATTCTACTCAATATTCTTTAACAACCTATATGGGAAAAGAATCTGAAAAAGAATATATATATACATATGTATATATATACACATATCTGAATCACTTTGCTCTACACCTGAAAGTAACACTGCAAATCAACTATATTCCAACATAAAATAAAAATTAAATAAAACAAACATAGGAGCTGATTACATGGATGTCTAAATATCTAAAAACCAGCATAGATTTTTGGTTCATAAGAAGCACATAGATTGACTAGAACCCCATTTTTACCACCGCTCTGCCACGTGCCTCTGGAGCCACAGTGCCAGTGGGGCACCCTGAGGGCAGAGGCAGAGCAGTAGTGCTTGGTCCTACATGGCTGAGCTTCTCAAGGAGAAGCTGGCACTGGCAACAGAGGTGGTGAGGTAGTCTGATGGGGAGTCCTACGGGACATTGATGACCATAAGTAAGCTTGTCTGAATCTGCATGTGACAATCTGCAGGGACTCCCAGAGATAACTGGGTGAGACTTTGTAGTGGGAACAAAAGACACTGTGATTTGATCACTAGTGTTTATTGCTCCCTTAGAGTAGTAAAGCTCAAGAACACTCAGATACAAAGAGGAGTAGAGAAATCAACAATCAGGCAACGGTTTGAGGTTGGTTTTGTGGAAGCAGAATCACTCACACTGAGATCGTGGCTCAAGCCATGAACATAAATGTGGTTTGTAAATGAAAGGTGAGAAGAGAAATGTGAGAAAAAGATCTTAAGAGATATCCTCATTTATTCTGCTATTTCATTTACATTAATATATTTTTTTTCTATAACCACTGAGACTCCAAACTTTTGATTTTTGGTGAATAAGTGTTGAGAAAGGGAGAAAATGAATCAAATAAAGTAGAATGTGTCCCTAAAGATAAAGCCATTTAAGTCATAGGATGCAGATGAGAAGTTTTAAGTATTACTCATAAGAGGTCATTACTGTAGAGATGTACATATTAAATTCTGCTTAATATAAAGACAGAGACATATCGGCACTGTTAAGGTCATTTTAATTAAAACTGGGGGAAAAAATCACTCATGTTTGAGATTCTATATTTCATTTTAGTAGCCCTGATCATATGTGCTCTAGAGAAATTCTTTAGTCTATTTTCAGAGATATATTTTCTCAACTATAGGTTTGGTTACTTTAAAAAGGTATGAACCACATAATTTTGTATCTTTTGAAATCCCATTTTAAGCAAAACTTCTTTCTTTGTCCTATTTTATTCAGCAGCGGAAAAATTTATTTTAAGTATATATCATATGTTAGATGAATCATCGAGTGATTTACACTGCACTTTAGTTTCAAATATTTCCTTTTTTATATTGCCAGATTACTACTGATAAGAACAAGACAGCACTTTTCTTTGGAGTTGTGCTAAAAAAACTAAATAAAACCAAAGAGTAATTTCTGTAATGTTAATTTTAAAGAGTTGTAGCTACTGAAACAGGCGGTATAAAAGTGAATGGCGTGGGACTTCCCTGGTGGTGCAGTGGTTAAGAATCTGCCTGCCAGTGCAGGGGACATGGGTTCGATCCCTGGTCCGGGAAGATCCCACGTGCCGCGGAGCAACTAAGCCCGTGCGCCACAACTACTGAGCCTGCACTCTAGAGCCTGCGAGCCACAACTACTGAGCCCACGTGCCACAACTACTGAAGCCCGTGCACCTAGAGCCTGTGCTCCTCAACAAGAGAAGCCACCGCAATGAGAAGCCTGCACACCGCAATGAGGAGTAGCCCCAGCTCGCTGCAACTACAGAAAGCCCGCGTGCAGCAACAAGACCCGACGCAGCCAAAAATAAATATATAAATATATATTTTTTTAAAGTGAATGGTGTAAAATCAATATGAATTGACTTCCTTGACTTCATCAAGTTTATCTCATAGCTTTACCTTCTAACTCTTCTAACTTAGATTAGTCTGGAGAACACACTGAAATGCTGAATATGTTACATAAGCCAACAAAACAGTGAAATTAGCATTCGAAGGATTGTATAACCAAGGGGATAATATTGTTAACTGTGAAAATTTAAGGATTATTTAAAATAATAAAATATTTTTAAATTTGATTCTTTCTATAATTGAAAACAAATCCTTAATAGTCTTCCTAAATGCTGAGCTTAACTAAACTAGTGACTAGGTTAAGCAAACCTTGAGAAACATTTTTCTTTATCTATTTCTAAGAATTGGAATAAGATAACAATATTAAGTACCAAGGAACACTGTAAAATGGAGAAAGTGCAGGTAATTGTTAAAAACGTGGGAATACCCTCCTAGAAAATCAATACTTTAGTTGCATACACTTAGTATTTGAAGTAAATAAAAAGAGAAAGATGAGTGTGCCACCACTAATTCTGTATCAACATGGGATCAAAGGAAATCAAAATGGAAAAATAAAGTAAAATTAGAAGATACTGTTCAAAAGCTCAAGAATGTAATGATGCTATTGGAAGAACCCAATGATCCTTATAAACACTGACACCTTGGAAAAAGAGTTTTAAATACTTGCAAAGCTGCAAGCAAGCACAAATGAAAGCAGAACACAACTATGTGTGTATTTTCTATTAAAGTACAGGACAAAGATTCCCACAGAGGCTTCTGCTAGTTTCATTTGTCGTTGCATAGACCTCTGTTAAGAGAACATTCCGCCTGTCTCCGTAATATGTAAGGTCAGACATAAAAGAATAAAAGCATGTTTCTTTCCACAAGAATTTGTAGTTTGGTTAGATATAAAAAGATGTGACCTGAAATTTGAGAGATGGGAAGGATACAGAACTAGTTTACAGCACGTGGATGAGGAAGAAAACAGGAACATCGGGACCAAAACACAGAGATTAAATCTGCTCAGCTGTGATGAATTACAATAAAAAACCAAACAACATTTTAAAGATTCAAGGGGTGCTATATTTCTGTTTTATAGATTAGGAAACTGGAACCAATTAGCTTACCTAATGTTACACACATAAAAGTAGAGCTCAGAGATTCCAGCCCCATGTGCTGCTAACTTCACAGTATCTCTGAGTTTCACTCTGAGCCTTGAGTAGAAGAGATTATGTTTGATGGAACTGAGCCATCAGAAAGTCTTAAGGAAGTTTCTGACATGAGTATAGCGCAGGAGAAACAAGAATGCCCAGCAAGAAACAATAGGAACCTCAAATGTGTATCAGATATATTCAAGTACACCTCTTATGATTAATGTGTCTTTTCTTGATTGAGCTGCTCAATTTGTTAGAGGAAAACCAACAGAATTTACTGGCTTTATCTTTAAGGCATTGATGTGGTTTTTTACTGTGTCAATTTTGCTAAACAGAAGCTACATTTTCTAGATTCCCTTCCTTATACGGTTCTGGGTTAAGTGTTGCCCACAAGAGAAATTAGCAGGAGATTTGGAAGGCAGGAGTGAAGCAGTAGGCCTTACACTACAGGCAAAATCCCACACGTTGTTGCTGACTGGCTGGCTCAGGTCGGTGACATGGGACAGCCATGCCCTCATTCCTCTACTTCCCACTGGATCTCCTCGTTACACTTTTCCGAGCTTTGGACCAGGTGTGTGTGCAACCTTGAAAGGCAGCAGCTTCTTCTTCAGGTCACCTATATGGTTGGGGTTAGATGCAGTGAGAGACAGACAGGGGTTCCAAATTGTGCCTGTGGGTTCCTGATTTCCCTCGAAGATTACAATTTATTTTTGCAGGTCTCAGTTTGTTCCTGATTTCCTCCCTTACGCTACCTGGAAATGGCCTGCCTTGATGAATTTAATTCAGGGCTGCTCATCAGCAAAAGCAGAGATCACAGCCCTTCAGAGACTTCTGCAGCTCCCTCTGTCATTCCTCGTTGGTGGATGTTCTCTGCTCCACCAGCCACTCCCACTCAGAGCTTGATTTCCCCTACTTCTCCCATAATTGTGTAAGGTCTCAAGCCTGTAGTAAATTATTTATTTTATGTCACTTTACCAGACCCTAACAGATACAGGCATGAAATAAAGAGAGTTCATTTTTTTCCAATTTAACCAAGAGTTTAATTCCTACTTTTCTATTAGTCAAACATACTTCCAAAATGAACTCAGAGTTCTTTTAAGTGCCATTTTAGAATGATTTTATCCATAATGGTAAAATTTATATTGAGGAAAAGATAGGTAAAATAATACAAGTTGTATTTCCTTTCTTGGTCCAGGGACCATAGGATGAATGTAATATATTTTCTTATGATAAGGGCAGACTCTAGTCAGTAAAAATTTGGCCATGATGATTCACCACATTATTTTCCATATGATCCAGCAATCCCAATCCTGGGCATATATCTGGAGAAAACTCTAATTTGAAAAGATACATGCACCCCAGTGTTCACTGCAGCACTACTTACAATAAGCAAGACATGGAAGCAACCTAAATGTCCACTGATAGATGAATGGATAAAGAAGATGTGATATATATATCATATATATATATTACATGATATATATATATCATATAATATATATAATGGAATACTACTCAGCCATAAAAAGAATGAAATAATGTCATTTGTAGCAACGTGGATGGACCTATATATTATCATACTAAGTGAAGTAAGCTGGACAGAGAAAGACAAATATCATAGGATATTACTTATATGTGGAATCCAAAAAAATTGATACAAATGAACTTATTTACAAAACAAAAATAAATCCACAAACAGAAACTTATGGTTACCAAAGGGAAAAGGGAGGGAGGGATAAATTAGGAGTTTGGGATTAACATATGCACAATACTGTACATAAAATACATAAACAACAAGGACCTACTGTATAGCACAGGGAACTATACTCAGTATCTTGTAATAACCTATAATAGAAAATAATCTAAAAAAGAATGTCTTATATGAATCACTTATACATTTATATATATATTTATATATACATAAATATATATATACACATATAAATATATATATATATATAAAACTGAATCACTTTGCTGTACACCTAAAACTAACACAACATTGTAAATCAACTACACTTCAATAAAAAATGCAATCTATTGTGTTTTTGATCTGTTCTTTGTTCTGTGATTATCTGTTCTTTAGTGCTTCATTCCTTCTAATGTCTTAACATTCATATAATTGGAAATGCCATTTGACAGAAAGATGTTTGACATCATAGGTTAGTCATTATGTAGAACTTGTAGGTAACACCCAATACCTTAAATTTGGGATGGCTTCATGAAAAATAATGAAAACAACAGCAGCAGCAGCAGAAAAAATACAGTTGAACAAATACTGCATTCAACAGCTGTATTTTTTGTATGTTCATTTAATCTTCTCTATCACAGAACATTTAGAAGTTGATATTATTCTCAGTTTAAACATGAGGGACTAAAGCCCCAAGAAAAAATTTTTTAAATTGCTTCTAAGTCATACAGCTCATAAGTGGCAGAGAAAATACTTGAACACAGATATGCCTATTGTCCAAGGGCTTATTCTTTACACCAAAATTCTCTTCAAAATTCACCTTTTTCTTTCCTTCAAAACTCAACTTTTTTTGTTTTAAGGAAATATAACACTTTTTTTTTATGCCTCTGCATATAGCTCATTTACTTAAACCCATATGAATCCTATTAAAGGGCATGCAAGATTTTATTTATTTATTTTTTTTATTATTATTATTTTTTTTTGCGGTATGCGGGCCTCTCCCTGTTGTGGCCTCTCCCGTTGCAGAGCACAGGCTCCGGACATGCAGGCTCAGCGGCCATGGCTCACGGGCCCAGCCGCTCCACGGCATGTGGGATCTTCCCGGACCGGGGCACGAACCCGTGTCCCCTGCATCGGCAGGCGGACTCTCAACCACTGCGCCACCAGAGGGGCCCAGCATGCAAGATTTTAAGATGAAATGTTGCTGTTATGGATGCCAAAGGTAATATACAAACTGTTTTGTATGGCTACTTTAAAATATTTTTTTCCAAAATTACCACATCTGACAGGGATGTTTTGGCCATCATAAAAACAAAAGCCAATGACAATAAAACAGAAGAGCAGAGAGACAAGTTGGGTAGTCTGGGTCTTGAATTTATAGTGGGATCTTGATAGAATTAAAGCCTTCTGGAAGTGCTTTCTACCCAGTCAATTTGGAAATATGACAAGAACCATCTCTCTCATGACATTACAGTACTTCGCTTGTCAAACATTTAAAGAGCAAAAAGAAAAAAAAAAAAAAAAGATGTGTGTTGGCTTCAGTCCCAGTTTAAAACTGGTTTGCCCACTGATTACTGGAAGCACTTTTATAAATGCAGTCTGCTTACCCACTCATCTGTCGACATTAGCAAGGCTTTGTTTCACTGAGAGGTTGTGCTGGTTTGGGTTGGGGGGAAGACAATGTCCATTTCCTGTTCCATTTTTGCATTTCGAAAGCATGAAACAGAGATTAAGCAATGGAAAGTATAACCTCTCTTTGACAATATGTTCATGAATCTATTTTCCCAAAATGATTTTGTCATGACAAAAACTGAGGGTGATTTTGATGTCTCAGATTTAAAAGTATAGAATATGAGAGAGAGAATATGTAAGAGAAAAAGCTGAAATCCACGATTACTTAAATCAGCAAAGACACAAAGATCGAGTATAAGTGATAAATGACAAATATATCTTATAATTTAACAATGGATAGTTATAAAGAAACCTGTCATATCTATTTCTCTTGTGGAGGCAGACTTATATTCTCAATTAAGGCATTCAACATTTCTTCCTAATACAGCCATACTTCTTAATATAAAACAATAAAATTCAGAACACAGTAATAACCTGTTTTGCAGCATAACCTAATAATTCAGTTAACCCTTTACTTCTTCCTTAGAAGTACCTCCATTATTTTATCTGTGTGTCTATGTGCAGGCATGCATGTTTGAGTTTAACCTACAGAGTTGAGTAGCTAGAATTTTAAGAGTTGTAGCTTGAGAGGGGAGTGTGAACAGAACTGATGGTATGCTTCACATATATTCATGCCAGCTTTAAAGAACTAGCTTGCAACCTGTGAGATCATAAAGGTTAGACAAATATATACTTTATAAGAGAGGCTGCAGGTATAGAAAATGCAAAATCTTTTTTCCCTGCTGTCTGGAAAGCTCTTCTCAATTCCTTCACTCTATCTCAGCTCAACAACAGGAGTCCCCTAAATCTCCTAGCCTGGGTTAATGTGTTTTGTTAGATGCTCCTTTGTTCCCACAATTTATCTCAGTTCATAGGATGAGTTCAACAGAATCTCTAAGGCTTGTGGGGGAAACAATGTTACTGGCTTTGCACCATGGCCTCTCCAGTGAACAGGAACCGACACTGTGCTTAGAAAGTATTAGATGCTCATAAATCTAAGTCAAATCAGGGACTTCCCTGGTAGTCCAGTGGTTAAGACTCCGGGCTTCCACTGCAGGGGCTGGCGGCATGGATCCGCACCCTCCTTGGGGAATTAAGATTCCTGCATGCTGTGCGGGGGGTGGGGGAAGGAATGTAGTGTGGAAACAGTATTCAAATGAAAAAATAATCCACGTCTAACAGTACAATCTGGCCTAGAATCAAAATTTGCTCATCATGGGCTTCCCTGGTGGCGCAGTGGTTGAGAGTCCGCCTGCCGATGCAAGGGACATGGGTTCGTGCCCCGGTCCGGGAAGATCCCACATGCCGCCGAGCGGCTGGGCCCGTGAGCCATGGCTGCTGAACCTGCGCGTCCGGAGCCTGTGCTCCACAACGCGAGAGGCCACAGCAGTGAGAGGCCCGCGTACCGCAAAAAAAAAAAAAAAAAAAAATTTGCTCATCATAAAAGACAAAGACAAAAATGCTAAGAGAAGATATGGCAAACGAAGGCTCTGTTCCACAATGCAAAAGTATTCCTTGACATGAAATGATAAGAAGAAAACCTACTTTGGAGAGAAGCGAAGTCAACTTTAGTATTAATTTTGCTACTTTTGTATTTTTGAAGGGCATAATGGCTCAGACTCACTTTCCTGCAAGAAAGATAAAGAGGAAGGGAAAAGAATGAGAAAGACAAAGGAAAGGAAGGAAGACACAAGAGGCGAGAGAGGGCTGGAGCTTCTCTTTCTTGGTGATTAACTGGTCTCTCCTGACCTTATCAAGGGCTGCTGGATGGAGTGATCCTTCAGCAACCAGAGCAGAAAAGACGGAAGGTTGATAATGATAGTATCCTCCTCACAGCATTGCTACGAGGTTTAAAAGATTTACTAAAGTTCAAGTTTCTAGCATAGTTCCCGGAACATAGTAAACCTACAATGAAACAGCTCACTAAAATACAGCTCCTGTTTAGCTAATTGAAGACTTTGGAGATTTTTTCACAATAAATGTTAGATATCATTATTGTTCTTGATGTCCTTATTGTTTTTATTATTACAATGTAGTCAGATTGTTTGTCTTTGAAAGGGTGGGATAGTGCCCTTGACGCACTGCTGCAGTCATAAAATCACTGAGTGATAATATGCAACATTTAAAGTAAGAACCACAAAAATTCGTCTAACCAATCTGACCAGGCATAATTCACTGAGAATAAAAATACAAAATCAAACAAAGCAAACTACAAATTAAAAGAAATATATAGGTCTGTTATTTTACACTAATTAGAGAAAATTCAGACCATATCAATAAGAAAAAATGATCTTTTTTCTTCACATAATAAACTTATATAATAAACCTAAAAAATTTTAAACTAGACTCTTTTATGTGTGTTATCTTCTAGAATGTAGGTGGTACAAAGAAGTTGATACATTTTCTGAATTCAAATATTATATACAATATTGAGTCTAAAATATGGATTTTCCTCTTAGAGCTTTGAGAACCAACTAGCTAGAAATTATGCAAGTATATTAAAAATAGGAAGATCTTTTTGTATTATGTGCAGATTTTGTTATCTAATAATAAGCACAGATATTATTTGGTTGACATTAAATATAGGTAACTATTATTTCTATTAGAGTATATACTATTGTCTCAATTTGAAGATCTTTTTACCATTCATTTAATTCAGACAGGCTCTAGTTGAAGGTATAAAAGCAAACATGAATTGTTAAGTCTCAATTCCATTCAAAATATGTATTAGTGAGACAAAATTTAGTTTATAACTAAGAGTTTCAAGGTAAGTAAGTAAACTATTTAGAAAAACTTTAAAACAGCTGGATAATTCATAAATTGTTTCTGAATTAACTCAACATGAAATTCAATGGACAGATGTAATTTTGTCTTCAAATTAAATTATTCCAAAACATATTTTTTCATAAAATTACTTGCATCTTCAAAAATATTTTTACTAAAATTAAATGAACAAATCATAAAGACCTAATAAGCAATGGTCTAGGAGTTTAAATTTGATGGTTTCCTTTTGTCAAATGTTTACTACCTACAGTTCACAGTTAGTTAATTAGGGACTTAGCGTGTTTTTTTGAGGTCATTGCCTCGCACACTGAATGGCTACACTGACAAAAGTGTCAGGGGTCTATGTGCTGTGATAGTGTTGCTCAAAAATGTGAAATTGTTGGTAACATTTTCTTTTAGAAGTAAATCTAGCATCATCTCTTGAGATCCAAACTCAGGAAGGTAAGCAGACATCTATAAAGAAATAGGAGCAGAAAGCTGGGAATGGTGCTTAATCCAACTTCTTTTTTTCCCACCCTTTGTGGCAATGTGAATCAAAATTAAAAAAGAAAAGTCTCAGCAAGCATCCTGATAACAGTTCATGCTTCAACTCTTTTATTTTACTAGTGGGAAATTAAAAAGAATTTGCCCTGCATAGTTAAAAAATTGAGTTCCTTTTGTGGCTGTACTCTGATTTTGTTATTATATTTTTCTTCTCTAGTTGAAAATACCCTAGATTCTATCTTGCCATTCCAATTCTTAAGCAACAACATTTTGTATTTAAACTGCTATTTATACACTGTTATTAAAACAATCTCACATATCACGCCACCTGCATAAAAATATTTGACGAAATATATCACCATCTAACCACAGGGAACTTGACTAAAATTTTGGTATTAGTATGCTGAGTTTTATTAGACAGCATATGACAGATGTTCTTATACAACTGAAAGTCAAATGTTAGGATATATGTACAATAAAAACCTTAGTTCTATGTTGTATTGTATTGTTTCACTACAGTTGTATAACTTCATGTCTATTAAAACATTGTTTATTAAACAAATTTAATAAATGGCAAGTAACTGCTGTTGTAGCTACTTTACATGACTCTTAATTTATAACCTTTCTTTTCTTCTTTTGAGTATAACGTGGATAGAATTGCAACATACAGTATCACACATATAAAACTTCTCCAAACACGCAATATATTATTTTTCACCAAGGAGATGTGGTATTTTAAATGGTGCAGCTAAAAAGACTCAAGTCATGATCACCAAAATTCTTTTCCTCTATCTGAACACTTTTATCACCTGATAACTCAGCTGGCAAAAGTTATCTAAATGCTTTAATGTTTTGGTTAAATATTTTGGTTTGTTAATGGATGAGCTGAAAAAAGGAGGCAGCCACTAAATCTATTAGCATCAGAGTAGAGAATAATCAAGAGTTCAGGGAAATGTGAAAACATGGTAAGAAGCTAGAAAAGGGAGAATAAATGAATAGAGAAAGTCACAACCTCTCTGAAAGATGATAGACTAGGGTTGACATTACACTTAAGAGCAATAAACTGTGAGGAACATTTATTCCAATAGAATACCACAGGGTAGAGAAGCATACAGATAGAAAGAGAAGGATGTCATCATATTTGATTTGACTTAGATCCATAAAATAGACTTGCAGTAATCTCTCAATAAGTAGAAATTACAATAAGGAACATGTTATGAAGTTGGTCAGTAAAAGGTACTATCATTTGATTATACTCAATTGAGTGGGAAAGTACAATTTCTGCTTCAATATTCCTAGAGTCAATTGTTGGTTTCATTTTATATTTACTTACACAATTAATATGAGTTCATTATAGTAAAAAATCATATTATCCAATCAGGGATAAATTTTGTTTGTATTCCACCCATTTTTTATATTTAATGTACATAAATGGGAACCTTTATACATACAATTAGGTATTATTTTCTGATTTTATAACAAGGTAATTTCTTTCTATATCAGTAAATACAATACATAAGAGGAAAATACTATCATTATTCTCATGTTATGGACAATAAAATTGTGGCTAGTTATAGCTAGTAAGAGAGGTAAGATTCATAAAATCTTTTATCACTCATTATTACATTCACTCATTATTAGAAGAGTGGCAATCAAACGTAAAATAACGTTTGCTGCCCAAGTGTTTTGACTTTTATTATCAAATTGCTCAAATATATACCATTATAATTCCTACAGCAAAATATATTTGTATATGTATATATACATACATATATATAGTTTAAGGGATTTTATATATTCTCTCATCAATACAGATAATTTTCAAATTTTTGCATTTCTGTTAAAATCCCACTTACATTTTTAATTTATCTTTTGCTTACTTTTGAACTGGAACATCTCCATGTAATTATGAATCACTTATTTTCTTATTTTTTATTTGTGGTTTTCTTTATTACTATGTGTAAGTGCTTTTTAAAAAAATATCTTTATTGGAGTACAATTGCTTTGCAATGTTGTGTTGTGTTAGTTTCTGTTGTGTAACAAAGTGAGTCAGCTATATGTATACATATATCCCCATATCCTTTCCCTCTTGCGTCTCCCTCCCACCCTCCCTATCCCACCCCTCTAGGTGCACACAAAGCACCGAGTTGATCTCCCTGTGCTATGCAGCTGCTTCCCACTAGCTATCTATTTTACATTTGGTAGTGTATATATGTCAGTGCTACCCTCTCACTTCATCCCAGCTTACCCTTCCCCCTCCCCATGTCCTCAAGTCCATTCTCTACGTCCGTGTCTTTATTCCTGTCCTGCCCCTAGGTTCATCAGAATCTTTTTTTTTTTTTTAGATTCCATATATATGTGTTAGCATACGGTATTTTTCTCCTTCTGACTTACTTCACTTTGTATGACAGACTCTAGGTCCATCCACCTCACTACAAATAACTCAATTTTGTTTCTTTTTATGGCTGAGTAATATTCCACTGTATATATGTGCCACATCTTCTTTATCCATTCATCTGTCGATGGACACTTAGGTTGCTTCCATGTCCTGGCTATTGTAAATAGTGCTGCAATGATAGTCAACAAGTACATGCATTTCTTTTTATTACACAGATGTTTAAAATTTTTTCTTAATTTTAACATGTGTTTGAATTTGTGGCACAACCCTGCCAACTTTGAAGGTTTTCACTTAGTGGCATTTAATCTCCATATATACTTTCAATGTTCTGCCTTTGAATTCATGCTTCACAGTTCTTCCCCACCACATTTATATTTCCCTCTATATGCTTATGGTTTCTCTGTTTACATGTAATAAATATTTAGTTTATCCAGTATTTATTTGAGTAAATTATATGAGAGGAATTAGACTATTAAATTTAGTCTATATTTTCCCAATTTCATAAAACCAATAATGCAATCTCATACATAGATTTAAGATGCTATTTTATTACAGATTAGAACCATACATTTTGAAGATCTGTGTAACACTTTCTCTTCTTGAAATATATTTGGCACCTGATTATTTTACTCTTCCTGTTAATAGGACTTGATGTTTGGGAAGGCAATTTTAATTAAAAATTTTTTCTTATTCTATTTTATTTATTTGTCCAAATAGATATGATAATTATTTTGTAAAGAAAAAGAAAACTTTGCTAGTT
This sequence comes from Aethalodelphis obliquidens, assembly GCF_003676395.1. NCBI lineage: Eukaryota > Metazoa > Chordata > Mammalia > Artiodactyla > Delphinidae > Aethalodelphis > Aethalodelphis obliquidens. The sequence goes on from NW_020838017.1 coordinate 1,534,709, forward strand.
TAATGAGAATTTCATCAAATCCTAGGAAAGTTAAATAGTTAAATAGTCTTTAAATAGTTAAATAGTCTTTAAATTATTATATTGCTCAGCAAAACTTGATATTTCTCTCTATAGATTCTGAACAATTCTTGTTTTAATGTTCTTATGCATTTTATAATTTTGTTGAGATCTTTCTGTCATTTGTACCTGATTCCTAGATTTAATGTTATGTTAATATCTGGTGACTTGCTCAATGTTTAGTGTTGGAATCAACTGATATTTCTCTATGGAAATATTTTAAATTATTTTTTAATATTTGGAACAAATGTCTGCATATGTAGGACAGAATGACATCAATATAAATATATGTGTCAGTTATATATATATTTATAAATACCAATATCAAAAATCTTATTAATGATTCAGATTCTGTAATTGATATATAAATATAAATATTTTAGTAATTCCCACTTTTAATTTACCTAGCAATTTTGTGAAAAAATTCTTAAATAAGCAAATCATCATGGGGTGAATGAATTAAAGAGCAGCTATATTAAATAATTCTTTATTTATATGGTAGCCAGACCTTGTAAGTGATACATTAGATATATTTGATTTTATTTATTGCATTCTCTTTTGTTCTATTTATTATTCTGCTTCTATTGCTTTATAATTTTCCTGTGACATAATTCTTAGCTTTCAACTTCTCCTGTTTCTACAGTGTATTTACAGGGTGTTTTTATTAATAATTATATTTTACATTTTCAGAAGTATTTATTATCTGAAGTTTTTTACAATTTAGAGTCAAATGCAAAACATGCTTTATATTCCAGCTAATTAGGTAAATATCAAGTTTTTCCTCTATCCCTATTGCTTTCATACCACCTGTTACTTCTTTTTAAAATGTTTTATTTACATTTATTATCCCATATAGTTTTGCATTACAGAAAACTTCTACAGGGAAAAATTGTACATTTGCCTTCTCATAACAATCTCTATTTTAAATGATTTAAGTACTCACAGATCACCTTTTTATACCCTGGCTTTCTCATTCTTACCTATACTTGCCAAATTTTTTTTTTGGTAGGGTTAAAAATATGTTATATATTAAAACACCTTTCTTTAACTTTATACATTTAAAAAATGTGATTAAACCCTTAAATGTTAATCTTTTTCTTTAAACTTTATTAGTATGGCTCTACTAATTTTAAGAAAATGTTACATCAAAAACTGAAACCATCACTTTTGTTTTAGATTTACACAAAGAATAGCATTTCGTTAGCTCACCATTTTTTCACTCCATTCTTTCCTTCTTTAAAACATTTCTCCTAAAAGAAAAAATGTCTGCTTTTTTAAGCAAATCTTTAAAAGTTCCCTTAGAGAGGATCTTTTAATAATACACTTTTCATAAAAGTCTTTATTGTTTCTGAAAGATAGTGTGCCTGGGTATAAGATTCTAAGTGGAGGACAATTTTCTCTCATAATGTACAGTTATCATCCCACTGTCTTCTGGCTGCCTTTGTTATTACTAAGAAACAAGAAATTATCACACTAATTGCCCTGCCTTTGTAGGCAGTTTAGCCCTTTTTTCTGGCTACTTTTAAAATCTTCTCTTTGATTTGAATATCTTCTGAGTTTCATTTTTACCTCTCTAGGTATAGATCTGTGTTTGTTAACTCCTGTTTGGGACTCATCAGGCTTCCTGAAACTAAGAATCTGTGTCTTTCAACAATACTGGACTAGTATCGGCTGTTCTACATTTCCAAAATTCTGGGTCTTCCATTCTTGCTATCCTCTTCTTTTGGCTTTTTGTATATCTTTTATATGTATATTTTGCATTTTATAGCAAAATATTTCTTGCTCTCTTCTCTATTCCAGTTTTACTCTCCTTCACATTTCCCAGCCTTTTCTCTATCTCCTATTTTGGGTTTTCTTGTTTTTCAGATGTGTCATGCAGTTTACTCTCTCCTACTTATCTTTGGCTTACCTCATCCATTGATTGATTTTTTAAAATCAATTCTTACATTTTTAATTTCTTAAAGTTCTGTTTGATTTTAATCAAATATGCCTGGTCATATTGATACATATTTATTTTTTAAGCATAATTTTGATTTCCTTTTTTTTGTAGTTTAACAACAAAAAAAGTCACCATTATATTCATTACATAAAAATTTTTCTTATCTGTGACAGTATATTTTGTTAGTTTTGTTTATGATCATTTTTTTCCCTGATATATTTAAAGATTTTTGATCATGAGTTTAAGTTTCTTACCACTTTATTTAGAAAAATTTTCAGGTCTGCAATTAAAATGCATCCCCTAAAGAAGTTTTAGTTTTCTTTTGCTAATTCTCTAAAAGCACTTAAACATGGGGACAATTAAAATATATTTTTTAATTTGGACGTTTTCTGGCCTCATAGGTAATATGAATTGCCCTAAATCCAAGTAAGATTAGGCGTTTCTTTAGAGGTTTTCAAATGAAATATTTTTCCACTCTATTCAAGGCCAACATAATTATAGATCACACTATTGTCCTTTGTAGAGTTCTTTTTTTTTGAATCTAGTCAGCCCACTGTGAATGTGGACTTTCAGTGGTTCCAACAGGAATGAGCAAATGTGTCCCAATAACCCCAAGACTCTCTTTGCCCCAATGGATTTAAAGTGTGTCACTTCTGAAGAATTTCTTTTCTTTCACATCAGCTCAGCCTCTACCAGTATTTCTAGGTGCGTTCCCAGAAAAGTTCCTCTGATCATTTAGTACACAGTATTTAAAAACAGCAAATTAATTTAGTTCTTTGCATCCAAAATTACTCATATATTTTTCTTTTTATACATTTCCTAATTATTGACTTCACATTTTCCCAGGGTTTATCAAGATGAGTCTCTTTCATTAAACTGTCATTCAACATGAATTGGTAGGATAAAATTTGGATAGAATTTTTTTTTAAAACTCCAAAGAACAGTGGTTTATACAGGCTTAAAAAAGATAGAAGTTTATCTCTCTCACGTAACAAAGTCATTCTAAGACAGGTATGCTGGCTTCAATATCATCAGGGACCTAGGATTCTCCGCACCAGCTTTCTACTTCACAGTCCAGGATGGCTGTGCTAATTCCAACTGTCACACTGGCACTGAACCCAACACAAAAAGATAACATTGGGACTTTTGCTAAGACTTTTTAGAAGTTATACATACTACCTTTGTTACAACCTTTCAGAAGTTATACATACTAGAACATTGCCACATTGCAACATTTAGGTTCAAGGTATGTTAGAAAATACCAGCTAGGTAATCATGTGCCCAATTTATATTCAAAGGTCCTATTGGTAAATAAAAATAAATTGAAACTGGGGAAGAATCATCAGTCTCTGACACAATACATCCATGAACACCCATCCTTGCATATGGAACATACTGACTTTCACCCCCAAAGAAGCAATTCCAAAGTTGCATCCAAATACTGTACCCAACTTCAAGCCCAGGATGTCTAGGGATGTTCCTTTCTTTCCATCAAGCTGTGATATGACTTCCAATGGCCTAGTTATTTATAAAATGGTAGAAAGTCATAAGGGTAATCACAATACAATTTTCCAAATAATAAGCAATTAGCAGCCTGGTGGTAGAGTAAGTTCTTAAGCTTGTCCAGCTGGCAGCCCCTGATTCTACTTTCTGGGAAAAACTCCTTTGTCATCTGTAGTCCCAGTCTCTGTCCTTAAGAAGTTGTCCCCTGTCCATTATCCTCCATGGCCCCATCTAAAGATGCCCTTAGAGTGTCCAAAGTTACAGATGGTGCAGATTTGGGAGCCCCACAGTTTGATTTTAAAGGATGAATTTTCACAAATTTTTGGAATTTCTTGCTACCTTCAATGCCCCTTTTAGAAGCCATTTGATTTGTTTGCTTGGTTCCATATACAAGAAACCATAGCTAAGTATTTTTGCCTAGACATAGTTTTTAAGCCTAAAAGCTGATCTTACACATACTGACTCCTGAACCCTTCTTATCCTTTTTTTTTTTTTTTTCCCAAAGAAGCTATATCATTTATTTACAAAACAATAGCCTTGGGTAGAAAGACAATACACTAACTTTGTCTTTCCCTTGGAAGACTTGCTTAAGGGGAAAGGAACTCTTAAACAGGAAAGGTAGCAGCTGCTGAGGCTGCAACTACAGAGCTAACGCTGGGTAGAAGGAGCAAAGAATATTTTCTGCAATCTCTTCCCTTAAGGTTTCTAATACTGTACATATCACTTGCACGTCATTACATCGGATAGAACATATTCATATGACTACACCCACCTTTAACAGAGCCAGTCAAAAGTTGGCTTTATTTCTGGCAACCGTATGCCAAAAGAAAGGCTGGGGGTTCTATTACACTATAATTGAGGAGAAAAATATTCAAAGAGCAGTATCTACTACCAGATGACCTTGTTTTTAGTGCAAACAAGAGCTTGGGTTATGGAGCCAATGCCTCAGTTCAAACCCTAGGTCTGCTACTTCTAGTAACCGGTGGCAAGCTTGTTTCAAATGAGGATAATGCTATTGCCTAAGCCTCAGGGTTGTCATATGAAGAACATAAAATAATGTTAGAAGATGTCTGGCACTAAGTACAGAGCTCTATGAATATTAGATATAATTATACTACATTATGGTGCTTATAATAATTATGATAATGATTGTATGTTTTGTCCCATATCCTTTAGATTTACTTTAAGATTTACAGTGGAATGAAGCTAAAGACCACATTTCCTGTCAATTCTCTGTATCCATATAGTCAATAATTACTATGTAGGAGGCACTGTTTGAGGCACTGGGTCAGTGAAGAAAACAAGATCCTGCTCTAATGGAACTTCTGAGAGTCTTATCTCCAATGAGCCTCATTTCCCACTGCATGACACCCCAGTCCTCTGGATAGGTATAATAATTTCCTAGCATGCATTGCTATCAAAGTTTTTCCTGAAGGCACATGCCTGCCTTTTCTCAAGAGACTGTACTCCCATAATAAACGACCAGTTTACCTGACTATTCCCTTAGTTATCTAATGGGCCTCTTATTCTTTGCCTGGATTTAAAATTATTTCCATAGGTGAGAAACACAGGAGAGTGCTTACCCTGTGTATTTAAGCCTGATAATATATGGTGAGGGAGGTACTCAACATTCTCCTACCTGTTTCAGGTACACTTCGTTTCAAAAAGCAGACTCAAAGTGCACTTTGTGCTCAAGTCTTAGAAGATTATTCTCAATCTATATCTGTCTGCCTCATAATTACTGTCAAATCTTCCAAGATTTTACCAGTAGGTGTTTTGCCAATTTTTATTTTCCATAGTTTGAAAATTCTGTCTCCCTCCTCCCATGTCTGCAGAAGAATTTTAATTAGAATTTTAGAGAAAATTGATGTGGCCCTGCTAAACACACACCATTTGAATTAGATAGCCATCATTTTCAGATAAAATATTGAACATGTTATAACCTTGACTATTCATTTGACTTGATTTTCTTCCTGTAATATTTTAGTACTTTTTATTTTGCTTTTTAGTAACATGAAGAAATTCTAACCAAACTTATTTATATAACATCTTTAACATGTAGGTAATTTTAACATCTAGTTAAAACATTCTTTCCAAAATATGAATTTATGTTATGCTCCTTAATATATCTGTATTATATTTAAATTATTAAATTCATATCTTAATTACAAGTATACCTAACCTCCAAAATATATCATTTTTGGATTTTTTTCTGACTCTAAGCATATTTTTAAAATGTGAATACTGTTTATTGATGGTATGATTTTATGTAATAAAACATAATTACGCAATATTTACTTGAGGCTTGCAACCCAAAGTCTCATTCCCAAGGAAATCAGAAGCAAAATAAATTAGAGCAATAAAACACATGTCCTCACTATAAATCTAGGGATCATTCTGCAACACTGAACAGAAGATAAACAAACAAACTTGTTTTAAAATTAGATTTTAGTATTGTATGAAAGGAAAGAACGTTAGCACTCCCCTTGACAAGGATGGAAAGGCCCTTGGGCCTGACAATATGCATATGGTTAAGGCATTGCCACCTACTTCATGGCATCAAGCACTGTTTTTATTGGGATTGACAGATACACAGTACTATATATAAAATAGATAATTAATATGGGCCTATTGTATAGCACAGGGAACTCGACTCAATACTCTGTAATGACCTATATGGGAAAAGAATCTAAAAAAGAGTGGGGCTTTCCTGGGCACAGTGGTTGGGAGTCCACCTGCCGATGCAGGGGACGCGGGTTCGTGCCCTGGTCCGGGGGGATCCCACATGCTGCGGAGCAGCTGGGCCCGTGAGCCATGGCCGCTGAGCCTGTGCGTCCAGAGCCTGTGCTCCGCAGCGGGAGGGGCCACAGCGGTGGGAGGCCCGCGTACTGGGGAAAAAAAAAAAAAAAGAGTGGATATATGTATACCTGATCCACTTTGCTGTGCAGCAGAAACTAACAGAACATTGTAAATCAACTATACTCCAATAAAAGTTTTTAAAAAAATCCCAAACCATCCTCGACAGTTAAATAAATGACAAATGAATATTTAAAACAGATAAACAAATTAGATTTTTAACTAAAAAAGTATAATAATAACTTGTAAAGATTCTGAATTATCTACAGGATTGTGACTTATTTGATAAATGTGGAAGACTTCTTTTACCTGGAGAAAGAAAAGCAAAAGCAAAATGTTTATGGGGTGTGTGTGTGTGTGTGTGTGTGTGTGTGTGTGTGTGTGTTTTGAAGAGTGGCTATGAGGAATCTTGAAACACTAAAATCAATGGCTCAAGCTGAAAGACAATGAATATTGTTCCCATTGGGAAACAGGAAGATTCATACTGAGTAATGAGTGAGTTTTCTTCTTATCCAAAGAGCTGGAATTTATACCTCCTTAATTATCTGTACATCTTTTAGATGTTAGGAAGTAAAACAGGCAAGAACAGAACATAATCAAGAATTCTATTTTGGTGCAGTTTATATCCATTATATCTCTTAAATATTCAAAAGGGCATCCAAGTAAACAGTGGGATATATGAATCAGAAATTCTGTGGTGAACTCAGGGTGAAAATACAAATTTAGGAGCTATTGGCATGTGTATGATATTTATGACCAGTGGACTAAAAATAAGTCACCTTGGGAAAAGTAAAGATAAGTGTGAATGTATTATTTATTTATTTATTTATTTTTGGCTGCATTGGGTCTTCGTTGTTGCACGTGTGGGATCTTCCCAGACCCGGGCCCGAACCCGTGTTCCCTACATTGGCAGGCGGATTCTTAACCACTGTGCCACCAGGGAAGCCCTGTGAGTGTATTTTAGATTAAACTTGTTTTGTTGAGCACATTTATCTCTATTTTCTCTTAAAGCCCCACTAAATAAGGGTAACATAATTAAAACTCTCTCTCCCTACTAATGCTATCAAGAGATAAAATAGCAAGCAGCAAGTGCAAGTGCAGTCAATAATTTCTGGAAGCTAGAAAGCACATGAAGGAGGTAGGAGGACTGGGAAACTGGATACCAAGTGCCTGAAGGGTGAGGCCAATAAGAGCAATTTATTCCTCTGGAAAACTCTAGGAAGGCTTAAATATCAGAGGAACTATTTACTGCAAAATTTACAGGTGAGGTAGGGAGTTGAAAATAAGAAGATTGGTGGAATTCTTCAGGATAGGAGAGGAATTAGAACTTCAAATCCCCTTCCTCAGCCTGTTCTAGAAAAGTTTAACCAGGAAACTATGTAGATCACAGAGAGTTAAAGAAGGGTTTGGTTAGTACCATACTATCTTGCATTTCAGAAGCCGAGAAACTACCTTTGCTAGACTCCCTTGCAGCTGAGGCTCAATGTAAAGGCCACACTTACACCGCTTCTTCACCTCTGATGACACACATCAGCAAGGAGGAGTAGGGATTCTCCAAGACTGTTAACAAGGTTCCATGTCCAGTCCCTAGCTGCGTGAGTGTCAAAAGACAAGCAGCAGATCATACAAATTTGCCATGTTTATCTAGCAGGTATGGTTTGTTCTAGAATCAACAGTGAGGTGGTCTCTTGATTCTTGCTTCTTGATATCACAATATATTCTCTGGGCTCTGGTTTCCTGATCCCAGGAATGTTGGTAAGAGAGATTATTCCTGGGATCAACAGAGCCAGTTACAATTCCCTGATTCCTGACCTTCTTAAGCATGACAGTGATTGTGGGTCCTTTCACAGGCCAGTTCTAGAGTGTTTTTCTGGGGATAATTTTTGAGAATCCTACCTGGAACTACTTCTCCAATCTTCCCAATGTCTTTTTCTAACATAAAACTTGCTGTGTTAAATTCCCTCAGTTTAAAATGGCCAGGGTGATTTCCCTTACAGGTATAGTAGATGGAAAGCAGCCATACTTGCAAGAGGAGGATTAGAAAATGTCTATATATAGGAGGATGAGACTCCCATTCTTACCACATTTGTTCCACATCTTTCCAAGTATGATGGAAGCCCACAAAACCCTCCTTCCTAAATGCACACGTATACATACACTGTGTGCATACACACAGACGCACATGCATAAACATACACGGTTATGTTTGTTTTCTGACAGACTACCTTACAGATAGGCTCCCAGTTAATGGTCCATGCACATACAGAATCCAACTGGTTTTTAGTAACTTACCCTTCCAAATATTTGAGCAAGCCTTCTACATATAAGACAGACATTTAAAACAAAGAGAAGAAAAAGAGGAAGGAAGGGAGGGAGGGAGGGAGGGAAGAAAGGAAAGAAAGACACGATATGTGATTCAGAAGAAAATTTCAAAACTATAATTAAAAGTTGTAAGCAAAGAGAAGAGGGTCCAGGCTATCCTCTAGGTAATCAATGTTTAGAGGAGGTTGTCAAAGAAGCAGCCATCAAAGAACACTCTGAAGGAGTAAGCATTAACTGAGGAGGAGCTTTAAGAAAGCCTGCTGTCAAAAATTTGGAGCAGAGATTTCCGTGTTCACCAAAACACATCTTATTTTCCTTCTGGGCACCACGTAGAGCACATTTCCCTGCATCCTTGCAGTTCACAGTGACTGTGCTGTACACACACAGTGGCATGTGGTCTGGGAATCAGCCCCCATGGAAAGCCTTTCCTGCATGTTTCCATGCTCTTTCTTCTCCCTTATCTGGGGCCTTTTTTCTGAGCACTGACATCTACAATGGGTCCCCGGATGACTGTGTGGAGTAGAGCCTCTTCCCTTCTCTCACCACCGTTGAGAATTTATGCAAACAAGAAATAAACTTCTACTGAATAGGGCTTCCCTGGTGGTGCAGTGGTTAAGAATCCACCTGTCAATTCAGGGGACATGGGTTCAGGGTTCGAGCTCTGGCCTGGGAAGATCCCACATGCCACAGAGCAATTAAGCCCATGTGCCACAACTACTGAGGCTGCGCTCTAGAGTCCACAGGCCACAACTACCAAGCCTGCGTGCCACAACTACTGAAGCCCGTGCGCCTAGAGCCCGTGCTCTGCAACAAGAGAAGCCACTGCAATGAGAAGCCCACGCACCACAGTGGAGAGAAGCCCAGGCTCACTGCAACCAAAGAAAGCCCGTGTGCAGCAACAAAGACCAAACACAGCCAAAATTAATTAATTAAAAACAACTTCTACTGAATAAATTCATTTGATTTTGTGGTTGATATTTTACAGCAGTTAGCATAACCTGACTGATTCTGAAATCAAGTAAAGTGATCAATGAGATTCCCTTTCTATATCAGGGTGAAGCAAGTCTCAAAAGTTGGGTGCACTGGGGGAAGGAAAACTGTTATAATATTAATCTCTCCTCTTTTTTAAAAAAAATGTATTTATTATTTCTTTAATTAAGTTTTATTGGAGTATGGTTGCTTTACAATGCTGTGTTAGCCTGCACTGCACAACAAAATGAATCAGCCATACACATACAGATATCCCCTCCCTTTTGGACTTCCTTCCCATTTAGGTTACCACAGTGCACTTGTTGAGTTCCCTGTGCTATACAGCATGTTCCCATCAGTTGTCCATTTTACACATAGTATCAATAATGTACATGTGTCAATCCCAGTCTCCCAATTCCTCCCACCCCACCCCTTCCCCCTTGGCATCCATACATTTGTTCTCTATGTCTGTGTCTCTATTTCTGCTTTGCAACTAAGATCATCTATACCATTTTTCTAGATTCCACATAGTCTCTCCTCTTTACCCAATTACATCACCCTTGCGTATCCTCTCCTTTATCAGGATTCACTTTAAGAAGGAGTTCACAGACATACAAGTACCACAGGGTACCTTATTCCCTGCATTTATGTGCTGTGTTCTGAAAGTGGTACGTAGGTTAGCAGCAGATCCTTTTTGGGGGTTAGTGAGTTCTGAAATATCAAAAGTCAAAAAGAATTGAAACAGCCAGCTACTATCATTGTCAGATGTCAGATCAGTGAAAAAAAATTGTTCCAGCAGTCTTGCAAGGGAGGGACTGACCTCAGCATAAAACACCTGCCCATACGGACCAGAAAATGTAATAAAGAAGACAGAACACTGTGGAAGCATGTGTATCCATGTTTGTGCAGGCTTGCAAACACGCTCAAGAAATGAGTCTCTATAACCCTCCCAGTACATAAAGTATTTAAGTTAATGCAGGTTAAATTTATGTCATAACACGGAGGATGTTCCAGGTGGTTTTCCTAGCTCCATTAGTAACCTCACACTCATCTCAGCACCTTGGCCCCAAAATCAACTCTCCTGAAAACTGATCCCAGGTCCATAAAAGAAGGGATACCATTTTGCCAGAAGTCATCTTCTAAGTCTAAGAAGAGTTAAAACTACATTTGAGAACTCCTGAATCTTCTTTATTTGATTAAATGTTACCTTCATTTGCTAAGCACATAAATCTATGCACACACTCACACACACACCCTGGCAATACAATTATGGGAGAAGGAGAGTACGTAGAGAATAAAATGGTTTGGCTTGGGACTTCCCTGGTGGTCCAGTGGTAAAGAATCTGCCTTACAATGCAGGGGATGCAGGTTTAATCCCTGGTCAGGGAACTAAGATTCCACATGCCGCAGGGCAACTAACCTGGCGTGCCACAGCTACTGAGCTTGCATGCCACCACAACTAGAGAGCTCACATGCCACAAACTACAGAGCCACACGCTCTGAAACCTGCGCGCCACAATTATAGAGCCCACGTGCCCTGGAGCCTGCTCACAGCTAAAGAACTAGAGAGAAGCCCATGCACCACAACGAAAGATCCCACATACCTCAACAAAGATCCCGCGTGCTGCAACTAAGACCTGATGCAGCCAAAAAATAAATTAAATAAATAATAAAATAAAATAAAATGGTTTGGCTTTAATGTCAACTGTTAAGAATCGTTATGTACGCTGATCCTAATCCTAAATAACAGGATGATTACTGTCCACCAAGCACAATAAAACAAAAAAGTCTGTGATGATGATTTTGCACAAGTGGTATGAGGTAATGAGGAACACCGGAGTATTATCTAGGCAAAACCAGAATACTGACCAATGTGTCCTAATATTTTCAAGATTCTTGTCATCAGAATTGTAAGATGCTTCATGTTGCTCAGACTGTCTTAGGTCCCATTTCTAAAGTATTTTTAACATCAAAAGTCTCATCAAAACTACAACTGTACATACATAGTTAAATGGGTGTTTGAGGTGAAGGGTTAACAGCAAGTCTGCATGCTTTTTCTGTGGAAAGAATGACCTCGGAATTACCTCTCTTAGCACTGTTTCCCTGGAAACCTAATGGTTTAAGTTAAATGTGGCATATAAGCTCTGTTACTAAGAAATGATGTTTATTGTAAAAGTGATTCATATTTGGTTAACTGCATTTGGGCTTGCAGGGCTGGGAGTGAGCTATTAAAACCTATTGAGGCACAGGTCTCAGATCCCTGCGCGTGGCGGACAGCTTTTAATCAAATTGTTCCTTAGGATACCTGAAAGTTTTGCTCAAGGATGTTATGAGATAGTGATCCAATGTTGAGTGAGACTAATCAAATCCGGGGTGGTTTCTTCCTCAACATACACGGTCTCATACCTTATAAAAGAACTGATGCTTGGGTGGCCTGAACAATGTGTTCGTAAATCCTATAAGGATTCCTCTTAAAGACAATGCTCCTGAAGCTGTCAGTTATGTTGAGATTCCTGCCCATATCTCTGCACTAAACTAAAGTGAACATGTGCCAGATTATGCCCCATAGTTATGTGAAGGAAAATGCCGATCCAAACCCGAAACTATCTCCCACGTTAGGTGGAGTAGGTGTGACAGTTCTATATGTATATATTACCTATACCATTACTGTTTGCAAGAGCAAATGACACAGATGGTTTAAATGTTTTACCAACATGTCCAGTAAAAATCCAACTATATCTTAACATTCTGAGCAACTGTATTTCTAATTTAACTTATATTTACAAATGCTCATTCCTGCTAAGGATACATAATTTCTTTGGGACTAAATAAATACTACTATAAAAGCTCCATCATTAAAAAAAAGTATTTTCACCTCATTTTTTGCTTCATGTATTTTTTACTTACTACATAACTGCATTTTAAAGCACTTGTTTGGAATGAGTCTTTATTTAATTCATAAATTTTTATTAAAGATAATTTCCTTATTTATCACAATTTTAATTACAGTATGTATTATAAATAAATTCTGTTGTATTTTTTAAAATATACATTGCCTTTTTAATTAAAGGTTTTCTTTATTTATCTACTTTTTTCTTTGCTTATGCCAATGTTGATCCAGGAACTTTGTACCCTGAGGTTGCTAACATCTACCAGAACTAGCTGACTTATGCTGGATAAAAACACAGGCCCAATTTTTCAATAGAGGCCAGGTATCTTGCTTAAGATGTGAAATCTACAAGTTTTAAAACATTGACAGCTATGATGGAACCCACTGATGTGCACTGGTGTCTTCTGTCCTCATTTTCCATTAGCTAAAAAATTTAAAACCTTCCCTGTCTCTCCCTTACTAAGCTAGGGCCATGGTCATCCAACTCCTATTCTCTCTATAAATACACGTCATACCACTGGGTTCAATGTCACAGGGCGTGTGAGTAAAAATGACTGCCTATTTCAGGTTTAACCTTAAAACATTTTTGAATTTGTTTTCTTCCTCTATTTCCTCTTTCCTGTGATAGATCACAGATATGGCATTGTCCCAGCTTCCAGAATGTAAATTAGGGGAAAGCAGAGCAAAAAACTGAAGGAAGCTGTGTCTCTGAAAGCCAGGCATCCTGCCAATCTGTACCACTGACCTTGAACTGATAATGAGAAGGAAACGTTTCAATCTTATTTAAGCCAGTTTATTCTGAGAACTCTGTGTTGCTTCAGAAAACGATTACTTAACTAATACAGTAACTCATTTAATATATATTTTCAAAATTTTGTGAAGGAAATAATTTTAAAAAAAAACACCTCTTGGCATGTAAATTGACATCATAGGCCAATATTTCCAATATAACCCTCACCTCCTACACCAGCTTCATTTTCTCCTTGATGGAGTCATACCAAACTACTTGTACCTCTCTGAAAATATAGCCATCTGGGGTTTTGAAAATGTATTCTCCCTGACTGAAATGGCCTTTTACACGTTCTGTACCAACCACCAACATCTACTATACTGTCAACCTTTCCTTTAAACTGATGATGTGATTTAAATGATAAATAATAAAATGATAAACTTTAAGACTATGCCAACATTATTGATTCAATAAATATTTATTTAGCTTTCACTGGCATATCGTGGCCAGGGAGAATGACGACACAGAGCGTTAACGCTGTGTTCTGCTGCCCAGATGCCCTCAGGGCCCTCTTTCCTACTGTGTCTACCTGGGTATTATTGCTCACTCTGTCATCTGCCTCAATATATCCTATTTAAACGTTCACTATGGCATCCTTCATGATGATAATATTTACTTGTTTGCATGCTGCTCCCTCCTCTGTACTCTAAGCTCCCTGGGGCTCACTCCAAGCCTTACTTATCTTTATTTCCATCTTAGGCTTATCCCCCAGGAAACAGACACTGAAACAGAGACCCCCACTTAAAAGGTCTGTTGGGGAGTACTCTCTGCAGCAAATTCCCTAAAGGAGTCTGGGCAGCAGTCATAACAGAGCCCTCAGCTGATCCCTCAGAGAGCTCGGGAGCTAGGATGACTCTTCAGAGTTGGCTCAAGTCATGAACTTCTTAGCCTCCTCCCCTATTGAACAAACACTGGATATGAGCTGCCTCTAGGGAAGGAGTGACATAACTGTGAGTGAGGCAGCCCCTTCTGCTGAGGGCAATCCCTGAAGACAGACTCATCTGTGAGCTGCCAACCGCTACCTTTCCCAGCGGCTGGAGAAATACATGTATGGTCCTCAGGGAGATCCAGGTAGCGGGACACAGGCCCACAGCAGCATCACTGTCACCGTCCATGGTACGACAGTGCCTGCTAAATAAACATTTATTCAATTAACAATGTTGAGACAGCTTTAAAACGTGTCACTTGGTATTTGTGAAGTGACTGGTATGGGCTTGTTTAACACAGTTTCTCAATCACCAGTGCCATGACATACAGATTACATGTACCATTTATTGATTGCCTCACTATCAGGGCAGCTGACCAGGATCTGTGATTCAGAGCTGTAGTTCTGTAACATCAGGCCATGAACAGCCTTCTCCATCTACTATATTCAGTGATCTTTAGAGTATTTTCATTTTCTATGTGTGCCATTACATGGAAAAGGTTCAGAAGCACAGGAGCGCTGGAAGTAAAAGTAGAGAAAATACGTCTCCTGAGGACCCTTCAGGGCATAAGACTTTAGAATTTTACTCACAGAAAGTGTGACAGGATATGCATTTTATTTTTACTACTGGAAAACTATGACTTAGTATATGAAAGAGAAATTTGAGGTGATTACCTTTCAAGTTTAACTTACAGTGAGTAACTGTGTCTCTAATTCCTGAAGCTATAATCTTAGTCATGGATCTAAGCTCATTAATGACCATGGGGATGATGGAACCCCAGAGGAATAGAGTCATTTAAACAACAGAAGTTAGGAGGCCTCAATTACCATAACCATCTTCAAGGGATAGCTAAGGGACCTTGAAAGGGGGAATGGTGGAAATGATTAATAAAGCACAAAAGAGATGGGCAGTCGGGAAAAGTGCTGCTTAACATATACACGAAATAAAAGCCCATGTGGTCAGTGACCTGGACAAAAAAAGGACAGTTGCATCAGAAACAAGGAGACTCGGGGAAGAGGCATGTGGATGGACACAAGAGAGTGTAAAGATTTTTCTATCACGTGTTATCAAAACCCAGGATCCCTCGTGGAAAAAAAAAACACTGAAATACCAAAGAAGAAATGGCTCAGCCAATGACATTAGCCAACCTCCATCACTGGCCACTCCATAACTGACAACATAATCACATGGACAGAGTGAAAGCAGAGGCAGAGAAAAACCCTGTGCATAGACCCTACAGGATGGAACCCCACTTATCAATATAGATACTGCTGCTCCTGAGAGTGTCCAATTCGTCAGCAACAAAACCAACCCTGGGCCCCTGATGAGACCCTGTTCTTTGAGAAAACCAACCGGCAACTTGGTATCAAGGTGAATACAGTAGGCCTTTTGGCATCTTAAAAGTACTGGTGATTTATCTTCACAAGAATAGATACCTATTCCTGGTGTGGAGTCACCTTTTCTGCCTGCAGAGCATCAGCCATCACCAGGATGCAGGGACTAATAGAGTGACTGATCTATAGACATGGAATCCTGCACAGCATAGGCTTTGGCCAAAGAAGGAGGGGTAGGACTGAGCCTATGACCATGTGACCCATTAGTCATCACATGTGTCCACCATCTAGAGGTAGCCAGTTTCTCAGAATAATGAAGTGCCAGCACGGAGGAAACATGCTGAAAGCACGGAGTACCAAACTTCAGGACAGAGTGACCTTTCTAATTAAAGAGCGGTATATGGTGCTCTGTTTTTTGTTTTTTTCAATAAGGAGAATAGGTCGGTCCAGGAACCAAGGAGTTGAAGCAGGAGTGGCTATGCTCACCATCCTTCCCAATGACCTACTGGCATATTTTGTCTTTCTCAGGCCTGCAACTCTAAACTCTGAAGATTTAGAAGCCCTGGCCCCCAAAGGGAGAACACTCTTGCCAGGGGACACAGCAAGGGTCCCACTGAACTGTGTCTTAGGACTGCCCTCAGGAAATGTTTAACACCTTGTGTTCAAGAACCAGTAGGTGAAGAGGAAATGTCATATCACCATGTATAATTGACCCTTACCAGAGGGCAGTAGGGCTGCTTTTACACAATGAGGACAGAGAGAAATATCTGTGGAACCCAACTGATCCTTTTGGGTACCTCCTGGTCTCACTAGCTACACTGCAACTATATATAGAAATGTGTAGCAACCTGGACTGAGAAGATTTTAATTATTCCAATCTCCCAGATATGAGGGTGGGATCACATACAAGCTACATATCCAGGCAACTTGCATAGTCAGTACAGTTTACCACTGATTCCTCCGTTTTTCAAAACTTTTGCTCCATCCTAAAGACATTTGCTTTCATCTAAGTTTGCATTCCATGCCTCTTCAGTAAAGAATCCATAGGAATTGATAATGTCCAGCCTTCAAAGAAAGCAAGCAATAACGCTGACCAATAATTGAAACAATCATTGTAGGCAAAGAAATTTTTAAGCCAAAGCCTATAATAGTATCCAATGGAATGAATAACTACATCAAGGTAAAGGCTTCCGACTGCTGAATGCTCTGTTGGTTTACTTAACTAGTCTGCAAGATTGCTTTAGTTAGTCTGGCTGTGGAGCATCTGTCTGTTATTTGGTTTCTGCTTATTTCTGATTTTTTTTTCACTTCTCACTATTTTCAGTGAATTTGGTAAGAGAAGAAAATCTTTAAAATTTTTGTTATGGAGTATGGTTTCACGATATGACACACCTGTGGGAAAATTGCAATTTTACTCACCCAACTTGTAGGCTTGCACATTTCCTTTGGGAATGGTATATTCTGCGACTGGGAGGCATTTCTCCCCTGTAGGTTGGTCAGGAGAAGAGAGCAGGCTCTCCGTCTACCTAAGAGGGCCGATTACTTTCCACATGAGTGAATCTCATTAGACCTGGTGAGCACAGTGACTAATTCTGAGCAGATGTCAAGTTGACTTAAATGACTGAGGCACACAGTACCAGGGGACTTAAGACGCAAAGTAGCTAAATTTTAATGAAGCAAGACATATGTGAGGGATCTGAGATCTGCAACGTTTCTCACCATCTTCGCCAAATAAGCAGTTGCTACTTTGCCATCCTAGAATATTTGTTATCATGTTGACATGGGTTAGTTTAAAGCCAGGAGATTTGGTTTCTGTATTCCAAGTATGTTTCTTGTAAAACAGGTAAATCCAAAGTCTTATGGTTCTTTCCAGTGACAGAGGAAATGTATATTGATTGTAAAAGAACTTTTAACTCTCTGGTCAGATGGGAAATACATAAATGGAAAAATACAATGGTAGTGATTGCACTAGTATTTGCTTTGCTTTGTTTCACTAAATTTTCTGATCTTTATTCTCACCTTAGCACAGATATAGGTAACCTATTTAATAGTAAGAGCCAATGAGCACAGGGAAAAAAATTAATAAGGCCACATAAGGAAAATTACTAAAAATTCAGAGTAGACACACACACACAGAGTTTCATAGATGAGGAAGGAGTTCCTTGAATATACAAAAATGGAGTTATAAAACAAAGGCAGGCACGGGAAGCCAAGGGTTTTATTCATGTCTGTACTTAAAATTGTATCCATATACATATATGCATGTATGTGTAAAATATTTTAAAATGACGATGCCCTACCTAATGTTTGGAGATCCCTGCATCTTTAAGAATACAGAGTTGCTGCTTTGATGATGGGAGGGCCTCTTCCTACTTCATAATAAATATGGTCTTCCTGAACAGAATACGGCATTCAGTGATGCTGGAAAGCTACACTGTGCTTTACCATCGTTGTTGTTTTTTTTTTTTTTAATTAATTAATTAATTTTGGGGCTGCACTGGGTCTTTGTTGCTGCGTGCAGGTTTTCTCTAGTTGTGGCGAGCGGGGGCTACTCTTTGTTGAAGTGCACAGGCTTCTCATTGCAGTGGCTTCTCCTTATTGCAGAGCACAGGCTCCAGGCGTGCAGGGTTTCAGTAGTTGTGGCACGCAGGCTCAGGAGTTTTGGCGCATGGGCTTAGTTGTTCTGTGGCATGTGGGATTTTCCTGGACCAGGGCTAGAACCCATGTCCCCGTGTTGGCAGGCGGATTCTTAACCACTGCACCACCAGGGAAGTCTCACCATTGTTGTTTTAAACTCCCTCCTTTGCTTGTGTGTGTGGTGTCGGCCAACTCATATCAAGGCTGACACACCGTCATTATACACCATCGCTTGGGTCTCACTTGGAAGCCAGATCTGCTGCATTCCTCACTCTGCCATGCAGCTCATATATTACTTTAAATTACAATTTATTAATTATGTTTTCCTTCTCAGGAAATGTTTTATTTTTAAAAATAGGCATGCCAGACTTTCAATTTAAGAGAATACAGAAAAATAACAAGAAAATTATACAACACTATTTCTCATATCCAGACATTTTAAGAAAAAACTAGTTATTTTAGATTCATGTATTAGAGAGTAAGTACGTATATTTCTTTTTTTTTTTTTTTTAAAGAAGATGTTGGGGGTAGGAGTTTATTAATTAATTTATTTATTTTTGCTGTGTTGGGTCTTCGTTTCTGTGCGAGGGCTTTCTCTAGTTGTGGCAAGTGGGGGCCACTCTTCATCGCGGTGCGCGGGCCTCTCACTGTTGTGGCCTCTCCCGTTGCAGAGCACAGGCTCCAGACGCATAGGCTCAGTAGTTGTGGCTCATGGGCCTAGTTGCTCCGTGGCATGTGGGATCCTCCCAGACCAGGGCTCGAACCCATGTCCCCTGCATTAGCAGGCAGATTCTCAACCACTCCGCCACCAGGGAAGCCCACGTATATTTCTATTGCATTTACTACTAGCTAAGGAAAACAATCTCTTTTTTTTCTGCACCTATATTACAGTGCAAAATTAATTGAAAAGTCAAGAGAATTTTAAAATATTAGAGATGGTTTGTGGGAGAAAAGAAGAAAGTAAAAAGAGCCCATAATTCTACCACTCTAAGAAGTTATGATGTTTGTGTATATTCTTCTAAAAATTTTTTCTCAATAATATACCTTACATGGTTAAATTAAATTAGATCAAATTTATATTGAATTTGCTATTGGAATATTACTTACTTTACATCAATTTCTCTTTTTGGTCATAACAACACCAATATTTGACCATAATAACATTTTATAACACATTTAAAAATAATTACTAACAATAAATTTAATAGAAATTAAAACACACAAATATGTATTTTAATGTTTACTTATAACCAAATTAGAATTTATTCTAAAAATATTAACAGAATATATAAATGAATGTCTTTATAATGTAAAACCATACCCAGATGCCCAAATAAAAAGACTGATAAATAAGATTAAAATGACTGTACTGCAGAAAATTAGCTTAAATAAACTGAAAAAGAGATATAACACAATGGGAACATATTTTCTAACTTCCTTTTTTTTTGGGGGGGGGCATGCTGCTCAGCTTGTGGGATCTTAGTTCCCTGACCAGGGATTGAACCCACACCTCCTGCACTGGAAACGCAGGGTCCTAACCACTGGACTGCCAGATAAGTCCCTCTAATTTCCTTTTTTACAGATAACTCTGATAAATAACAATAGCTTGCTGGGCTAGGACATGACCTAGAATTTTAAATACAAAATTCGATGAGTAAATTCATATTTATTGAACCTTATAAAACTTACAGAATATTAAATAGTACCCTAAAGTTTATGAAACCCAAAATAGTTATAGTGCTCTTCTTAAAAATGAGGACTGTAGAGTCACACAATCAGACAATCTATGTACAAATCTCAACTCTAAAACCAGGCTGGTCTTGTGACCTCAGACCCATCATTTAACCTTTCTGTGTCTCGATTTCCTCATCTGAAAAATGGGGATAGTAGCAATTCACAGAGTTGTTTCCAGGATTAAATAAGTTAACCTTCTTAAGCACTGGTGAGATGTTCAGCCGCAGTAAGCACTGCATATGTATTATCTATTACTATGATGTTATATTTTATCTACAATCATGATAAATATTGAAGAGACTGACAGTATACTGTACTGGTAAAAATGAAAGAAAAATACACTCTCAAATTCTACTGAAAGTGGAGGGATTTTTTGTTTTGAACGGCAATTTTAAATGATAAACACTTTGACCTCTAGATAGTCTACCTTAAAAAAATAGCTGTAGAAAGATGAAACAGTAAATATCCAAAGTGATGTTCACTAAAGCATTGTTTGTAAAAACACAAAAGTAGGACAAATGCTTGAATATGTTGTTGTAGGCACTGATTTAAAAAGTTTTGATGTAACTGTGTAATGAGATGCTATGAAGCCATTTAGAAAATATATAGATATACTGGGATGAAGCCTGATATATGTGGAAAAAGGAAATTGCAGAACAGTTCATATAGTATATTGACATTCATATAAGAAAAATTCATTCGTAAATTTATGCTTAAATTTCACTGAGAAAAAGATGCCTAGAAGAAAGAAATGATACCTAGAAGAAAGAAATGATACACAATTCCCTGAGGTTATCTTTAGGAAGTGTCCTTGGAGTAGTAGGGAAGGGGATTTTTTTTTTTCACATTATATCTTTTTATGGTGCTGAAATTTTTTTTATAACTGATGTGTTACTTTTATATAATAAAACTAGAAATTTTATTGCCTTTAAAAACAAGAATAATAAATAAGTATATTGGGTCTGTGTGTCTCAGACTCTTTAAGGAAGAAAAAAAGTTAAGCTTAAATGAAGGGAAGGCTCCAAACCTTAGTATTTTTTTTCTATTGTATCTTTTTTTTGGAATTTCTTTATACATATAATAGATTTATTAGCAGATTGCTGAGTACAATGGCCTTCCAAATAGTTTGTATCAGAATCAAATGAGTGCTTTTATAGAATAAAAATAGATTGGTTCAGAATCCACAAGAGTGGACCTATTACTTTTTCTTAAACCCCCAGGAAATGATCTGGAGACCACCAAATTCTAAGAAGCATGTCTGCAGTGCAAAGGGATTGAGCTGGATGTGAGAGCTGGGTTTTTTTCTTTATCTGTTTCTGACAAGTATTAGCTGTGTGACCTTCAAGAGTCCCAAAGAAACCTCCTGAGAACTCAGGTTCCTCATCTGTACAATTAAGACATTTACAAATTGATGAATTTCTAGATATCTTTCAATGATTCTATGGGGCTTAGCAGGTAGGCATTTTGTAATTTTTAAAAACCCATTAAGTTTCAGTGTATTTTTTTCAAACTTAAATAACAACAATTAATTAGTTCTCTTAAATAGCAACTAGGGCTCTAATTGGTACTGCCTTTGTGAAGCAATTTATCAGTATATATAAATAACCATAAACCGCTCATGAAAATTTATCTGAGTGAATATTTAAATTATAAGATAAAACTGCATTTCAAATACAGCGTATCTAAACACAAAATATCAATCATATTATTGATAATGGTAACATTTTGGGGGGAAAAACTTCCTGTTTGTTTAACAGTGAGGAAAAGTGAATGTGATGACAAATCAATCTAAAAAGTTCCTATGTGGCATTGTAAGTATAATAACAGTGAATGCAATAGAGTACAATGGAAAATGTTCATAATAGGTCAAATGAGAAAAAGAGTTCACCAGAATACATACATCATATTTGCAAACTATGTAAAAGATGCATTTTTAATTTTCAGTTTGAAAAAATGGTATACTAATTAGATATGTCAACCCCAACTTTACTATAGTATATTTACTACATAGTAAAAGATTTAAAACATTTAATCCTAATATTCAGATGTTCTAATTGAAAATATAGGAAGCATGTATCAATAGAGGGGTTGGATTTTGTATCATAGCTATTTGGAAACACATCCTCTCTCCTTGCTAGAAAAAATCTTTGAGAGCAGGTGTAGTTGCAGACTTCTAAGATTCCTGGCCCCTGGAGTATACACTCTGTATAATTTCCTCCCATTCAGTGTGGGTGGGGCCTATGAACATGGAGCAGTCGCTCTATTAGGTTGAGTTATATAGACTGCCTTAGCAGACTGCAGGGATAGATTCCACAGGAAAGAATTTCTCCTGTTGGCCTTGAAAAAATGAGCTGTCCTACTGTGGGAGGAGGGGGTCACATGGTTAGGACCCAAGGGCAGCTTCTAGGAGCTAAGAGCAACCCCAGCAAGAGCCAGCAAGAAAATGGAAAATACAGCCCTACAATTCCAAGGAACTGAATCCTGACAAAACCAGTGAATGAGGAAGAGGACCCTGAGCCCCCGATGAGAACACAGTCCCCACTGACACCTTGATTTCAGCTGGTGGAAGCCTAAGCCAGGAAACCATCTAACTCGTAACTACCATCATGACCCATGGCAACTGTGAAGTAATAAATTTGTGCTGTTTTAAGCCGCTAAGTTTGTGGTAATCTGTTAGACATCACCTTCTCTGTCACTGAAGGTACCACAGGGTCTAGTAGAGTATACTTGGTTTGTGAATAAATATCTGTTCAGTGAACAAATAAATAAGTGACCAACTCTGACTTTTTAACTGGCTTTTGGATATTTTATAGTAAAATCTAAAGTCCTTCTAGCTAAGTCCTTCCTATGATTCATAAGTCAAAAAAATGCATTAGAATCATTACTTATATCCAAGGTGAAAAAAATAAGGAATGAAAATAAAATACTGAGATTGACTCCTTAAATCATCTGAGAATTTTTTTTATGCCTTATTGTATTGTAGTAATATCAAGTATTTTGAAAAGGAAATGGAGAAAGGATTATGAAATATGTCTTTGGTTGGTGAAGTAGGAAAGAATATCAATAAATTAAATGATGCATTTACAGCAGAGTGAAGCATATTTTGCTTGTAGTAATATCCGGTTAAAGAAATAAAATAAAACAAAACTCTCTGTTTTCTTGAAGTCCATCCCTACTTAGGATCACACATTGATGTGTAAAACTTCTGATTTTTCCCCCTATCACCCTGTAGCATAAGTTTCTGTTTAATGAGGGATCTCAATGTGATGAGGTATAAAGAAGAAAAGGTTTTATTTGATCTAATCACTGCTCCCCTCCTGTCCCATGTTGAACGCTATTTCTTATTTAGTACCAGTTTTCTCAATAGCATCTTGGCCAAATTCCAGAATTTTCATTCATTTTAGTTGTTTGACTATTTTAATTATGTATGTCCTCACATTCTGGGATGGGGAAAAAAGCTCTTTGGGGCCTATTGTAAAAGGGCACATGTCCCATACATGAGAGTTTCACATTCATGACCTCATCACCTCCAAAAGGCTCCACCTCCAAACACCATCACATTGGGAGTTGGGCTTAACATATTACTTTTGAGGGGACATAAATATTCAGTCTATAATAAGGTTATTAGTGAAACCTATTTGAGATTAAGCCACTGAACTAATAATCAAGGAATTCTCTTTTTCCCTGTCCATAAACAGTACCAGCTCCATCAATTTGGGCAGGATTTTGCCTGCACGTGCAGCATATTAATGTATTTTTATTACCATTGTACTATTAAATACTATAGTTATAGGAGAACATTCTTACCTTCATCATGTTTTGAGGAACTAATAATAATTCCTGGCTAATAGATGTGTTTTTTAATGAATTTAAGTATAAATCCATAAACCTCATACCTAATATAAGATAACCAAGGTTCGATTTCAAATTTACCTGGTGAGATTTTCTCTGTTATCAATGGGAGTCATACTATAACCTCTTTGTTATACGTGATTATCCTCAATCATAAACCATACTCACAAGGACTGATAGAAAATCATTGCTCTGTTGAAAATCTCTACAGTAAGTGTCTAACTCCTTTAGTGAATGTTTTCCTTTAATTGGGATACCCTACAAAATATACATGTAGACTTCCTGCAACCTCACAACTACTTATTTGTAATTCCCTGCTCTGGATAATATATGAAGCGCTTGCCACCTACATATGTTTGAATTCATCTGAACATTTCCCTTGTGCTACAAAAAGAAAAACTTACATCCTATTACTCCAGCTCGTGGAGGTAGAGCTCATATTATCTTTGAAGGACATTCCCTGCTATGAAAAAAGAGTTCAGGGACATGAGAGAAACCATATGATTCTTTGAAACAGCAGGCATAGAGAGAAGATAAAAAGGCTTTAAAAAATAATGACTTTGATGTCCACCAGCAGCCCAGAAACATGAGGACAGCACCCTAACAATCCTATTAAATTGCTATTGACCAAAGAAGCATTTTTTTTTTAAAAAGGGCCTTTTACATTTGTTTTTTGTTTTTTTTCTTTTTTGGACTACATGTCAACTGTCACAACTTTTATTCTCTCAGGAGTGTTTTAAGAAGTTGATTACCAAGCAGAGTTAATTTAATAATGGATGCACTGCTCCAATTGATCCTGTCATCTGTCATGCTTCCAGCAAAGCAGTGCATTATTTCAAGTCCAGGAAATAAAAAGGACAGGTAAAGTATGATTAAATTGGCTGTTATGAAATTTGGCTAAAACCTGGGAACATATGCCTTTACTTTTTCACTATTAAGTACCAGAGGACTCGGAAAATAGCAAACTTATTGCCTTGAATGTAAATTGCATGAAAAGATGTAACTTTGAGAATTATTTGACCTTTCATTCATATTGAGGAATAATGCCTATCCCTGCAAATTTTATTTTTTACCTTGATCTAATCCATTCCCCCACACAGCTGCCATAATTAAATTAAAAGTTAGGTTAGGAAAATATATGGTGAATGCAAATTGGTGGACTCAGCTAAAACTCTCACTTAAGACATCTAGAAGCACTTAGTAAATGATAGCCAAGAAAATAAGGATAGGAAATATCCAGGTGACAAAGATGAGGCGAAAAACAGAAACCAGAACAATCAGAGGTGAATTGACATGGTCATAGAGGGCTAGAGAAGAGGTGGAGGTGATCTGATCAGTAGCCAGGAAAGAAGACGAGGCCTTGGTACTTGTTAGGCCGGAATTGTACCTGTGACCACATATTAATGTGGGATCCTTTGACAGCTGTCCCCTCAGTAGAACAAAGCCATCTCTTGGTCCAGGAAGTTTACAAGCTGTCTGGGTATTGAGTGTTAAAAAAGTATCCTCTGAAGAATAGAATCATGTGTTTTACATAGACTGAGTAAATTTAGGCTAACCGTGTGTCAGGATTCTCTAAAATCAAAGTAAGAACTTTGGTGCATCTGGTAGAAGCAAACACAGAACTAGTTGAAGGACTTTTCAAAAACCAGTCCTTGGGATATTACCATAGAAGAAAAAAGCCCTGCTATAGATAATGTAATAACAAAATTGCAGAGAATATAAGAAAAAAATCTTATATGAATGTGAACAAGTGAACCCAGCACACAGAAGGATTCAATCCTAAGAGCTTCAGCACGGATGAAACAAACACACACAGCTATATAATAATTATATTTTAAAAGTTTAAAGATATAAGAGAAAGAATAAAAAATTCTGGAAAGGAAAATAAACACTATTGGCAAAAAATAACATGGTTTGAGACAGAACTAGAACTTCCATAACCAAAAACAAATAGAGCAACTGACATGAAAATATTAGAGAATGTGTTAAATAACATGTATACATGAATGAGGAGAGAATTGTTAAACATTAGGATAGGTTTTAGGAAACTGCCTACAGTTTAGTCAAGAGAGATAAAGAGAGACACTAAGTGGAGATAAAGGCAGAAAGAGTAGAATGAGAGCATTCAACATACGTAGTCTAACAATAGTTTGAGAAGGAGCAAATAAAGATAATGGGTAATAAATAATATGCCAATATTTTTTTAAGGACTAATTAAATGTATGATTAAGCTGAAATATTAGGGAAAATAGAGATAAATCCACTTCTAGCCAAAGTGCAGGAAAACTGCAGAAAGCCAAGAACAAAGATAAGGGAACTAGAAAGAAAAGACATTCCCTACAAAGGAGTAATAGTTAGATTGAAACTAGGGTTCACCACACAATAATACAAGATAGAAGGTAGCAGAAAACGAGCTCCAAAGTGCTGAAGGAAAACAACTGTCAATTTATATATCTAGCTAAGCTGTAATCCAAGGATCACTGTGTGTGGTGGAAATAAAGACATTATACACAATAATGAAAGATATTACCAATTCCAGATACTAACCAAAAACAGTACTAAAATGTATTGTACTTCAGAAAGAGGGATGGAAATCTATCTCATAAATTTGCAGTAGGATAAAAAAATTGTGCATTAAGAAATTAGTTGACCTAGAGATTGTCATACTGACTGAAGTAAGTCAGATAGAGAAAGACAAATATTGTAGAATATCTCTTATATGTGGAATCTAAAAAAAAAAAATTGATACAAATTAACTTATTTACAAAACAGAAACAGACTCACAGACTTGGAGAACGAATTTATAGTTACCAGAGAAGGGTGGGAGGGGAGGGATAGATAGGCAGTTTGGGATTGACATGTACGCACTATTATTTTTAAAACAGATAACCAACAAGGTCCTACTGTATAGCACAGGGAACTCTGCTCAGTATTATGAACAACCTAAATAGGAAAAGAATTTGCAAAACAATAGATACATGCATGTGTATAACCAAATCACTTTGCTGTACACCTGAGACTAGCACAACATTGTTAATCAACTATACTCCAATGTAAAATAAAAAGTTAAAAAAATTAGTTGTTAAGTATAAAATTAAATTATCATTGACTCAAGAAAACAATGATAATATGAACTATTCTGGAAGATGAATAACCAAGAGGATAAATACAGTATAAAACTAGAATAATGTGAAAAATTGTAGTTGGGTAATCAGAGATGTAGCATTCTGAGATCTTGCTGTTAGTTGGAGAAAGTTGGAGATCATGATTGATAATATACTTAATAAAGTCAAATGTACATATTAAATATTTAAGATTTACTTATAAGAATTAAAACATGTAAAAATTTTACTCCAGGACACAAAAAACACTTAATAGAAGGCAGAAAAGGAGAATAAAAATAAAAGAGAGAGTAAGTAAAAATATAATATGATAGACATTAATTCAAATATATAAAATATTCAAGTAAAATAGGAGAGTATAAAGTTTAGCTATATACAGTGAACGTAAGATTAAATTATCACGCAGCAGCACATTTAGAATGGAATCTGCTACTCAATAAAAGTAGAAAAATCTGGCAAAAAAAGTACAGTTGACCCTTGAACAAGGCAGGGATTAATCCATGTATAATTTATAGTTGGCCTTCTGTATCTGTGGTTCCTCTTCATCCACAGATTCAACCAACCTGTAGCATTATAGTAATTATTGTTGAAAAATATCTGCATATAAGTGGACCCCTGAAGTTCAAACCCATGTTGTTCAAGCGTCAACTGTAGTCAAATTCAAGTTTTTCAGAGCCCAGGAAATTAACCAACGACTTGCAATCATCAAAAGAGCATTTATTCAAGAAAACTGGTTGAATCTCAGTGAGAACAGGGAGTTTTTTTGGCATTTTATCTTGTCCCATCCCAAGCCTCTTCTCCCCATCTCCATGGTAGTTGTAAAAACCAGCATCCCTGCAGCCAATGGAGGAGTCAAACTGGGTATGGAGCTCACAAAAAAGCCCATCCTGAGAGAACTGTCACCATTTGATCTCCTGACATAAAACCCATTTGCAAGGCTTGTTCTTATTTGATCAGAATCAGCACTCACTCAGTGAGAAAAGCCCTACTCCCAGGGAGTTAAACAACAGCAACAACAACCAAACACATACACACATACAGCACACACACCAAAAACAGACACAGATGTTTAACACTGCAGCTGCATGAGGCAGTAATACCCATAGGAGCAAAAAAGAGGCTGGCAAAAAACAAAAAGGAATATCTGGGGAGTGAAAGATTCACAAGGGCTTTGAAAATCTCCAACATGAGGCATGTATACAGGTCTGTGTGTATGCTCCGGGAAGCCCTAAGAAGGCCCCAGTGTCCTACATCTGGCTGACCCACAGGCTATGCAGAAGTAGGGAGAGAAGCCTAAGGTGGAGGTGTTAACTGCCAGAGCACTGAAGGTATGACCCACAGCGTACAAGAGTCCCACTCCACAGAATGGGAGATTGATTGGATCAAGCTCTTTTGGGAAATCTTTATATATAATTGAAATTAATATGAAATTTATATAATTGGTTTTAATATGAAATAGACTATAAATTAAGGTTTTAATTATAGTCCCCAAGTAAATTACTAAAAATATACGTCAAAAAAGTCAGTAAAAGAAACACGGAATTAAAATGGTACACTAGAGAATATTTAGTTAATGCAAAATAAGTCAGTAACGGAAAAGAAGGAACAATAAGTATGATATATTTGTTTATTATATATGATATACAGTAAATGTGTATGTATGATATACAGTAAATCTTTATCATATATATGATATATAGTAAACAAAATAGCAAAATGGCAGATATAAATCCTATATTATCAGTAATTGCATTAAAAGTAAATGAATCAGGCATTTCATATAAAAATCAAGACTGGAAGAATGGATACAATATATATGTGCTGTCTGTAAGAGACATACTTTAAAGATACAAATAAATTAAGAGTAAAATCAAAGAAAAAATATATACCAAGGAAACTGTAACCAAAAAAGAGCTGGAATATCTCAAAATAAATGGAGTAAAATAAAATATTTATGGTCAAAATAAATGGAAAGACATTCCATATCCATAGATAGGGATAACAATATTGTTATCATGCTATAACTCCTCTAATTGACCTGTAGATTCAACACAGTTCTTATCAAAAACTGCAAGAGATTCAGAATAACCATAATAATCTTAAAAAGGAAGAATAATGTTGGAAGATTCAAACATCCACATAGTAAAACTTACTAAAATGTTACAGTAATCAGTAATCAAGACAGTGTACTACTGAAATGAGAATACAAATAGAGATTAATAAAATAGCCCTGAAATTAACACATATTTGTGGTCAGTTCATTTTTTAATAAAAGTTCCAAGACTATTTAATGAGAAAAATCGACTTTTCAACAATTGATGCTTGGAAAACTCGATATCTATATGAAAAGAATGAAGTTGGACCCCTTTCTCACAACATATAAAAAATTAACTCAAAATAAATAAAAAACTGTGAGAGATAAAACTATAAAACTTTAAGAGAAAACATAGGAGTACATGAAATGCTGAATTCTGAGAATATGTCCTCTCATCACAACAAAATTAAACTAGAAATCAATAACAATAACCTATCTGGAAAATATCAAATAGTGGAAAATTATATAACATAAATTTTAGAAACTGATAGACAAAGAACAAAATCTCAAGTGATTGTAAATTATGAATGTTAATGAAAATAAAATACATCAAAATTTGTGGACTACATCATCATAATCAGTGTTTTGTAAGAAATTTATAGCTTTATATGTGTGTATGAAAATAAATTTCAATTAATGAAGTTTGAAAAACTTCCGCCATAAGAAGTTTGAAAAGGAATAGAAAATTAAAGTAAAACAGAGTAGATAAAGGAAATAATAAAAAGAAGACAAAAACAATGAAACCCAAAGCAGATAAATAATAAACACAACTAACAAATCCAAAAGTTGATTTTTTGAAAATATTAATAAAGTTGATAACCTGTAATGAGGCTGAACTAAAAAAGGCCAGGGCTTCCCTGGTGGCGCAGTGGTTGAGTGTCCGCCTGCCAATGCAGGGGACACGGGTTCGTGCCCCATTCCAGGAGGATCCCACATGCCGCGGAGTGGCTGGGCCCATGAGCCATGGTCACTGAGTCTGCGTGTCTGGAGCCTGTGCTCCGCAACGGGAGAGGCTGCGTCAGTGAGAGGCCCGCGTACCACACACACACATAAAAAGGCCAAACCAGAAATTATTAGTAATAATGACTAGAGAAACAGCATGCATGAACCACTGCTTCCTATGCTGTCTTCTCTTCTTGAGCTCATCTATCTTATTAGCCCTTCCCTCTCGTCTGACATTCGTTGCATGCTGCTAACCGTGATGCCTGTGCTCTGCTGTAAAATAAGATTTTAGCAAGGACTTTGTAAGTTTCAGCTACTAGAGCTTGATGACTTCAGTAGATGAAAATAATTACCACTTCCTTTTCTTGGTTTTTGTGTCAGCAAGGGAGCCTGACAAGTTGTGTTTGATTTGTTGACTCATTGACAGGATGAGACAAGTGAAAGGAAAGGGAAAACTCATTTCCTGCTTAATCACAGAATGAGTAAGATAAGAAATGAAGTGTAGAATAGATTGGACAAGGTAAGGCAACAGAAGTCTTACAGTTCACAAATAGTTATGATTTTATTTTGATTTTGAGTGTGTGTGTGTGTGTTTACTTTCACACTAATAATGTAAATGAGCCAGTGGTGAGTAAATTCAAAACAACTATGATATCTCTAGAATAAAAACAAAACCAAACAAAACCCAAAAACTCCTGGCACTGTACATATTGATCTAGTGTCTTTTCCCCTTAAAAAAAAATGACCCTTAAAAATGATTTGACTATTAACAAAACTAAGAGTTGGTTCTTTGAAAAGGTAAA
Source organism: Aethalodelphis obliquidens (assembly GCF_003676395.1). Taxonomy (NCBI): domain Eukaryota; kingdom Metazoa; phylum Chordata; class Mammalia; order Artiodactyla; family Delphinidae; genus Aethalodelphis; species Aethalodelphis obliquidens. The sequence goes on from NW_020838017.1 coordinate 1,565,480, forward strand.
CAAAATTGGCAAACCTTTAGCTACACTAACCAAGGGGAAAAAAGAGAGAGAAGCCTAATCAACAAAATTATAAATGAAAGAGGAGATATTACAACTGATACCACAGAAATATGAAAGATCGTAAGAAGCTGCTATGAACAACTATATGCCAACAAACCAAACAACCTAGAAGAAATGGAAAAATTCTTAGAAACATACAAACTACCAAGACTATACCAGGAACAAATAGAAAATTTGAACAGACCAATTACTAGTAAGGAAATTGAATCAGTAATCAAAAATCTGTCAGTGGAAAAAAAATCTCAGGACCAGATGGCTTCACTAGAAAGTTTTACCAAATATTTAAATAAAAATTCATGCCAATTCTTCTCAGAATCTTCCAAAAAATAAAAGAGGAGGGACTACTCCTAAACTCATTTTATGCAGCCAGCATTACTCTGACACTAAAGCCATAAAAGGACACTACGAGAAAAGAAAACTACAGGCCAATATCCCTGAGGAATATAGGTGCAAAAATTCTCAATAAAGTACTAGTAAACTGAATTTAGCAGCACATTGAAAGGATCATTCATCATGATCAAGTGGGATTTATCCCTGTAATGCAATGATGGTTCACATAAGCAAATCAATAACTGTGATACATCACATGAAAAGAATGAAAGAAAAAAATCATATGATCACCTGAATAGATGCAGAAAAAGCATTTGACAAAACTCAGCATAATTTATGTTAAAAACTCTTAACAAATTAACAATAGAAGGAACATATTTCAATATAATAAAGGCCATATATGAGGAGCCCAAAGCTAACATTATACTCAATGGTGAAAGGTTAATAGCTTTTCCTCTAAGATCAGGAATAAAACAAGGTTGCCCACTCTCACCACTCCTATTCAACATAGTACTGGAAGCCCTAGTCAGAGCAATCAGGCAAGAAGAGAAGTAAAAGGCATCAAAATTGGAAAGAAAGAAGTAAAACTGTCACTATTTGCAGATAACATACTTTATATATAGAAAATTCTTAGACTCTACCAAAAAACTTAGATCTAATCAATGAATTCAGTGAAGTTGTAGGATATAAAATTAACATACAAAATTTAGTAGAATTTCTATACATTAACAATGAGTTATTTGAAAAAAAATAAAGAAAATGATCCCATGTGCAATATCATCAAAAACAATAAAATACTTAGGAATAAATTTAACCAAAAAGTTGAAAGATACCTAAACTGAAAACTGTAAGGCTGATAAGGGAAACTGAAAACAGAAATAAATGGAAAGATATTCCATGTTCATTGATTGGAAGAATTAATATTAACATGTCCATACTACCCAAAGCCATTTATAGATTCAATGCAACCCCTATCAAGATTCCAATGGTATATTTTTACAGAAATAGAATAAACAATCCTGGAATTTATATGGACCCACAAAAGCAATCCTCAGAAAGAACAACAAAGCAAGAGGCACCATACTTTCTGATTTAAAGCTGTATTATAAAGATAGAGTAATCAAAATGGTGTGGTACTGACATAAAAAATAGACACACAGACCAGTGGAACAGAATCTAGAGCCCAGAAATATACCTGTGCATATATGGTCAACTAATATTTGACAAGGGAGCCAAGAATCCTCAATGGAGGAAAAACAGTCTGTTCAATAAATGGTGCTGAAAAATTTGGATATTCACATGTAAAAGAAGGAAACTAGAATCCTGTCTTATACCACTCACAAAAATTAACTTGAAATGGATTAAAGACTGAAATGTAAGTCTGGAAACCATAAAACTCCTAAAAGGAAACATAAGAAAAAAGCTTCTTGACATGGGTCTTGGAAGTGTTATTTTTGGATATGACACCTAAAGCATGGACAACAAAATAAAAAATAAACAAGTGTTTATTGCTAAACACAAGCTAAATACTTTGTGCATAGGAAAGGAAACAATCAAAAAAATGAAAATATAACATACCAAATTGGAAAAAAATTTGCAAATCTTATTTCTGATGAGTTGTTAAATATATAATATATAAAGAACTCATATAACAATAGCAAACAATCTGATTATTTTATATTTAATATTATGTAACATACAACACAATGACTATAGTTGACACTGCTGTATGGCCTATTTGAAAGTTGTAAAGAAAATAGATCCTAAGAGTTCTCATCAGATGAAAATATATTTTCCCTTTTTCTGTATCTGTATGAGATGGTGTATGTTAACTAAATTTGTGATAATCATTTCAAAATATATGTAAGTCAAGTCATTATGCTGTATACCTTAATCTTATATGGTGGTCTGTATCAATTCTATTTCAATAAAACTAGAGAAAAAAACACCTTCACTGTACTTACACCTCCTTACTTCCCAATCTTTTTTAAATTACTCTATAAGATTTTCATTATATCATTTCATGGAGATCCCTATTACTTTCATCTTGGTTACAGATTTCTAAATATAAAACACAATTGTAAGTTTCCAACTTACTTGGTCTCTCAGTAGCACGCAAAAAACATTACTGTCTTTCTTGAGACATTTTATTCCAGGATAGCCACTTCTCTGGGTTTCTTTTAATTCACTGGCTGCCCCTTTTTACCCTCCTTTGTTGATTCTGCCTCATCTTCTTGACTCTATTACCATGCCCCAGGGATCAGGCATTAGACTTCTTATCTACACTGACCCTGTACTCTCACCTAGTCCCATGACTTTACTATCATCCATTTTCTAGTATGCCCAAATTTTTATTGCTCTTAAGAAACAGGAATACCTATTGTTTAGTTTATTTTTGATATGTGTCTATATCTCCCGTAAGCCCTCAATAAAATCTATATACAATTTCTGGGGGGAAATTAAGGAACTGGACTGTGTTTACCTAGTCTACAGAAATCGATGTAAGGACTGTATTAATTAGATGGACTATATGAATAAGATGCTGAATTGGACGAAATTCAGCAGAGGTAGGAGCTTAAAATGAGAAGCAGCTTTGAGAATATAAGAGCTACCCTTCTTCAGCCCAGTTACTTCACACTGAAATGTGGGGGAAGGAGACTAATCAATAGACGGGGATTTGAATCAACCTTGTCTAGGTCTTGGGCAAAGGGGCATCTCTGTTTATATATATACAGGGTACATTTTGAGAAAATATAATAAACTCTCAATTTTACCAGTTAACTAATCCATTAATAATAAATGTTTAAAGTTTTTCATTTTTAAAAATGAAAGGTAGTTCCAAATTTTTAAGTACTTGCATGCAAACCTATTTTATAATGCAGAATCCAAACTTAAATGAAGCAACTCAAATATCATTTGAATCTTTCTATCACTGGCCATGTAAAATTATATCAAGATGACTGTTCCCCAGAAGAGGAAGGTACCTGTTTGAAGTATGAGTTATTTTGTTTTTATCATAGTTATCCTGGGTTTGGAAAAGAGAACAAAATTAGACTGAAACACTGGTTTCTGAATTCACTGGCTTGTGGTTACCTATTGTTTTATAATAAATAACCACCGAACTCAGTGGCTTCAATTATTATCTCTCCCAGTTTTGTGGACTACAGTCAACCCTCCATATCCACAAGTTCCAGAGCCCTGAATTCAACCATCTGCAGGTCTAAAATATTTGGAAAAAAATCCAGAAAGTTCCAAAAAGCAAAATTTGAATTTGCCAGGCTGGGCAACTATTTACACAGCATTTACATTATACTTACAACAATTTATATAGCATTGACATTGTATTAGGTATTATAAGTAACAGAGATGGTTTAAAGTATATGGGAGGATATGCATAGGTTATACGCAAATACTTTGCCATTTTATGTAAGACACTTGAGTATCCTTGCATTTTGGTATCTGAGGAGGGTCCTGAAACCAGTCACCTGAGAATACTACGGAATTAGTACTGTACTGGACTGACCTTAGATGGATGGTTCTCACTGGGGTCTTCCATTTCATAGATGAAGCTGCAGTCAGCTGAAGCCTTGACTGGAAGCATGTGGAACATGGCTCACTCCAATGACTGGAATTTGATGCTGGTTCTAGACAGAGCTCAGCTGTGGCTGTGACTGGAGTGTCTACACAAGGGCTCACCTTGTAGCTTGGGATTATACATGACATTTGGGGTCTCAGAAGAGTTCCAAGAGCAGGCATTCTAAAGGAACCAAACAGGAGATTTTGTTACTCATATAAGTCAGCCATGGAAATCATACACTGTTACTTAGTTCTTTCGCTTTTTATCAGGCAAGTGAATCACAGGGCCAGTCCACATTCAAGGGGAAGAGAACTAGACTCCACCTATGGATGGGGAAAATGACTAAGAATTTGCAGCCACCTATAATCTACATACATGATGAGTTTTAGTTGCATCTGTGATGAGACTAGGTATAACTGTATCAATTAATACTACCTAGAGTCAACAAACAGATCATAAGTAGGCTTCTAAGGGGATCCATGAAGTGACTAAGCTATTGAGAATACACACACACACACACACACATCTTACTGCTAATGGAATACTACTAAGGATAAACTGAATGAGGGCCACTCGTGTGAGTTGATTTTCTTCCTCCCTAACTGAAGTCAATGAGCACTTTAAGAAATGAGAAATAATTTCAAAAGCATTCCTATGAACTACTGCTCCATTAATAGAGCCTCCTGTGATAACTTTGTTAGCTATACTAGCCCTTATAGGTTTAAAGTTAATGGAATAATTGAGGTGAATGGGTTTGTAAGTTTAACCATTAAAATACTACAACCAATAGAACAGTTGGGGAAATATATTTTAAAAGTATTACTGAAACAGCATATTATGATATTTGAAGTCAAGGATCTATTCACAAACTGACTGGTTTTATTTTGGGACCTCCAGAGAAACAAATAACTAAAAAACAAAGGTAGGTAGTTTATAGTCTTCTTTAAAAATATTCTTTGCAATTGTCCAATTTCTAATTAGCTTGATCAAATACTCATTCACTGTCATAATCACCCTACTCTTCCTTGTTTCCAGGGTGAACATCTTGAGATCTAGGACCAGCATCTTGAAAATATCTGTAATCCTCATAGTACCAAGTATGGTGACTTTCACATTACAGAAAACAAGAAATAAAGGGACTGTGTAGGAAAAGTAATATTTGATCATTCTTTAAGATGGCCAACAAATCTTTCAAAGCAATTTTGAAAGATATAAAATCCTGGAATACACCACACAGCTTGCTTTTTATCAGGCAAAGCAACTCTAACTTGTTTAACAAACACGGAAGAACAGTTGATATGGGTACACGGTCCCATGCTAGAGTCTAAAGAGAAAATGCAAGTAGAAAATGCAGTCATATTTCATACCCACATGAATTTAAGTTGATATATTCAGTTCATTGTTATGAGGATATTTAAATTGTTTTCACTCACTGATAATATAAAAGAACTATTTTGAAGAAATTAAGTTTCCTGCTTTTCAATAAGGAAAACAAAAACAATGACATACTTTTGCTATAAAGAAGAGTTGGAAAAAATATCTATGCTATAAAACAAGCAGTCATTGTAGTCATTCAGTTAAAGTAAAATTCTATTGGAACCAATTCTGACAAGTTTTGAAAACTTCTAACCCTTAGGCAATAGGTAATAAGCAAATGCATGATTTAAAAAGTAGTGGTAACAAACAGTAGGCGAATCTTATGAACTTCTTTATCTCTAAGGCATCCCTGACCAAGAGACTGATAAGTGGTCCACCATACTCTATTTTCTATTCTTCTAGCTAGTCTCCAAGTCCCCACTTGTACATGGCCATATAACTGAGCTCTAGTCAGTGGTAAGTGGGTCAAAGTAATGGATGCCATAAAGAATACTCATGGACATGACCTAGCTTATTTTTCCCACTCTGCTCTATGAAATAAAGTAGAACGTAGACTCCTCCCAGCACCACCTTCCACTGACATGGACCCACCATAGTCTGTTAAATGTGTGAGAATTAAACACTTCTATTTTGTTGCCCCATTCTATTTCTGGGTCTCTTTGTTACTCCAGCATAGTCTATCCCAACTCATACATCATACATGTTAAAATACACCTGGATTCCATATTAAAATAGTTTCCATGAACTTTTAAAAAGATATTTACAATTATGATTTCAAAAATATGTCTAAATGAACACCTTTAGTATACAACTGGCAATGTGTCTGTAATTATAGTATAAACCTGTTAACTTTTGCAGTGTAAAAATTTTTTCTTTTAAATTAATTTATTTATTTTTGGTTGTGTTGGGTCTTTGTTGCTGCTTGTGGGCTTTCTCTAGTTGCAGCGAGCAGGGAGTACTCTTCGTTGCAGTGCATGGGCTTCTCTTTGCGGTGGCTTCTCTTGTTGTGGAGCATGGGCTTTAAGCGCATGGTCTTCAGTAGTTGCAGCACGTGGGCTCAGCAGTTGTGGTGCATAGGCTTAGTTCCTCTGTGGCATGTGGAATCTTCCCAGACCAGGGCTCAAACCCGTGTCCCCTGCATTGGCAGGTGGATTCTTCACCACCGTGCCACCAGGGAAGTCCCTTGTAGCGTAAAAATTTAAACTACAAATTCCTGACAAAATTAAGTTCTTGTGAATACCAAACTGACAATCACAGGTGACAACGTTTCATTCTATAGATATTTAAATAAAGGTTAGCTTTTTAAAAATTAATTTTTATTGTAGTATATAGTTGATTTACAATGTTGTGTTAGTTTCTGCTGTATAGCAAAGTGAATCAGTTACACATATATCCACTCTTTCCTAGATTTTTTTTAAGTTTAACTTTTGATTTTACAATTTTCTCTCCATTAGGAGTCATTGCATTTTTTATGTGCCTAGGATGTGTGATGAATTACTCAAATAGACATCCATTCACTCCATTCAAAGGCACAATTCTAATTCCCTCCAAAAAGTAGAAAATGGTGATACTGCTTTTTTTTCCAGGCAATATCTGAAGTATATCCTGTGCTTATCATTTAGTGTCTGATACATGGTAAACTCAAAATAAACAGTTGTTGCATGAACTGTGGAGAGAATTTCAGTCTTGATGAAACTTGAGCACCAAGTAGGGAAGATCAATGTCGTCACTTAGAAATTGGGTAAATGCTTAGAAACTGAGGGTGCAAGATAGGGGACGGGTCCTATTGGTCAAAGACAAATAGGTAGAATACCAATACCAGCCCAAATTGCGATCAGAGATTGAATGATGTTGACACTGAGTTCCTCAAAAAATAAAATTTCCACTAATCAAGAGCTCTAATGGACCCTGGCCCTTCAGGGAAAGCCTGATGATCTCAAACGTATAGTTTGGGTGATTTTGCTGTAAAGCAAAATACAAGAAAACCTTTCTATTTCTACTTTAAAAATACTGGCTTCCCATAATTTGTTAACTTGTTTATTGTTTTTCCAAATTACTTTTAAACAAGTGGACTGGGGATGCACGTAATAAAGAATAAGGTTTGACTACTTCTGGACATTTTTTAAGAAAGCACTCTTGGTTTTGGGGACCTATATGTCTATCATTTTTTCCTTCATCCAAGTAACTGATCTTAAGAATACAGTCTGATAAATTTTGGCAAATGTATATACATATGTAACTAAAACCCTTATCAAGAAACAGAATAGTCCTACCACCCCAGAAATCAACTTTGTGCCTCTTTCCATTCAATGCTCAAACCTCTCCTGGAGCAAAAACTACTTTGATTTCTGTCAGCATAGTTAAATATTGCTCTTTATAGAATTTGATGTAAACAGGGTTGTGCAGTATATATTTTTTTATTTCTGCATTGTTTTAGTCAACATAATGTGTTTAAAATCCACCCATGTTTTGTGTATATAGTTTGTTCTTTTTATTGCCGAACAGAATATCCTCCTTAGTTGATTATCCATTCTTATACTGGCTGATATTTCCTGCTATGAACTTTTTTGTATTTGTCTTTTTTGTCATCACATGCTTTCATATCCCTTGTGTTTATTATACTAGAAGTGGAACTTCGAGGACATGATATATATTAAATAAATGATATATATTAAATAAAATTGCCTATCAGTTTTTCAAAAGTGGTTGCACTAGTGTTGAGAGTTCCTGTAGCTTCATCTCCATAACAATAGCGGGTATTGTCTGGCTTTTTATTATTTTCATTTTAGTGGATGTGAAGCAAGTCATTGTGTATTTGAGTTTCCCTGATGAGTAATGATATTGAGCATCTTTTCATGTACTTATTAGCCATCCAGGTATCTTCTGTTGTGTTCTGCCAGTTTTATTCGGATCATTTGCTCTATATTATTGAGTTGTAGGGGTTCTTCGTGTAATTTAGATATAAGCCTTTTGTTAGACCTATGTATTATATTTTCTCCCAGTCTGTGGCTTTTCCTTTCCTTTTCTTGACTGGTGTCTTTTGACAAACAGTATTTCAATTTACTGTTTCTTTCTTTTGTAGTTGGAACTTCTTATGACAAGTCTAAGAAATATTTGTCTACCCCAAGTTTGATAAAATATTTTCCTGTGTACGCTTTTAGTAGGTTTATGGTTTAATTTTTTTGTTCAGGTATATGATCCATTTGGAATTAATTTTTTTTAGTGTGAAGTAGGGTCAAGGTTCATTGTTCCACTTGTTTCAACACCTTTATTGTAAAGACCGTTTCTCCACTGAATTGCATTGGCTCCTATGACTCCCTATTCTGTTCTATTCTGTAGATCTATTTGCCTTTCTGTCAATACCACGTTGTTGAAATTAATGTAGCTTTATTGTAAGCTTTACAAACAGGAAGTAATTGTATCTTATGATACAGTATGTTACCTTGTAATCAAGTAGTGAAAGCCCTCTGAAACTGTTTTTCTTTTTCTAGATTGTTTTGGCTATGCCAGATCCTTTTGAACTCCATATACGTTTCAGAAACATCTTGTCAATTTTACCAAAAAACGCTGATATTTTGATCTATATAGCATTGAATCACTAGTTTACTTTGAGATTTAACATCTTACCAATACTGATTCCACTTTTTGAATGTGCCATAGCTTTCATTATTTAAGTCATCTTTAATATCTCTCAAAATGTGTTTTATATTTCATTGTAGAGTTCTTGCATATTTTTCAATAAACTTACTCCGAAGGGTTTTATATTTTTGATACTGTATTGTACTTAAAAGAATTGTCATTTTCCAATTATTTTTTATTATGTAGAAATGTAAATAATTTTTGTAAATTGACCTTATGTCTCCTGGCCTTTCCAGTATTTTTTTTAAAAGATACTTTTGGATTCCTTTGTTGATCTGAAGACCTTCCTTTAGGATTTTTTACGGTGGTTTTTGAGCCAATGAATTCTCTCAGCTTTTGATTATCTAAATATGTCTTAATTTTGCCTTTATTTTTAAAGAATATTTTTGTTGAATATTGAATGAAGGTTTGGCTTTTTTTCTCTTTGCACACTAAAAGTCTCATTTTGTTGTCTGCTGGCTTCTATTATGTCTGATGAGAAGTCAATTATCATTCTGTTTTTCCTTCAGTGCAGTGTCTTTTTTTCTGTCTGCATTCAACATTTTAAAATTATCTTAGGTTTTCAGTAGTTTGGCTTTGATGTGTCTAAAGGTGGTTATTTTTGTATTTATTGAGCTTAAATTTTCTTTGTTTCTTGGAAATATATATTGAATTTTTACAATGAATATGGACCTTTTAAGCTATTTTTTCATAAAAAAAATTTTCTAGCATATTCTTTCTCTTCTCTTCTTTTCCCTTGACTCCAATTATAAATAGGTTAGAAACTGGATGTTTTTCTACAGGTCACTGGTTGTCTACGCATTGTTTCATTTTTGTTTCTGTGCTTCGATTTGGATAATTTCTATTAATCTGTATAAGGATAACTAACCCTTTCTTCTGCTGTGTCTGAACTGTATCCAAAATTATCACAAAGGATAGGAGGGGGTAAGTGATCTACACTGCTTTAAATTTATTTTAAATAATTTTACATTTAAAATATCATATATTTGTTTTAGAAGTTTTCTTTCATATACTACATATATTCCTTTCCATACCACAATTTTCCAGTTCTTGTCCCAAACTATTTTTTTTTTCTTTTCTGTTTCCATTTTTTGTTTTTGCAATTCTTAACATAGTTATAGTCCTTTCAAACTTTTCCTACTCATTACACTATCTGGGTCATCTGTTGCTCTTCCTCTATTGACTATCTTTTCTCTTAATTATGGTAACATTCCCTGCTTCTTTGCTTATTTTTTTAAAAAAGATTTAATGCTGGGCATGTACATTATATAGAGATTAAACTATAAAATATTTTGTTGCTGTTGTGTTATTATTTTTCCTAGGGAGTTCCAGTAGTATTCCTTTCTCAGGGGACAACTAGTAAAAAGGAATGATTTTTCAGATTCCATGAAGAGTTCAGTTGAGTTTGTATGGCCTGTTACCATAAATTGATTGCATTCAGCAGTGGTTTCAAATTGGATTAAGGCCCTCTTTTTATTCTTCAGCTAATCTCTTTGATCTTGTCAGAGTTTGAGCTGGAAGTGGCTCAGATTGCAATTTTAGGTAGTTTTGGTTCATTTTTGGATTCTTCTCTAGCTGATCCCTGGAATATTAAGCACCCTGTAGCTGCACACGTCTGCTGAAAGACTCTGCTTTTCACTCTCACCTCCACTGCCTTTACTCAGCAATATTCTGCAAAGAGAAGTGAGAGGATTGCCAGGACAAGATATTTAAATTTTTTATTACTGATTTTCTATCTTCCATTAGTAACTGGCTAATTTTACATTATCTCTACAAGGCTCTCTCTCTGTGGGGATGGGCTTACTTTCCCATTTACCTATTCCCACAGGAGGTGCTTGACCTCAGGTGTAGAAGTGGCACTTTGATAACCTATAAAGGGCTCGTCTCTCTCTCTCTCTCTCTCTGGAATTTAGTTCATTAAGACATCTTAATGTCCACTTCTCTTCAATTGTTTTATAAAAATTATACATTTTAGTATAATAATATTTTTGTCTTGCTGCTACCATATGAGTGAAGTTCGTTTATGTACTTACATCCTAATTGGAAGTAGAAATCCATATAACCTTTTCCCAAAACACGAATCTCTAACATTTATTAATACATTCAGCAGGTAGTTTGTAATATTTTCTGCAACATTAAGGTTATATTTACACAGATTTTTGCCCCATTTATTTGCCCATCTTGAAAGTGTCCGTATTTGTTAATGATACCGTTAACGACATTAGTGATTGCAAAAGAAACAGTAGGTTTCTTTTCAGAGTATGGACTTTGGTGTTGAGAGACTTGAGGTTGAGTCCAGCACTGCCATATATTACAGATGTGACTTTGGTCTCATCTGAAAATGGTGATGCTAATGGTAGTTTCTTCCTTTAGCTGTTATGAGAATTAAATATGTCATCACATGTGAAATGTGTTCCATACCTGGTGCATAGTAAGCACCCAATAATAAGTCCTATTATTGTTCTACATTATTGTAAATGTCTTCTATTTTCTCACACCTGTCACTCTATTGCCTTCCGTTTTTTCACTGTCAAATTATATAATGAGAATTTAGATGTGTTCTAGTGGATGGTTTGCTGTTAAAACAAGGGATTTCTTTGCATATCAAAGTATCACCAACTCAACTATGTCTAAGTAAATTTGACAGACATACAGATGAAAAACAACTGAGAAAATGGCTGTAATGTTTAAAAAAATTTTTAACACAGTTACTTTATTTAATTCTCTGTCAAAACTTTGGCTTAATGAATCATAGGATGATTTAATAAATGAATTAATCAATTCTTCAGAGACTCTAATCAACAATTAGTAATTTCAAGTGTTTATTTTAGAAGCAAATGCACGTAAACTTCTACATTTTCCTAAGGCAAATAAATTGAAATGGTAAATCATTTATTAATGGGTAGAACACACAGTATAACTTTTTGTTTGTAACTGCCATATGTATGTGAAACAATGAAACGAGGAGTAACATTCATAATACTTTGTCCTGAGCTACTAAATATGTTGCCTAAGGTTAAGTTATAAATTTAATTTTTTAATTTTTTAATTGAAGTATACGGACTTACAATGTTGTGTTAATTTCTGCTATACAGCAGAGTGATTCAGTTATACATATATACATTCTTTTTTTAATATTCTTTTCCATTATGGTTTATCACAGGATATTGAATATAGTTCCCTGTGCTAGACAGGAGGATCTTGTTGTTATCCATTCTATATATAATAGTTTGCATCTGCTAACCCCAAACTCCCACTTCATCCCTCCCCCATCCCCCTCTCCCTTGGCAACCACAAGTCTGTTCTCTATGTCTATGAGTTCATTTCTGTTTTGTAGGTAGGTTCGTTTGTGCCATATTTTAGATTCCACATATAAGTGATATCACATGGTATTTGTCTTTCTCTTTCTGACTTACTTCACTTGGTATGATAATCTCTAGGTCCATCCATGTTGCTGCAAATGTTATTGTTTCCTTCTTTTTATGGCTAAGTAGTATTCCACTGTATATATGTGTCACATCTTCTTTATCCATTCATCTGTTGATGGACATTTAGGTTGTTTCCATGTCTTGGCTATTGTGAATAGTGCTGCTATGAACATAGGGGTGCATATACCTTTTTGAATTATAATTTTGTCCAGATATATACCCAGGAGTGGGATTGCTGGATCACATGTCAACTCTATTTTTAGCTTTTTGAGGAACCGCCATACTGTTTTCCATAGTGGCTGCACCAACTTATATTCCCACCAACAGTGTAGGAATGTTCCCTTTTCTCCACACCCTCTCCAGCATTTGTTAATAAAATTTATTTTTGATATTTGTTGAATATCGACATTGTGCCTTCCAAAGAAGTTAATTCAGATTTTGTAAGGAACTAATAGAAAAGGAAAAAATTTAATTCTTTATCATTTTTTGAGTATTGACAAGCTATCTTGTCAATATTTCATATTGCCAGACAATATAAAAAAAAATCGGATGGTTATTCTTTGCCTTCATCTTCAGGCCCAAAAAAGATGTTAGCTAGGGGAATGTCTTCCATGCCAGTTCCCTTGAAAGCCTTGATGGCTACGGACATCTTTTTCTTTAGGCCTGGAGCAAAGCTTGCCTAAACTAATTTCCAGTGCACTGGGCTTCTCTATTATGACAATTGGTTTACCTTCCAAAGATAAGAACACCTACAGGCAGAAGTAATCATCAGGCTACCTTATCAGCACTGTACCAGGAGAGGAAAGGAACAAAACCTATAAGAAGGAAGAACACTCAGACCTCCACTGATATGGCCCCTAAAGCCCCACCCATTGGCACACTGATTCGAAGTCTTTCAGAACTTCAATTTTTCTTTGATCCACCTACAACTCTTCTCCCTGAGGATGGAATGAAATGAGCTCACCCAAGAGATTAGCCTGTGACCTACAACCCAATGTTTTTATTTCTTTTTATTATTTTTAGATTATTTTTTTTAAAGCGTATTGTTAGAAATTATCGCTTTAGAATTTGTCTCCACCATTGCTTAATCATTTGCTGACCCTAGATCTGCATTATGATGCTACACAAAATTTCTTCACATGAAAGTCCATTAATTATTTAAACTTCTATTAGTTAGGCTAAAGATACTTGATTCTCCCAATCACTTCTCCAAACTCATCAGCAAACCTGATTGACTTAAGTGGACAAATGACAGTTTCTGAAATTTAGTTTCCACCACACAATGTGAATGTACTGTGTGCTACCATCTCTTATCAAATCATTTTGTTGTTTAAAAATCATATATTTATATTTAAATATTAAATAGATATTTGCAATATTTTTAATTATATAAGCCAACTTAGAATATATGAAATATGTGTTCAAAAATGTAAGATAGAGAAAATTGATAATTAAATAATAAATAGTTGATATCAAAGAACTATAAGTAGGAACTATTCTATACTTGATGGGAATTTCTTGGCTAATCTTCATTAAATTTTCCTTTTACTCTATAGGTTTCTAAGTTCCTTAAAATCTCCATTGAGAAAACAGTTGCTTGCATTATCTGCTTAAAAATGAAAAATTTGTGGCTTCCCTGGTGGTGCAGTGGTTGAGAGTCCCCCTGCCGATGCAGGGGACACGGGTTCGTGCCCCGGTCCGGGAAGATCCCGCATGCCGCGGAGCAGCTGGGCCTGTGAGCCATGGCCACTGAGCCTGCACGTCCAGAGCCTGTGCTCCGCAACGGGAGAGGCCACAACAGTGAGAGGCCCGCGTACCGCAAAAAAAAAAAAAAAAGAAAAATTCACTTGTAAAAGACCAGCTTTGACTGCTGCTTTTGCAATTCTGATTATGTTTAAAGAATTCATTACTTTAACTTGTGTAAGGGTAGCCTTTATCAATAAACCAAGTGAAAAAGTAGTTGCTTGTGGTGGTCAGTATAAAAACTGTTCAAAACACGTTTTCTTAACTACTATCTTAATATGCTTGGTTGCTTGGTTGCACTACCGAACTCTATGCTCCCCAGTAAAATAATTCAATTTTGCCTGCATCACTAAGAACTTTGCAGTTTGCTCTCATAGCTAATGGGAGATCATAGTGCTGTCTAACTCTGGGGAGACAACAGTAGGAGTTAAACTTACTAATGCATGCAGAAGAGTGGCCCTCCATTAAGTGAGGCAGAGAGAAACTCAACTTCAGGTTTCTAAATGCACAGAGGATAAAACTGAATGTCACATCAAGGGTACAACCTCTGCTAATGCAGATTAGAGCCTCTCCAAAAGACTAAAAGCTTTTAAGGAAATTATAAATATTTCTTTTCACCACTGCTGAGCCTGGGCAGAAAATCTTTCTTAGTCATATTCTCTTAGTTGAATCTCAAATAAGGTTTATTTAATTTCTGCCACAGTAGTAATTATGGTTAAAAATTCTAAGCCTTGAAACAAAAATAACAGCACATATTTCTTAATTTTCTGTTGACTAAGGGAAAAAGCCTTTTTTTTTCTTTTCTTCAAATTTGGCTCTGCCATTTCTTAGCTGTGTGATCATGGGAATGATTTTTATACTTGTTGAGGCTAAATTATATCATCAGTAAAATTGTTTAAAGGTCACTTATGTGGAATAATTTAGAAAACGCCTAACTTACCCAGCAAAGAGTGTCAAGCAAATAGTAAGTACTATTGGAATTTGTTATTTGTTATTGTTATTTGTTTGCTAGTATATTTGTTACCTACCCAGTCTTGACCAAAATAGACAGAATATTAGTCATCTCAGCTTCACAAAAAGAGGTTATGCATCCAAGGTTATTTGGATGAACCCAGATAGTTCTTGTCCATAGATAGTTCCTGTACAATCTACTGAGCTATTCTGTCTCAGCTTTCTGACTTGTATTCCATTTATCTTTTAATGACTGGAGTCCTGGAATGAGCTTTAGACCATTACTCTTTAATACTTTAATGTACACACATATCACATAAAGATGTACTAGGGCCCAAGTTTCTGCATTTCTAAAAACCTCTGGGGGACTTCCCTGGTGGCACAGTAGTTAAGAATCCACCTGCCAATGCAGGGGACACGGGTTCGATCCCTGGTGCAGGAAGATCCCACGTGCCTCAGAGCAACTAAGCCCGCGCACCACAACTACTGAGCCTGCGCTCTAGAGCCCGCGAGCCACAACTACTGAAGCCCACGTGCCTACAGCCCATGCTCCACAACAAGAGAAGCCACCGCTACGAGAAGCCCGCGCACCGCAACAAAGAGTAGCACCTGCTCGCCTCAACTAGAGAAAGCCTGTCGCAGCAATGAAGACCCAACACAGCCAAAAATAAATAAATACATTTATTTTAAAAAGTAAATTAAATTAAAATTTAAAAAAATAAATAAAAACCACTGGGTGATGCCAATGCTGCTGATTCATGGACCACAATATTCTGCCTTGGCACTGCCCAGATGATGGAAATGTCCCGTATCTGTGCTGTCCAGTACGTCAGCCACTGAGTACTTAAATGTGGAGAGTGTTACTGAGGAACTGCATCTTTAATTTTATTTAGTTTTAAAACATTCAAATTCACCAGTAGCTAGTGGCTACTGTACTGGACAGTGCAGCCGTAGATAATTTAGCTGATTCTCTGATATTCTTTTTTAATATTCCCTTTGTATTACCAGGCTGTAGGTGGGTTCTGTCCTGAAGCAAATGACAATTGTTAGTGGGTTGGCCCATAAGTCCGTTCCGGATTTTCTGAAAGACGTTAATGGAAAAACCCTAACGAACTTTTTGGTCAATCCGATACAATCCTTGGTAAGGGTTGTCACTGCCCAGAGAGTCCTGGTCCTTTGTTTCATCTACAAGATCAGACCTCCTAGAATATAACCAAGACTGGTATTAGGCCACCTAACACACCGACAACTCTAGAAGTCATCTGAGTGCTCTGGATGACCACACGGTCTGTCTTTCTGAGTTTCTGCTAAGAGTTGCTTAAGGGTCAGTATTCCTGGAGGCTGAGTTGATCTGATATTCAGCAATAGAGAATATTTCTGTTTTTCTTTGTTTAGCAATTCACTGCTTTGCTCATTCTGCATCCAACTTACACTTATGCTTCTCTTTATTTCATTTACCTAATGATTCACAGTTTTTACAGTGAGGTGCTTACTGTTTCTAATGGACAGATATTTAAAGAGACAAAGGAGGAAGATGGAAGTGGTTGCACTGGGATGATACAATCTGAAGGATTGGAATATGTATTAAACTCGTATCTTTTCCTCATAATCACCAAAACAAAGGAATGTAAAAATAATATGTTTATATAGAGTTTTGTACTTTTTGCTTATTTTCACTTATTTCACTGGGGTTTAGCCTCTAGTCAAAGACTTCATTCATCCTTTCAAAGAAGGTGCCCAATTAGTTCCTACTGCCTCATTTTTTACTTCTTTGCTCTTGATTTCCAAAGTGCACAACACTGGAGATGTGAAAATACTAAGAGAAACTCTAAGAAAAGCTTGATAGATACATATAATGCCATTTAACACAGCTAAATTAAATATATATGTATATATTTAAATACTTTTATTTATACTATATATATACACAGTAAAGGAGCACTACTGGAATCAACTACAGTTGATTTGGTAGATATTTAACTTAAAACAGTTATTAAAATGAAACTCTGACTGGGACAAATTCTGTCAAGATTCTCTGTCACATTACCCAAGTTGTTTCTCCCAAGTCAAATGGTCTAGTCCTGAACAATACTTCCATTGTAAAAGATATTTCTTTTGCTGCTGTTGAAATTATTTGGTGTTTAAATGATTTTTCTTTTGAATCAAATAAATTATTAGGACATTTATTTTCCTGATTCTTATTTTATCTTTGAAATGGAAAATACATGATATAAATATAACCAGTGCATATGGATTTTCTTTTACTTATGAATTAGGGAATTTAAGTCAATTTCAGCTGTGATAACTAGTAGCACCATATTTTGACTCCATTTCTTACATTTGTTTCCAAGACATCCCTGGAAATTGTTCTCTTATTAATGAATGATATGCACTAGAAAAAACATTTAGCAAAAGGGTAGGAAAATGGATTTTGTTCAGTGTGAAAAAACTAAGAATTAAAGGAAATGTTTGAAAATGAATAGAGACCAGAACATTTTAAAAGAACAAGTCTAAAGATGCTGATCCAAGATACATGAAAGGCAAAATGCTGTAGCCGTTTAGGTGTGGGGGAGATACTTTATTTTGCTACTCTAATTTTGAAAATAAAACATTACAGTTAGAAACCAAGAGTAATCCTATGCAATCTAGAGGTAGAAGCCACAAATCTCTTCATGAACATGTGACAGGACTAATGTACCTAGTTCTCCTACTCTATTACAAATGAGGAAAGTGTGGCAGAGCAGACACCGACTTTCATACTAACCTCACTTACAAAAGGGCAAAGCCAGAGGAAGAACTTAGGTCCCTGATTTTCCACTCACCACAGGCATTGTTGGGAAGAAACCAATCTGCATCTTCCTAAGTCTCACTCTAACACTTGAGACCTGGGAGCCATTTCCTGTTGATTCCCACATTGTGTTCTTTCTGTTAGTGTGAAACATCCACCTGCCTTCTCACTGATCTGGGTGATATTTCATGAGTTCATGCTTCCCCTTCAATCTACTTCAATCTCACCCCACTCTTTCCTTCCATCTCCATAGTTTTCAGATTGGTTTGATGCAAGTATCAATTTCTTCATCATCTACTTACTCATTTTTAAAAATTGAGAAAGAATTCTAGCATACCTAGAAGTATAGAGAATAATATCATAAACGGTCACGCAGCTACCCAGTTTAAAACAAAACAATACAAGGCTACTTTTGCTTCAAAGCAGCATTCATGGATTTAGTGACACAACTTCATTTCCTTCCCTCTCTTCCCAGTTAACCTTGATCCTGAATTTACTGTTTATCATGCCAAATCTGTTTTTATACTTTCAACAAATTTGTGTGTATCCAGAAAAATGCATTATATTTTTTCCAAAGTGTAAAGCATTTTTTTATGTGTAACATAAGCAAAATTATTTGTCAATAAATTTTTAAGGTATTTCACATGTTCTGATTCTCTCCACTGCCAATCACCTTACTTCCTCCAAAGTCATAATCTTCAAGATAAGATAGCCCTTTCAAAAAGAAGTTGTGCTCAATCCACAGCTGTCATGTCAGTCAGTCCACAATTCTTTCATCTGCGCTTCTTTGATCTCCTATGGAATACAGACACTTCAAAATTCGCTGCCTATAACCTTTGAGATCCAATTTCCTCAAGCAATTTACTTTAGGACCATGTTTAGGGTCAGGAGATGGATCTGCCTGGTTCTGAATTTGACACCCTCTAAATATGTATTGAGTTCAAATCACAGGCACTCCTAAGCTATCACACCCTAGAACAGTGGAGGTCTATCACAATGGGGCTTTTCCTGTAAACACACATGGTTGGAAATGCCTCACAGAGTAACTATATGGTTTCCTTTACCTTTATCTGCTAACCCACCGGGACGGGCGGGGGCTGGGAGCTGAGGCTCGGGCTTCACAGGTCAGATCCAAGGGAGAGGACTGGCAGCGTGAACACAGCTTGCAGGGGGTTAGCGTGCCACGGCTAGCCGGGAGGGAGTCCGGGAAAGTGTGGAGCTGCCGAAGAGGCAAGAGACTTTTTCTTGCCTCTTTGTTTCCTGGTGCACAAGGAGAGGGGATTAAAAGCGCCACTTAAAGGAGCTCCAGAGACTGATGTGAGCCGCAGCTATCAGCCGGACCCCAGAGACCGGCATGAGATGCTAATGCTGCTGCTGCCGCCACCAAGAAGCCTGTGTGCGAGCACAGGTCACTCTCCACACCTCCCTTCCGGGAGCCTGTGCTGCCCGCCACTGCCAGGGTCCCATGATCCAGGGACAACCTCCCCGGGAGAATGCATGGCGTGCCTCAGGCTGCTGCAATGTCACGCCGGCCTCTGCCCCCGCAGGCTCGCCCTGCATCCGTACCCCTCCCTCCTCCTGGCCTGAGTGAGCCAGAGAACCCAAATCAGCTGCTCCTTTAACCCCATCCTGTCTGAGGTAAGAACAGACGCCCTCAGGCGACCTACATGCAGAGGCGGGGCAAATCCAAAGCTGAACCCCGGGAGCTGTGCAAACAAAGAAGAGAAAGGGAAATCACTCCCAGCAGCCTCAGGAGCAGCGGATTAAATCTCCACAGTCAACTTCACGTACCCTGCATCTGTGGAATACCTGAATAGACAACGAATCATCTCAAATTGAGGAGGTGGACTTCGGGAGCAACAATATATATATTTTTTTCCCTTTTTCTTTTTTTGTGAGTGTGTATGTGTATGCTTCTGTGTGTGATTTTGTCTCTATAGCTTTGCTTTTACCACTTAACCTAGGGTGCTCTATGTCCTTTTTGTTTCTTTGCTTGTTTTTTACTTAAAATTTTTTTTTCTTAATAAGTATTTTTTTTTAATTTTAATAACTTTTATTTTACTTTATTTTATCTTCTTCTTTCTTTCTTTTTTTCCTCACTTTTATTCTGAGCCGTGTGGAGGACAGGCTCTTGAGGCTCCAACAAGGCGTCAGGGCTATGCCACTGAGGTGGGAGAGCCCAGTTCAGGACACTGGTCCAAAAGAGACCTCCCAGCTCCATGTAATATCAAACGGCAAAAATCTCCCAGAGATCTACGACTCAATGCCAAAATCCAGCTCCACTCAACGACCAGCAAGCTACAGTGCAGGACGCCCCATACCAAACAAATAGCAAGACAGGAACACAACCCCACCCATTAGCACAGAGGCTGCCTAAAATCATAATAAGGCCACAGACACCCCAAAACACACCACCAGACGTGGACCTGCTCGCGAGACAGACAAGATCCAGCCTCATCCACCAGAACACAGGCACCAGTCCCCTCCACCAGGAAGTCTACACAACCCACTTAACCAACCTTAGCCACTGGTGACAGACACCAAAAACACCGGAAGCTATGAACCTGCAGCCTGCAAAAAGGACACCCCAAACACAGTCACTTAATCAGAATGAGAAGACAGAGAAACACAGCAGATGAAGGAGCAAGGCAAAAACCCACCAGACCTAACAAATGAAGAGGAAATAGGCAGTCTACCTGAAAAAGAATTCAGAATAATGTAGTAATGATAATCCCAAATCTTGGAAATAGAATGAAGAAAATACAAGAAACGTTTAACAAGGACTTAGAAGAATTAAAGAGCAAACAAACAGTGATGAACAACACAAGAAACGAAATTAAAAATTCTCTAGAAGGGACCAATAGCAGAATAACTGAGGCAGGAGAACGGATAAGTGACCTGGAAGATAAAATAGTGGAAATAACTACTGCAGAGCAGAACAAAGAATGAAAAGAATTGAGGACAGTCTCGGAGACCTCTGGGACAACATTAAACACACCAACATTTAAATTATAGGGGTCCCAGAAGAAGAAGAGTAAAAGAAAGTGACTGAGGAAATATTTGAAGAGATGATAGTTGAAAACTTCCCTAATATGGGAAAGGAAATAGTTTAAAAAGTCCAGGAAGCACAGAGAGTCCAATACAGGATAAATCCAAGGAGAAACAGGCCAAGACACATATTAATCAAACTATCAAACATTAAATACAGGGCTTCCCTGGTGGCGCCGTGGTTGAGAGTCCGCCTGCTGATGCAGGGGACACGGGTTTGTGCCCCGGTCCGGGAAGATCCCACATGCTGCGCAGCGGCTGGGCCCATGAACCATGGCCACTGAGCCTGCACGTCCGGAGCCTGTGCTCCGCAACGGGAGAGGCCACAGCAGTGGAGGCCCCCATACCGCAAAAAAAACCCCATTAAATACAAAGAACAAATATTAAAAGCACCAAGGGAAAAAAACCAAATAACACATAAGGGAATCCCCATAAGGTTAACAGCTAATCTTTCAACAGAAACTCTGCAAGCCAGAAGGGAGTGGCAGGACAGATTTAAAGTGATGAAGGAGAAAAACCTACAACTAAGAATACTTTACCCAGCAAGGAACTCATTCAGATTTGATGGAGAAATTAAAAGCTTTACAGACAAGCAAAAGCTATGAGAGTTCAGCACCACCAAACCAGCTTTACAACAAATGCTAAAGGAACTTCTCTAGGCAGGAAACACAAGACAAGGAAAAGACCTTCAATCATAAACCAAAAAAATTAAGAAAATGGTCATAGAAACATACATATCAATAGTTACCTTAAATGTAAATGGATTAAATGCTCCCACCAAAAGACACAGACTGGCTGAATGTATACAAAAACAACACCCGTATATATATATGCTGTCTACAAGAGACCCACTTCAGACCTAGAGAAACGTACAGACTGAAAGTGAGGGGATGGAAAAAGATATTCCATGCAAAAGGAAATCAAAAGAAAGCTGGAGTAGCAATTCTCATATCAGACAAAATAGACTTTAAAACAAAGGCTATTACAAGAGACAAAGTAGGACACTACATAATGATCAAGGGATCAATCCAAGAAGAAGATATAACAATTGTAAATATTTATGCACCCAACATAGGAGCACCTCAATACATAAGGCAAATACTAACAGCCATAAAAAGGGAAATCGACAGTAACACCATCATAGTAGGTGACTTTAACACACCACTTTCACCAATGGACAGATCATCCAAAATGAAAACAAATAAGGAAACACAAGCTTTAAATGATACATTAAACAAGATGGACTTAATTGATATTTATAGGACATTCCATCCAAAAACAACAGAATACACATTTTTCTCAAGTGCTCATGGAACATTCTCCAGGATAGATCATATCTTGGGTCACAAATCAAGCCTTGGTAAATTTAAGAAAATTGAAATTGTATCAAGTATCTTTTCTGACCACAATGCTATGAGACTAGATATCAATTACAGGAAAAGATCTGTAAGAAATACAAACACATAGAGGCTAAACAACACACTACTTAATAACCAAGAGATCACTGAAGAAATCAAAAAATACCTAGAAACAAATGACAATGAAAACACAACGACCTAAAACCTATGGGATGCAGCAAATGCACTTTTAAGAGGGAAGTTTATAGCTATACAAGCCTACCTTAAGAAACAAGAAACATCTCAAATAAACAATCTAATCTTAGACCTAAAGCAATTAGACAAAGAACAAAATAACCCCAAAGTTAGCAGAAAGAAAGAAATCATAAAGATCAGATCAGAAATAAATGAAAAAAAAAAAGAAGGAAACGATAGCAAAGATCAATAAAACTAAAAGCTGGTTCTTTGAGAAGATAAACAAAATTGAAAAACCTTTAGCCAGACTTTTCAAGAAAAAAAGAGAGAAGACTCAAATCAATAGAATTAGAAATGAAAAAGGAGAAGTAACAACTGACACTACAGAAATACAAAGGATCATGAGAGATTACTACAAGCAACTCCATGGGAATAAAATGGACAACCTGGAAGAAATGAACAAATTCTTAGAAATGCACAACCTTCCCAGACTGAACCAGGAAGAAATAGAAAATATAAAAAGATCAATCACAAGCACTGAAATTGAAACTGTGATTAAAAATCTTCCAACAAACAAAAGCCCAGGACTAGATGGCTTCACAGGAGAATTCTATCAAACATTTAGAGAAGAGCTAACACCTATCCATCTCAAACTCTTCAAAAATATAGCAGAGGGAGGAACACTCCCAAACTCATTTTACGAGGCCACCATCACCGTGATAAGAAAACCAGACAAAGATGTCACAAAGAAAGAAAACTATAGGCCAATATCACTGATGAACATAGATGCAAGAATCCTCAACAAAATACTAGCAAACAGAATCCAACAGCACATTAAAAGGATCATACACTATTATCAAGTGTGGTTTATCCCAGGAATGCAAGGATTCTTCAATATACGTAAATCAATCAACGTGATACACCATATAAACAAATTGAAACAGAAAAACCATATGATCATCTCAATAGATGCAGAGAAAGCTTTTGACAAAATTCAACACCCATTTATGATTAAAAAAACCCTCCAGAAAGTAGGCATGGGGGAACTTTTCTCAACATAATAATGGCCATATATGACAAACCCAGAGCCAACATCACCCTCAACGGTGAAAAACTGAAACCATTTCCACTAAGATCAGGAACAAGACAAGGTTGCCCACTCTCACCACTATTATTCAACATAGTTTTGGAAGTTTTAGCCACAGCAATCAGAGAGGAAAAGGAAATAAAAGGAATCCAAATTGGAAAGGAAGTAAAGTTGTCACTGTTTGCAGATGACATGATACTATACATAGAGAATCCTAAGGATGCTACCAGAAAACTACTAGAGCTAATCAATGAATTTGGTAAAGTAGCAGGATACAAAATTAACGCACAGAAAACTCTTGCATTCCTATACATTAATGATGAAAAATCTGAAAGTGAAATTAAGAAAACACTCCCATTTACCATTGCAACAAAAAGGATAAAATACCTAGGAATAAACCGACCTATGAGACAAAAGACCTGTATGCAGAAAATTATAAGACACTGATGAAAGAAATTAAAGATGATACAAATAGATGGAGAGATATACCATGTTCTTGGATTGGAAGAAGCAACATTGTGAAAATAACTCTACTACCCAAAGCAATCTACAGATTCAGTGCAATCCCTATCAAACTACCAATGGCATTTTTCACAGAACTAGAACAAAAAATTTCACAATTTGTATGGAAACACAGAAGACTCCGAATAGCCAAAGCAACCTTGAGAAAGAAAAACGGAGCTGGAGGAATCAGGCTCCTGGACTTCAGACTGTACTACAAAGCTACAGTCATCAAGACTGTATGGTACTGGCACAGAAACAAATTTAGATCAATGGAACAGGATAGAAAGCCCAGAGATAAACCCAGGCACATATGGTCACCTTATTTTCGATAAAGGAGGCAAGAATATACAATGGAGAAAAGTCAGCCTCTTCAATAAGTGTTGCTGGGAAAACTGAACAGCTACATGTAAAAGAATGAATTTAGAACACTCCCTAACACCATACACAAAAATAAACTCAAAATGGATTAAAGACCTAAATGTAAGGCCAGACACTATCAAACTCTTAGAGGAAAACTTAGGGAGAACACTCTATGACATAAATCACAGCAAGATCCTTGTTGACCCACCTCCTAGAGAAATGGAAATAAAAACAAAAATAAACAAATGGAACCTAATGAAACTTCAAAGCTTTTGCACAGCAAAGGAAACCATAAACAAGACGAAAAGACAACCCTCAGAATGGGAGAAAATATTTGCAAATGAAGCAACTGACAAAGGATTAATCTCCAAAACATACAAGCAACTCATGCAGCTCAGTATCAAAAAATCAAACAACCCAATCCAAAAATGGCCAGAAGATCTAAATAGATGTTTTGCCAAAGAAGATATGCAGATTGCCAATAAACACATGAAAGGATGCTCAACATCATTAATCATTAGAGAAATGCAAATAAAAACTACAGTGAGATATCATCTCACATCGGTCAGAATGGCCATCATCAAAAAATCTACAAAGAATAAATGCTGGAGAGAGTGTGGAGAAAAGGGAACAGTCGTGCACTGTTAGTGGGAATGTAAATTGATACAGCCACTATGGAGAACAGTATGGAGGTTCCTTAAAAAACTAAAAATAGGGGCTTCCCTGGCGGCGCAGTGGTTGAGAGTCCGCCTGCCGATGCAGGCGATGTGGGTTCATGCCCCGGTCTGGGAGGATCCCACGTGCCGCGGAGCAGCTGGGCCCGTGAGCCATGGCTGCTGGGCCTGCGCGTCCGGAGCCTGTGCTCCGCAACGGAAGAGGCCACAACAGTGAGAGGCCCGTGTACCGCCAAAATAATAAAAAATAAAAAATAAAAATAGAACTACCACATGACCCAGCAATCCCACTACTGGGCATATACCCTGAGGAAACCATAATTCAAAAAGAGTCATGTACCACAATGTTCATTGCAGCACTATTTACAATAGCCAGGACATGGAAGCAACCTAAGTGTCCATCGATAGACAAATGGATAAAGAAGATGTGGCACATATATATAATGGAATATTACTCAGCCATAAAGAGAAACGAAATTCAGTTATTTGTAGCCAGGTGGATGGACCTAGAGTCTGTCATACAGAGTGAAGTCAGAAAGAGAAAAACAAATACCATATGCTAACATATATATGGAATCTAAAAAAGGAAAAAGAAAATAAAAGGTCAGAAGAACGTAGGGGCAAGACGGGAATAAAGATGCAGACGTACTAGAGTATGGACTTGAAGATATGGGGAGGGGGATGGGTAAGGTGGGACAAAGTGAGAGAGTGGCATGGACACATATACACTACCAAACGTAAAATATATAGCTAGTGGGAAGCAGCTGCATAGCACAGGGAGATCAGCTCGGTGCTTTGTGACCACCTAGAGGGGTGGGATAGGGAGGGTGGGAGGGAGGGAGATGCAAGAGGGAAGAGATACGGGGATATATGTATATGTATAACTGATTCACTCTGTTATAAAGCAGAAACTAAGACACCAATGTAAAGCAATTATACTCTAATAAAGATGTTAAAAAAAAATAAGTTTGGCTTATAGTCCCCTTCTGGGAGGATTTTGTTCTCATGTTCCTACCTGGACTGATTGTTTTCTAATCAAAGGACATAGTTATTCCTTGGTTCTGCCAGTCATTCGCATCCTGCGAAGTCCCATTGCTTGAATCCTGTGTTGGATCCCGTTTCCTGGATTCTAGGTAATCTTCCTGATACACTGGCCATGTTAGTGGAATACAGTTTTCATTACCATCATGAAAATGAATGTGGTGCTCATAGGTTAATTTTTGTGAACCGTCATGTCTGAAAAATCTGTTTATCATCCATTTGATCTCCTATTTCCCAGCTTTCTTTATGATGTATTTTTGGAAGAGTTTTTCAATAATAGCTTCATATAACTTACTAGATTCTTAAATTCTAATTATCATATTTTTAACTTAAGAAAGTTTTCTTGTTATCTACTCCTTTTTATTATTTTTTTTCTTCTGTAATGGAAAACGTATCTTCTCTCATTGCTATGAGGGTTAATTCTAATTTGTAAAACTTTTCCTCTTCTTGCATTGTTATTTTCTCTTCTGAAACCCTCTTTGATCTATTTGATTTGATCTCACAGGTTTTCCTCAAATGTAAGTATTTTAGGCTTGAAGCATTATTAAGAGTGAAATTTTATGTTGATCATGGATGGGAATGATGGACCTTTGGTAATGGGTAGGATGGTAATCTGAGCTTTTCTTTGCAGGTGTATTACCAGTGTACGGCAGAGAAACAGAATCAGTAGGAGATAGAGAGAGATAAAGATAGGTAGATAGGTAGATAGATAGATAGGTAGATAGATAGATTGATTGATTTTAAGGAATTGGCTTATGACATCATCGAGGCTGGCAAGTCCAAAATCTGCAGGATGACCTGACAGACTGGAGACCCAGACTGCAGTTCAAGTTTAAAAGCCTTCTGCTGACACAGTTCCCTCTTGTCCAGGGAAGGTCAGTATTTTGTTCTGTTCAAGTCTTCAACTGATTGCATGAGGCCCACCCACATTATAGTAGAAAATCTGCTTTTAAATTAGTCCACCAATTTAAATGTTAGTTTCATCTAAAACACCCTCCCAGAAAGATACAGAATAATGTTTGACTAACTATGGCCCAGCAAAGTTGAGGCAGAAAATTAACCATCACAGTGGGATACCTAAATATAAGTAACAGTAAGTATTCTTTCTTATTCTAGAAGGTTTTCCAGGAGAAAGCTCTCTAATTTTTTGCCTGAAGATAGCAAGCATGCCTGCAGACTGGGAGCGAATCAGGGAAACAGGGCTGGGGAAGAGACTGTCACCAACATTGTATAGAATCTCTCGGTATCTCCCTGTTTTGGGTACAGTTCCGCACACACACTCTCTGCATGACACATCTAGAGACTTCCAGTTCAATTTCTCCAAAGGAGAAAAGGATGAATGCTGGTCTCTGCTAGGGTATGAAAAGGAACTTGAAATTCTAACTGGTCCTTTATACAGATGTGTAAAAAGTCATCTTATTTTCAATGCCACAGTTCACCTATGACTTCTGGGATAACTAGATGTCCCTATTCTTCACCATTTCCTAGATTTTGTGGTATGGATTCGTTTGCTTCTCTTTACATTGCCTTCTGCAAGCCCTTAGGTTTCAGCTTTTTTTTTACTCTGTTAACCTAGTTGCCTGTTTTTTTTCCAGTTTTCCAACCCCCCAAAATTTGTTGACAAAGCCTGTCTATTGGTATCACTTCTGTTTTCTTTATTTTCATGTGTTTATACTTTTAAAAACAGCTTTATGAAGATATAATTCACATACCATGCAACTCATCCATTGAGTTTATAACTACATCTTTAAAAAATTATTTTTTGGAGTTACAGTAGGGATTAGAAATAAACGTGTGTTAGAAAACAAGTTCCTATAATTTTTGCTTTGGCCTTTTTAAACCTTGCATGTAGATTTTTTAAAAATTGAAATTTAATTAACCTATCATAAAATTCACCATTTAAAACCATTCAGAGGTTTATAGTACAGTTCAAAAGTTGTGCAATCATTACCACTATCCAGAATATTTTCATTACCCTCAAAAAGAATACCTATTATCAGTCATTCTCCATTTCTACCTTCCTCTGGCCCCTGGAAACCAGTAATCTACTTTCTGTCTCTATGGATTCCTATTCTGGACATTTAATATAAATGACAACATACAATATATGGCCTTCTGTGTCTGGTTTCATTTAGCAACATGTTTTCAAAGTTTATCTGTGTTGTAGCATATTGATACTTCACTCCTTTTTATAAAGGAATACTATCCCATTATATAAATATAGCATATATTGTTTATCCATTCATCTGTGTTTTCATCTGACTTTTGTGTTTTTTCCACATTTGTCTATTATGAATAATACTGCTTTGAACATTTGTATACAAGTATTTTTGTGAACATATGTTCATTTCTCTTGAATTCATATCTGGGTGTGGAATTGCTAGGTTATATGATTACATTATTGTTAACCTTTTGAGGAATGGCCAAACTGTTTTCCAAAGTTGCTAGCCAGTGTCTCAGGGTTCCAATTTCTCTGTATCCTCATCAACACTTGCTATTTTCCATTTCTGATTATAGCTATCCTAGTAGGTATGAAATACCTCATTGTGGTTTTGATTTTAATTTACTTAGTGACTAATAATGTTGGGCCATTTGCATAAAATATGCATGGCCATTTGTATAAAATCTTTATGGAGAAATGTCTATTCAAATCCTTTGTCCATTTGTAATCGTGTTGTCTCTTTATTGTTGATTGTGAGATTTTTTATATTCTGAACATTAGACCCTTATCAGATATATGATTTGCAAATATTTTCTCTTGTTCTGTGTGTTAGCTTCTCACTTTCTTGAGAATGCCCTTTGACACACCAATTTTTTTTTAATTTGATAAAGTCTAATATATGTTGTATTTTTTTTTCAGGCTCAATGGCCATGGCTCACAGGCCCAGCCGCTCCGCGGCATGTGGGATCCTCCCAGACCGGGGCATGAACCTGCATCCCCTGCATCGGCAGGTGGACTCCCAACCACTGCGCCACCAGGGAAGCCCTATATGTTGTATTTTTGATTGCTTGTGGTTTAGGTGTTATATCTAAGAAACCATTGCCTAATTCAAAGTCACAAATATTTACATTTATGTTTTCTTCTAGTAATTTTATAGTTTTACCCCCTAAACTTAGCTCTTCAATCAATTTTGAGTTATCTCTCATATGACATGTGTTAGAGATCCAAGTTTATTCTTTTCCAAGTGGATATACAGTTATCCCAGTACCATTTGTTGAAAAGACTATTTTTTCACATTGAATTCTCTCAGCAGCCTTGTCAATAGTCAATGACTATACATGCATGGGTTTATTTCTAGCGTCTCAATCTTTTTCCAGTCTGTAGATCCATCCCTATACCAGTGCTGCACTGTCTTGATTTCTTTAGCTTTTGGTAAGTTTGAAATTGATAAGTGTGATTCCTCCTACTCTGTTCTTTTTTCAGATGTATATGGCTATTCTGGCTCTCTTGCATTTGCATATGAATTTTAGGACTGACTTGTTCATTTCTTCAAAAAGTTACCTGATATTTTGATAGGGATTGATTGCCTTTAATACGTACATCAATTTGGAATATACTGCCACCATATCAATATTAGGTCTTCTAAACCATTAATAAGGTATCCTTTCCTATTTATTTAGGCTTTTAAAAATTCTTTCAACACTGTAATTGAAAGATTTCAGTGTACAAATCAAACTTTTTTTGTGAAAATTTTCCTACTTTATTATGTCCAATGTTATTGCAAGTAAAAAAATGCAATTTATCTTTGTATATTAATCTTTTATTCTGCAAACTTACTGAAATTGTTTACTAGCTGGAATAGTTGTTCTTGCGTGTGAGTTTCTTAGGGTTTTCTATATATAAGGTTTTGTCATCTGCAAATACGGATAGTTTTTACTTCATCCTTTCCAATCTGCCCTGGCTAGAACCTCGACTACAATGTTCAAAGGCAGCAATGACAACAGACATTCTGTGTTGTTCCTGATCTTCAGGTGAACACTTTCAATCTCACACCATTGTCTATGATGTTAGGTTTTTCAGATGTCTCTTTTCAGGTTGAGGAAATTCTCTTCTATTCCTAGTTTGTTGAATGTGTGTATCATGAAAGAGTGATGGGTTTTTTCAAATGCTTTTTCCATGTTTTTTGAGATGACTGTAATTTTTTTTCATTCAATTGATAAGATACACTATTTTTGAATGTTGCATTACTGGGATAAACCTTTCTTGGTCATGGTGTATAATCCTTTTTGTATCTTTCGGTTTAAGTTTTCTAAGTTTTGAGGATTCTTA
This sequence comes from Aethalodelphis obliquidens, assembly GCF_003676395.1. Classification (NCBI taxonomy): domain Eukaryota; kingdom Metazoa; phylum Chordata; class Mammalia; order Artiodactyla; family Delphinidae; genus Aethalodelphis; species Aethalodelphis obliquidens. The sequence continues at coordinate 1,595,889 of NW_020838017.1, forward strand.
CATCTATATTTATTAGGGATATCAGTCTATATTTTTCTTTTCTTATAACGTCTTTATCTGGTTTTAGTATTAGGGCAATATTGGCCTCAAAGAATAAATTATGACATGTTCCCTGCTCTTCTTTTTTTCTTTTTCAGTTTGGAAGATTTTGACAACAACTGGCATTAATCCTTTTTTAAACATTTGGTAGAATTCACCAGAGAATGAACAGAGTCCTCGGCTCTTTATTTTTGGACTTTTTTTTTGTTTGCTGACTCAGTATTTTACTTGTTATAGTTATTTGGATTTTCCATGTCTTCTTGAATCAGTTTTGGTAGTTTCTGTCTCTCTAGGAATTTACCCATTACATCTAGGTTATCTACTGTTCCTTTACAATCTGTTTTATTTATTTAAGGTCAGTAGTAATATCCCTCTTTCATTTCCAATCATAATAATTAGAATCTCCTTATTTTTTTCTTTTCTTAGTCAGTCTAGCTAAAGTTTGTCCACTCTTGATCCTTTCAAAGGGTCAACTTTCCTTTTTAAATTATTTTTCTCAATTTTTTATTCTTATTTTCTATTTCATTTATTTCTGCTCTATTGTTTTATTTCCTTCTTTCTGCTTGTTTTAGGTTTTATTTGCTCTTCTTTTTCATGGTTTTGAAGGTGGAAGCTTAGCTTATTTTCTTAAGGAACTTTTACATTTTTAATATAGGCATTTACAGCTATTAATTTCCTTCTAAATACTGCTTTTACTCCATCATAAGGTTTGGAGTGTAGTTTTAGAACAAGTTTTGCAACTGTTTTCATTTTCATTAATCTGAAGATATTTTCAATCTTCTCTTGTGATTTTTAAAAATTCATTGGCTATTTAGGAGCATATGTTTAATTTCCACTAAATATGGTAGGTTCCCAATATTTTTTCTACTACTAATTTCTAACTTCATTCCACTGTGATCAGAGTATATACTTTACATGATTTTTATACTCAAATTATTGAGACATAATATCCTTTCAAAAAGTTCTGCCCCTTCCCCTCTCTCCTCTCCTTCTGGGACTCCCACTGTGTAATTCATGTTCTTGATGAGGCTTACACATACCTGAGATTGTCAAATTTCCTTCATGATACTTTGTTTCTGTTCTTCAGACAGGATAATCTCAGTTGGGCTACATTCAAATTCATCAATTCTTTCTTTCACCAGTTCAAATCTGCTCTTGAGTCCCTCTAGTAAATATTTTACTTGAGCTATCATACTTTTCAAATTCAGAATGTGTACACTTTATATGTGTGTGTGTGTGTGTGTGTGTCTATAGGTAATTTTTCTCTCTTTAATGATATTCTCTAATTGATATTCCAATGTCCAGGCATTCTTAAGAGCCATGCCTCTTTATTGATTTTTTTCCCCATGTATGGGCCACATTTGTTGTTTATTTGCATGTCTCTATTTTTGTTGTTGTTGTTGATAACTGGAAATTTAAAATAATACAGCGTGGCAACTCTAGAAACCAGATCCTCCCCCTTTCCAGAGTCTGCTTGTTTTATCATTAGGAACTTTTGAAGTAATTCTATAAAGTCAGTATTTTTTCTTGTATATGAGCACTGAAATCTCTACTCTGTTAGCTTTATTTTGGCTTAACTAATGATTGCACTGATATTTCCTTAAATGCTATGAAGCAATAAATCCCTCAGTCTTTGCTGAGGGGCTTTGTGTTTATATCCAGGCATGTTTTCAGCACTCAATAAGGCAGGTAACACTTGTGCATTTGCCTTCACGCTTATGTAGAGCTTCAAAGTTAGCTAGATATGAGAGCTTAGGGCTCTCTCAGGTCTTTTTTGGGCAAGTACACCTGTGTATGGCCTTCTAGGTTCCCAGAATATGGCATAACTTTCCGAAAACATTATGGACATCTCATTCCTCAGCTTTTCCTTTTAATCTTTCTCGTCTGTTGTCTGCATCAGCTATTATACTCCATTATGTCAAGCAGTGTGAAGTTAAGACACTTGCCTGTAATTGCTTTTGAAAAACACCCCCAGGTGAAGAATTTTTGCTCTGAGTGAGCTCCAAACTAGGTCAAATACAGACAATCTTGTATGTGGGGTCTTCCAGGGAACTACCAAGAGGTTAAATAATAGGAATTCTTTGGGAATGAGGCTTTGGAAGTGATCCAGTCCTCTTCTGCTCCCTCCAATGGCTACCAGGCTGCATCAGGACTGTGGATTATTTTTCAAGGTTGCCACAGAGCTGGAGAGCACGGGATGTCATGGGGCAAGTTAAAATGCCACAAAAGTTGCTGTGCTTACTGAGATTCAACTGCTTTTCTTGAATAAATTTTGCCTGGGTTATTGCAAATCTTTGGTTGATTTTCAGAGTTCTGAAAATAACAATTCTGCAATTTAAAAAATAATTTCTGTTACGGAGGAGCTCATTTTCAGAGGTCCTTATTTTGCCATTTTTGGTGATGTCACTGTCATTGGGTTTTGGTGATAGAACTTGAGATCTTTAGAGAATTATTTATGCTGAAATGGCACAGCCTATAAAGATGTACCCTAGGGCTTCCCTGGTGGCGCAGTGGTTGAGAGTCCGCCTGTCGATGCAGGGGATGTGGGTTCGTGCCCTAGTCCGGGAGGATTCCACATGCCACGGAGCGTCTGGGCCCGTGAGCCATGGCCGCTGAGCCTGCGCGTCCGGAGCCTGTGCTCCGCAGCGGGATGCATACATTAGCTTGCATTTTTGTTATTATATCTGCTTTAATCAACAGACATAATTATATCTCCTCCCAATTGGGTAATGTGGAGCGATTAATTTCATATAAGACATGATTAACATATACCACATTGCCTGGAGGTTTGAGAAATATAAACTTTGTGCTCACCAGGGGTAGGAGACTCAGTTTTTTCCCCAATTGGTCTAGGGTGCAGATAGTAATGAAAAATGCTTCGATTTGAAAAATATCTGGAGATATTTTCTGTGTTCAAAGGTCAATTAATTAGAGAAAAATAACCAGCTATTAGCTTTATCTTTGATGCTAAAAAATTAGCACATTGTTCCTTAAATATATTAACCTACAGAAGAATACTGCCCGACAAATTATGAGGAAAATGATTAATGTGATACAGTTATGATTACTTTGCCATAAATGGACCATATATAATGGATTCCTCCAGAGCCAAAATTAACTGGGATGATAGCCTTAAGTTTTTACTACATTCTAGACACTCTGGCCTGTGGATCACTAACCATACTTGCTCAGCTTATGAGGCCTGGATGATAATGATACCCTTGCAAAGTACAGGGCCATGTTTAGTGCCCCTTTAAGGGCCAGCATGTGGGAAAAAACAGCTATGTCATTCCCCAAAGTTTCCACAAAGGGGCATCTATTCAAACCATGCTCAGGCAACATGCTGATGGCATTTATTTGATGCTTTTCTCTATTTGCTTTTGTGGCTTTGCTACTGGTATTACCTCTAACCCTAATTAGCAGGAACCACTTTCCTTAGTCACACAAAAGGTTTATATCGACTTATGCCTTTCTTGTCTAGGGTTTTCTTGGGCCGCCTGTGCTATGAATTGCTATTGCTCTACCTGTCAGTGTAGAGTCCTATGACAGGTCAAACATAAAGTTTGCAGTTATGTATCATGGCTTGACTAGTACCTCTGCTAGTGAGTGGCTTACAACTGGATAAACACCCTGGCACCCTCTCCCGTTTTTCTGTTTTCTTCATTTGCTACCTACTGAAGTTCCATATATCCTGGAAACAAACCAGGAAGCCTGTGGCACAAGCAGCCTAGAAGATCCATAAACCTTGCTTTCTGAATTCCTGTCACCTCTCCTGAATCCTCCTTCCCTGAGAGATAAGGCATCCTTAGCTGGATGGAATCTACCCGGCATTCTTAGTCCCTCTGACACTGCTTCAGGCTCCTATGAGAGCCTCCGTTGGCAAGACCAGGGATGTCCCTTGGTATCTGCCCAGGGTATTCAATGAGTTCTTCCTACAATGGTTTGTCATATCTGCTCCTCCAACTTTCAGAGTGGAAGGGAGTTTACAGACACATTTGCTATGACATATTTAACATCTCAGTCCTGATAAAAAGCTCCTTGGTAGGACTAGGACTTTGGTTTGAATCAGGGGGTTAAATTTTCTAGTGAGCCTATTTCACACTCTACCACCATGGGGGTCCAGTGTACACAGCTCCAGAATCCTTTACCAGTATGTAATGATATTCTGCTTTTAATTGTTTCACTGTCATCAGTAGAGAGGCAAAGGTAATAAACCTATTAACAAGGGCTGAACCATAACCATGCAGAGCTCTAACAGCTAACATCTTCCTAGAGGCAGAAACCTGGCTGGAATCCTAGCTTTCAAGTGGCATAACTCCCTGAGATCAGCAGATAGCTCAAAGTCATTATCTAAGACCAGCTCCTTATCTTTTGGCTTTTATGGTGTGGATGACTCAGACAACAATTCAGCACCTCAGGGGGAACTGGCTTGACCCAGGGGGTACTATGTCATCTGAACAGAGGGCATATATGGCCTCATACATGCCAGCAACTGGGATGATAGTACTTGCATTAGTCTGATAGGGCATAGCTAAGTACCACAGAGTGGGTGGCTTAAACAACAAACATTAATTTCTCACAATTCTGGAGGCTAAAAGTTCAACATCAAGGAGTTGACAGGATTGGTTTCTTCTGAGGACTCTCTCCTTGGCTTGTAGATGGCTATCTTTTCCCTGTGTGTTCACATTGTCTTTCTTCTGTATGTATCTATGCCCAAATGTCCTCTTCTTCTAAGGACACCAGTCAAATTGGATTAGGGCCCATCCTAATGACCTTATTTTAACTTAATCACTTCTTTAAAGGCCCTGTCTCCAAATACAGACACATTTTTCGGTTAGAACTTCACCATATATGTGTTAGAGAGATACACTCCAGCTGTTAACACTATTACTCCTGAAAAATTATATTAACCTAGATCTACTATTTTCCCTGAAGAAATTCTCACCTGACCACTATCAGGAAATGTGAATATCCATTTTTACTCCCAATAATGCCACCTGTAGGAAGTTATTTGTGCATAGATTCGAAGCTCTGATATTAACCTATTTTCCAAGTTTGTGTCACACGCACATAAAAGGATGCTTGAAATTGGCTTCTCCAAAAGAGTACACCATATCTAAATTGGTTAAGTTGCCAATCAGCTAACCCATTGAAAATGTGTTGTGTGCATGTCAGCCTGGGTGTAGCTTGTGACCTCCCAATAGTACTGTGAACCAAAGGGAACCCCCTCCGCTGTCCTCATTTAGGAATCTATAAGACCTCAGGTGACCTTGTCTGTATTAAAAGTTTTCCTTTAGAATGACCATCTATTACTTGTGTAATAATAAATGTCATTCATTATGTTTTTACTCTCTGGGCAATAATTAATGATATGCAAATATCCATAGGAATATAAGAAGGCCAAGTAAGCAAACTCATGGCCAAACAATGAACCAGGGAAGACTTCAATACATGAAGCAGCTCCATGAGTGGTGCTAGTCTTTGTAAGGTTGTTCTTCAGAATGGGAACTAACACACAGGTGGCTGGCCTGCTCTCCACAGGCTGGAGAAGGCAGCTAGGCTCTACTGGTGGAGTGAACCCATGGAGGTAAACAATAAACAAATTTTGTCTGGAAAAATCTTAAGTAAGTGATCAAACTTTATGCATACAGTGTATCAAGGAGAGCTTCAACTTTCCACTCCATTTTTTCTCACCTCTCCTTCTGTACCATCTTAGCCTTCTCTGCTGGGTGAGGAGACAAGGTGCTGGTGGCCCCTGCTGTGTTCTCCCCATTCCCCTGGACCCCTTTCTAGCAATGACCTGTATTACCAGGAATGAGCTGTCTCGGGATTTTTTTTTTTTTTTAAACTAATAACTGTGTTGGTTCATAGAGGATGTTCCTCTCTTTTTTTTTTTTCTTGCGGTACGCGGGCCTCTCACTGTTGTGGCCTCTCCTATTGTGGAGCACAGGCTCTGGACACGCAGGCTCAGCGGCCATGGCTCACGGGCCCAGTCACTCCACGATTGTGGGATCTTCCCGGACCGGGACATGAACCCGTGTCCCCTGCATCAGCAGGCGGACTCTCAACCACTGCGCCACCAGGGAAGCCCGAATGTTCCTCTCTTCAACAAGGCTTTTTAACCAAAGAAGAAAGTTATCAACCAGTATGGTGCTCCTTGACCTCTCCCAACTTTCCTCTAAATATAAAAATTAGCATGAGGCAGGTCTTTCCCTTAGATCACAACCCATGAACTGTCCAGTTATGTCCAGCTGTGTCCAATTATAGACATCATCTAGTCTTCTTACATAAATGAGCCAACATTTCTGATTTTAGTATAATCATCTTGCTTTTATATACAATTTTTAGAAATCTAATAACTTGGTAGCTTGCTTCTCAGTATTCTGATAGTGATATATATATAGATAGATAGATAGATATAGAAACATATATATATCAAACCACTTCTTTTAAAACTATTCACTCTTGTTTTATTGGCTCATATGAGTGAATAATAAATGTTAGGAATTTATGATCTGTTTCACTCTATGTGAATGCATTATATATTTTAGGATAATAATTAATGGCAGTGATATCTTGCAAAAAGTGCCCCATTTGGGGCAAAGAAATATAATGCACCAGGAAGACAGAAAGAAAAGAACAAGTATTTAAGAGTCTCTGAAAGCAGATCTTAATAGATCTAATAATATATAATGTGCTATTTGAATTTCAAGCTCTAAACTTTTAGTGCTGAACATCTGGAGCACTTTCATGAAAGATCAGCTTTCTTTTAGCTGCCTACCATCCTGAGAATAATGTAAGTGAACTAATAACTCCCACAGATCAAATGGTTATGCATATGGTAGGACAAGATTGTTATACAAATACACCTTGACATGAACGAGCCTGTTGCCCACTCAGTGTAAATGAACATCTGCTGATTGTGTAGTATGTTAATTAAACACATTTAGAAAGACTGGTTCACTCAGAACATTGGCAAAAAAATGATAGAGTGCTTAAACCCAGGCAACTGGCACTAATTTGTTTAATAATGGAAATTAATCACTGTATTATTTTCTACTTCCGCACTTTCTTAAAATTTCCTAATGGCTTACCAAAAGACTTCTACTGAGTACTACAAGTTTAGGTAATTTTTAAGGGCATGGAAAAGATAGATCATGTCTCTTCCAGAAGTTTTAGAATGTTGTTTAGACAAGAACTAGGCATACAGAGGAACTGGACATATTTACACAGGAAAAAGATAGAGACATATGCTTTTGTTTAAAGGGAAGCCCTACTGATAACTGTGATGGGGTTAGAAAATGTAAAACTGCGTTTTCAGGATTTGATAGAATATATTCCATTCTTCCAATCCAAGAACATGGTATAGTACAGCCACTATGGAGAACAGTATGGAGGTTCCTTACAAACTAAAAATACAGCTACCATATGGTCTAGCAATCCCACTCCTGGGCATACACCCAGAGAAAACCATGGGTCAAAAGGGTACATGCACTCCAATGTTCATTGCAGTGCTGTTCACAATAGCCAAGGCATGGAATCAACCTAAATGTTCACTGACAGATAAATGGATAAAGAAGATGTAGTACATACATACAATGGAATATTACTCAGCCACCAAAAAGAATAAAATACTGTAATGCCATTTGTAGCAACATGGATGGACCTGGAGATAATCATACTAAGTGAAGTCAGACAGAGAAAGACATATATCATATGATATCACGTATATGCAAAATCTAAACTAAATAATATAAATGAACTTATTTATAAAACAGAAACAGACTCACAGACTTATAAAACAAATTTATGGTTACCAAAGGGGAAAGGTGGGAGAGAGGGATAAATTGGGAGTTTGGGATTGACATATACACACTACTATATTTAAAATAGATAATGAACAATGACCTACGGTATAGCACAGGGAACTCAATATTCTGTAATAACCTAAATGGGAAAAGAATTTGAAAAATAATAGATATATGTATATGTATAATTGAATCACTTTGCTATACACCTGAAACACAACATTGTAAATCAACTATACTCCAACATAAAATAAAAATTAAAAAAAAACAAAAAGAAAGAAAGTATTGCAAAGGATGAAAATAAGTCTTTCTCTGCAGAGGTGGTGGTAATTGTTGAGCACAAGTATAGTAATTAGGAAATAAATAAGTTTATAAAAAATTAATAAAAGTCTACAGAATATCAATTTACATTCCCACCAACAATGCAAGAGGGTTCCCTTTTCTCCACACCCTCTCCAGCATTTATTGTTTGCAGATTTTTTGACGATGGCCATTCTGACTGGTGTGAGGTGATACCTCATTGTAGTTTTGATTTGCATTTCTCTAATGACTAGTGATGTTGAGCACACTATGGAGGCTCCTTAAAAAACTACAAATAGAACTACCATATGACCCAGCAATCCCACTACTGGGCATATACCCTGAGAAAACCATAATTCAAAAAGAGTCATAGGGCTTCCCTGGTGGCGCAGTGGTTGAGAGTCCGCCTGCCGATGCAGGGGACACGGCATCGTGCCCCGGTCCGGGAAGATCCCACATGCTGCGGAGTGGCTGGGCCCGTGAGCCATGGCCGCTGAGCCTGCGCGTCCGGAGCCTGTGCTCCGCAACGGGAGAGGCCACAACAGTGAGAGGCCCACGTACCACAAAAAAAAAAAAAAAAAAAAAAGAGTCATGTACCACAATGTTCATTGCAGCTCTATTTACAATAGCCAGGACATGGAAGCAACCTAAGTGTCCATCAAAAGATGAATGGATAAAGAAGATGTGGCACATATATACAATGGAATATTACCCAGCCATAAAAAGAAATGAAATTGAGTTATTTGTAGTGAGGTGGATGGACCTAGAGTCTGTCATACAGAGTTAAGTCAGAAAGAGAAAAACAAATACCGTAGGCTAACACATATATATGGAATCTACAAAAAAAAAAAAAAAAAATGGTTCTGAAGAACCTGGGGGCAGGACAGGAATAAAGATGCAGACGTAGAGAATGGACTTGAGGACCCGGGGTGGGGAAGGGTAAGCTGGGACGAAGTGAGAGAGTGGCATGGACTTATATATACTACCAAATGTAAAATAGATAGCTAGTGGGAAGCAGCCACATAGCACAGGGAGATCAGCTCAGAGCTTTGTGACCACCTACAGGGGTGGGATAGGGAGTGTGGGAGGGAGACGCAAGAGGGAGGAGATATGGGGATATATGTGTATGTATAGCTGATTCACTTTGCTATAAAGGAGAAACTAACACACCGTTGTAAAGCAATTATACTCCAATAAAGATGTTAAAAAAAAAAGTCTACAGAATAGGACAACCAGGGATAAGATTTAGAAGTCTTAATGTGATAGAAAGAGCAAGAAGCTATAATTTTAAAAATTATGGTTAAGATATGGTGAGTTACTGATCCAACATTTCCTTACCTAATCTAAAAAGTCACCTTTAATATAAAGAACGAGGTGTTAGGAAATCTTTATGATGTTTTACAAAAGATAATAACTTTCTGGCAAGCATCCACTCACTATTGATTACCTACTATGTATAAAATACCATGTTATTAACATATAAAAAAGGCATGGGTCCTGATTTAAACTTAAAATCTCCAACAGTATTAAGACAAGCATGTAATATCTATAATAAAAGTAGACTGCTTTAAGGCTCATAAAAGTAATAAATACCCTGGGAGTTAAATTATGGAGAGAGTAATTCCAAAAGGGGGCAAGATAGCTCTCTATGTCACTAAGACACTGAACAGAAGAAATTGTACTATCAGCTTAATGTTACTCAAAATATGATATAAAAGGGACCTAGAATCCTGGATCCAGCATCCACTTGTTGTGTTACTTCAAGTAAGTTATTTAATATCATTAAATATAATTTTTCCCTCTGTAACATAAGGATATTAATACTAACTTTCTTCCTCTAAGAGTAAAGTGAAATAATTAATAAAAATTATACACTTAGTGAATGGCACTTGTGAACGCCCATTAATGGTTGATTTTTCAGATGTTTTTACTTTATACATTAAGCAAACAAGGAATAATATTGCTTTTTTCTGCTTCCCTTGAAATTATTTTCATAGAAATTCTCAAGTGAAAATTAACGGTTCGAATGAAGGTTATTTTTACAGAGATATTTTAATCCTAAACCTAAATGATACTGAACAAGTTTCCTTCAGAATTAACAATATCTTAAGCTTTATGATACCCATCATACCAGTACATCAGGTATTTATTGCTTAGAAGTGGAACTGAGTTATCTGTTGAGGGATTTAATTTGCAAAAGTAAAATATAAGATAGAATAGAGGAAAATCCATTTAAAATACAGGAGACCAAGGACCAAATACTCATGATTGTAGGTTTTCCAGCACTCAAATTATTTCCATTAGATAAGACAGTCTTTGCATTCCTATGTGTGCCAAATAGGGCTCCCAAATTAAAACTCAATGTGTTTTTGCATGTTTGGAGTTTACTTGGTAAAGGGAAGTAATGTGAAAGTAAAAATAAAAAATTAAAATATTTTGGTATTATTTTCATTAGGTGTTTCCTTAAGAGTTTACATATAACTATCTTTTGTCATGAGAAATACATGACAAATACAAATCCTTTTTGTTTTACTTTGTCCTCTTCACAACGTAAAACAGATATAACTTGCAGTTATAATAAGTGAGCTTTACAATCATGCAATATTATAATAAATGTGAAAGGAGAAAACAAAAAAAGGACATAATTCTCAAGCATTAATGTGGAGAATTTAGGAAAAAATTAAAATCTTGCTTTCTGTGTTTTAATACATATGCATTTGAAATGAGCTTTTTCCCTCTAGGAACTTCTGACTTTAAACATTAGTTTTTAATTTTTGAGAATGCAAAGTATGAATCATTGACAAGAAATGTAATAGGTGATCCTTAACTATTTATTAACAGAGCAGAATACCAATGACTTCTTTCCTCCCCCTCTCCCAAAAAAGACAGATTTGTCATTCTTCTTTCCAACACCTCTGTTCTCCACAGTTGTGAAAAATGTTACCTCTGGTGGCTGAGTGGCATTTCCTACAGACCAAAAGAAATACGTCTGGCAGTGGCCAGGCTAACTATTTCCAAACATAAGGCTAAGATGAATGTTACCACCCAAACAACTTCTGCCAAATCTGGTTCCATTGCCCCCCTCCATGGTCTAAATACCCAATGGGCAAAATCATGCTACAGAAAAATCCTCAAGAGAAAGGGAAGTGCCAAAGAAATGAATCATGGGAAGAGGCAAGAGGTTCTGTTTCACTGAAAGTCATCTGCTTAGAAAGAAGGCTATTTTAGGCTCTAGCCCTGTTTCCCCATCAATCGACGATGAATGTTTTTCTCCAAGCCCTGGCAGAATTGCTCTCCTTATCTAATCAGTGTTCACAGTACCAGTTCCATAAAAAAAAAATGGAATTGGTTTTAGTGACCACATTCAAGTAAGTCTGCCAATTTTTTCTTGCATTGCTGAAGCTTGCAGTAGTTATGCACATATATCTTTCACCATGAATGAGGCAGTCTTTGTTCCTTTCATGTTTTTCATGTTGGCTATGCTATTGTGACCATAGTCACATGAATTGGCCTAAGCCTTTATCTTCAGAGACTTTGACAAAGTTAATCTCTTATACAAACTGGACATGAGCCAGTATTCATAAGTCTCTACAACAGAACAGCATGTTGTGACAAAGCACAAGCAATATTTTCAGCCAGTTGATTGCAAAGCATATGGATATTTTCCCCTTCTTGGGAGAATTTTATGAGGATGGCAAAGTGTTCATTTGGAACATTTTATGTTTGGGCCATAATGCTCCTTTCAATACCTTGGAGGTTTAAGTTGTGACCATTGATATTACCTATGTATTATGAAATTCAGTAAAATTGAGAAAACATTTTTAATCACTGTATTTCAGGTACTAAGTACTAGAGATATAAAGAGAAATAGAATGTAAGGCAAATGAATGTTTCCAAGATTTCCTAATAAGTTTGGCAATAGGAATAGTTTTAAGTTTAGAGGTTTTAAAGATTCACCTCTAATTTTTTTGCAGTTGTATTTATTATATGTGGTCAAATTATACTCAATTTCTTATTTTTTCCAGATGGGGCTTAATGCCAGTTTTTCTATACAGAAAAATATATTGTCCTGTTTTTCTGTATTTCCCAAACACTATTATCTTTCATGCTAGGATGCTCAAAACTGCAGAAATTCAGTAGTTCAAGATTTACCAAGTAGAGCAACTAATGCCTTTTGTTCTTAACTTGGTGATTCATTCAACTTATTTCAATATACCTAGTAAATATTTAAAACTACCAGTAGTCCATAACTTTTATAAGTGTCTCTAGAAACAATATTTTCACTTGACTGCTATGGGGTGAAACACTGATGATATATGTCTTTCCTATATTTTGCGTAAGTCATCAGAGAAAACAATAAAATGATGGAGTAAAAGTGGTGAGCATTAAAACTTTTTTTAAAGTCCTATTAAAATGGAATGAGCAGAATGACCAAGTTTGAAGCATTGAAAAGTTGGCACTGCATATATTTTTATATAGTTCATAGTTTTTGCAAATCCCTTAGCTGATTCAACTAAGAGATAATCTTTAACATTTGAATGGACTCATGAGACATTTCACTGGGTAGTGGAAAGGATTCTGGATTTGCAGTTATGTGTGGGTCTATTTTATCTTCAGTTTTGATCTGATCTACATATTTGCTGGGGGGAATCTTTCCTTATGACATTCACAAGTTTCACACTTGGCAAAGGAATTATGAAAATATTAGCAGGAGATTTCAAATATTGGCAAACATTCTATCTTAGGTATGTAGATTGAGATGCTTTAATTATAAATTTTTCAGTTTTCATGAAAATCAGTTTATTATTTTTTTTAATATGGCCACGGCTTGCACCAATAGCATTAGCCTCCTTTTGTTTTTTTTTTTTTCCTTGCCTTGTTGGATATAAGGGAGCAGGGTAAGATATCTGGATAGAACAGTAAAAGATCATCCATACATTCACATTACAGAACTCAGAGCCTGTGTTTCAGGAATGGTGAGCATAATCAAAGTTTATCAAAATTACGTCTGCTTTCCAGGGATGGAAGCTTTGTAATGGGGAATAAACACTACTATTACAAGATCTGAATCTGAGACTATTTTTCTTGCCATTTACAATGTGTTTGAATCTCATCTCTAAAGAGAATAAAATAGTATCTTTCTCAAAGGTCTATTGAAAGAAATCAGTGATGTGATATATTTGAAAGCATTTTTAGATATTAAGCATTAACTTACCTATGCCTTTTAGCAGGTGAATGTTTGGTTCTGGTTTTGAGAATACATTTTATTATTCTGTGTTCACTCAAGGAAAACATAGATGAATAATATCATGAGGTGTGGTTTCTGGATTGTGTTTAACTTCTATTTTCATGATATGCAGTAGTCTTTTGACTAGTAGAAAACAGAGTTCCTAGACTCTAATTGTAGGCACTAAAAGTACAAAGTCTAACAAAATCACTGTGTATTTGAGTAATTTTCCTATCTTAAAACACCATTTCTGATTTACATGTGTTGACTTCAGTATTGTGTTTAATTTAGGAATTATGAAATTTGTCAAAAATAACTTGGATAAGGCAGTTTGACATGTGAAGCTATTCCTATTGATACTTTGATTATGACTCTTTGACACTAGTAGCACAACATCTATATGGGACGTTTATCTCGTACCTGAATTCATCTGTTTCCTCTGTGCTCATGTCATTGGTACCGGCTCACTATAGTATTGTTAAAAGCTGAGAAATTATATACTACATTATACTATATTATATGTTTTTGTTTTGTTTTGTTTTGTTTTTTCTGTGCACGGGCCTCTCACTGTTGTGGCCTCTCCCGTTGCGGAGCACAGGCTCCGGATGCGCAGGCTCAGCGGCCATGGCTCACGGGCCCAGCCACTCCGTGGCGTGTGGGAACCTCCCGGACCGGGGCACGAACCCATGTCCCCTGCATCGGCAGGCGGACTCTCAACCACTGCACCACCGGGGAAGCCCCTATATTATATGTTTTAAATTGAAGTATAATTGACATACAATATTAGTTTCAAGTGTATGACACAATGATTCAATATTTATATATATTGCAAAACAATCACCACAATAAATCTAGTTAACATCACCATACATAGTTACAACAAATATGTGCACATGTGTGATAAGGACTTTTAAGATTTACTCTCTTAGCAACGTTCAAATATGTAATATGGTATTATTAGCTGTAGTCACCATGCTGTACCTTATAGCCCATGACTTATCTATGACTGAAAGTTTGTACCTTTTGACCCCCCTTTACTCATTTTTCCCACCTCCACCCCCCACCTGTGGCAACCAGAAATCAGTTCTTTGTGTCTATGAGCTTGGTTTGTGCTTGGTTTTGTTCTTAAATTCCACATATAAGAGAGAAAAAAAATATATATATATATGTCACATCACATTTTCTTTATCCATTCATCCAACCATGGACACTTAGGTTGTTTTCATATCTTGGCTATTGTAAACAATGCTGCAATGAACTTGGGGGGTGCATACATCTAAGTTTATATTTTAAATATAAGTTTTTCTGATCAAATTATAAGATTTAAAAGTGACTGCAAATTCAACATTAATTGTGAATGGAAGATTTCAGTGTTAAGATATAGGCTTGCAAAAGGAAGGGTGAAGTCGATTTAGAGACATACCAATAATATGTATTGTAGTGGAGATGCCCAAGCAGATGATTGGTTTGGATGTGTAGGAAGTCTAAGGTTTCCAGTACAAAGTTTGTTGTAGCCAGGCTCATCTGTCACTGGGTACCCCTTGTTGTAAACCAGGAAATTGAGGGACCATTCAAATGTGCTAGACCGAGTCTGTAAAGAATCAGACTTCTACTTCCTGTCATTTTTACCTTCCCATGTCCCTTGCTACTCCTAAAAAATCGGAATGCTGGCAAATGATTGGAAATATAGGAAAGATTATACTGAGAACCCAATATGTACAAAGCCATGATTTCAGGAGGTATATCCCAGCCTTGTTCATGATTGGCACATTTACAACCAGATGCTTCTAACAGACTGGCTTGTAAAGTTAAGGAGAATGGACAGCTTCCCTGAGTCATTTTGCAGTCATGCCATGGAAAGATACTCCCTGAGCCAGTTGGAGATGACACTGGTTAAATTCAATCTTTTTGGTACTTTTTTTTTTTTTTAACTTTGGCTAAAAGGAAAAGAAAAGCAGAGACTCTCTCTGAGGGATAAGAAAATGGGAATAGAAAGATTATTTATTTTTTCCTGTCTCTTTGTAAGTAATTCCATAGACTACTCCGGTCCCACTGGGAGGGAAATTTTGGAGTAGACAAACATCAAGAAATATTTAATATTGGAGTGGAATCTTATTAATTTACTATTCAATAAAACATAGTTAAAATGTGAAGTGAAACTGAAATCCTATATTGAACTATTTGAATTAAATCACCTTGCAGCCCCAATATACTTGCAAGGCATGATCAGAATGATATGGTTTAAATAAGGTGATTCTCACAAAAATCTTTTTCAGTTGTTGTCTTAGTCCCTTCAGGCTGCTATATCAAAATTCTATAGATTGAGCGGCTTACAAACAATAGAAATTTATTTCTCATGGTCTGGAGGCTGGGGAGTCCAAGATCGTGCCCTGGCAGATTCACTGTTTAGTGAAGGCTTCTTTGTTCCTAGATGGACATTTTCTCACCATGTCTCACATAGTGGAAAGGGCAAAGGAGCTCTCTCCTGGGCTTCTTTTATAAGGGACCTAATCCCATTCATGAGGGCTCTACCCTCATGACCTAATCACCTCCCAAAGTCACCACCTCTTAATACCATCACTAAGGGGATTAGCATTTCAACATGTGAATTTTGGAGCGACATAAACATTCAGACCATATTATTTGTATTAATATAATTGGTTTTAGGAAAAAGGTTCACTGCTTTTCCCAGGTTAGGAGACCCACTGATAAGCTGATCATCACTTGCTATAGTCAACATATATTTTTTGTGTTAGTTATAGCATTAATAAGCTGAAGCTTTCAAAGTATAAATCATTAGTCGTGACTTAGACCTGAGCTTAAGACACATTTATCCAATTGCCTTTACAACCTTTCCACTTAACATGAGTTTCAAATTTATTATGTCCAAAGAGAATTTTTGCTTTGTATCTCTCCATCTTCCTACCTCATAGGGGTCATTCTTTTTTTCCTCTCTTTTCCTCAATACTCACATCCAAATAAACAAGCCATGTATGCTATACGTTTAAAACATATTCCTGGGACTTCCCTGGTGGTCCAGTGGCTAAGACTTCATGCTCCCAATGCAGGGGGCCCAGGTTCGATCCCTGGTCAGGGAACTAGATCTCACATGTCACAACTAAGAAGCCTGCATGCTGAAACTAAAAAGTCCACATGCCGCAACTAAGAGTCTGCATACCGCAACTAAGACCCGGCACAGCCAAAATAAATAAATTAAATATGAATAAAACATATTCCCAATTCAATCCTTTGCCACCTCTCAACGGCTGTCACATTATTCCAATCCATTCTGATCTGACGACGGCAATGCCACTGACACAAGCAGTCCTCTGCCTCCACTATTGGTCCAGCACAGTCCATTCCTCACAAGACCATCAGAGTAACCATTTAAAATAATACGCTCATTCATGCCATTCACATGCTTAAAACTCTCCAATAGCGTCTCATCACACTTAGGAAAAAATAGTACAACCTTCTCTGCAGAACCTCTAAGGCCTACATGACTGGCTTAAATTTCCAAGCACACTTCCCACCACTTTTCTTCCTGGACATGTGTTCCAGCTCACTGGCTTCTTGCTCTTCCTTGAGCAAAGCTACATGGCTCACTCTTTCTCACCACTTAGTTCTCTGTTCAAATTTCGAAGTCTCCTTCGATAGGCTTCCCTGATTCAGCTACCTAAATAGGTCTTCTCTGGTGTTCTGAGGTTTCAATGCAACGTGTGAGGCGAGAACTCTCTCTCTTTCCTTATTTGTGTATGCTGTGCTTCCTGTATCCGTGAATTTGTTTCTTTTACTAAATCTCCAGGCATGGTCGTAGTCAGCTCAGGCTGCTGTAACAACATACCATAAACTGAGTGGCTTAAACAACAGGTGTTTATTTCTCAGTTCTAGAGACTGGGAAGTCTGAGATCAGGGTGCTAACATGGTCTAGTTTTTGATGAGAGCACTTTTCCTGGCCTCCAGAAGGCTGCCTTCTTGCTATGTCCTCACTTGGCAGAGATGAGAGAGACAGAGAAAGAGCACATGCACTGGCACACAAGTGAGCTCTGGTCTTTCCTCTCTTCCCCTTCTTATAAGGACACTAATCCCATCATAGGGCCTCACCTTCATGACCTCATCTGAATCTAATTACCTCCCAAAGGCCTCACCTCCCAATAACATTGCACTGGGGATTAAGATTTCAATATATGAAAAAAAAAAAAAAAAAAAAAGATTTCAATATATGAATCTGTGCATGGGGGTGGGTACAAACATTCAGCCTATAATAGGCACTAATCTTTCCCTCCTACATTATCTCTATTCTCTTCTTCATTCTTGTGCTCTATTAAGTAAATAATTTTAATAAGGATCCCAAATTCCAATACAAAACAATTAATATGGCAATGTAAAGCAAAAAAAATTTTTTAACTGAATTTTTACTCCAAAACTTAATTAATAATGAAATGTTCATATTGGGCATTACAAAGATGAGTTCTTCATAACAAATGCAGTTAGAAACTAAGTATGAGAGAAACCTATATATCAAATTAAAAATAGAATTTTCTGAAGTCTAACAGACACATGAGAAAAAAAAACCTACCTAAAACATAAGTATAGAGCTCAATAAGATATAAACTGTATAAACTCGTAGATCAAGAACTAGAACACTGCCAGAATTACAGAAGTTCAAAACAAATAAATGTAATTATTACAAATATTGATATATGCTCTGAAGAAAGCAAATGAAGTATTGCATTTTCAAATAAGAGGAGCATCTATGTTAGTGGGTAGATACAGGTACATATCTCCATGTTGATGGGAGTGATGGACAAGGCAGGATGAGTAGCAGACAACACATGGTTTGCAAAGAAAGTGATGGGTAAAGTGCTGAATAGATTTTCCAGAGTCGGACATTGATAGACGAAGAATACTTTCTTCATTGAATTAGGAAAAAAGAGGGAGAACATGGGCACAAGAAAGGACAGGTTTCTAGGTTTGTGGTGAAACTTTTATCTGATGACTATTCTATGATGCTGATTTATTTTTTGAATATGGATGTATAGGAAGAGTCTAAATATTTTAAAGAAATAGGAGAAAATAAAGAAATGATGGTGCTATAATGGTCTCAGTAATGAGAAAGTCAGCCTATAAAGGATGACTGGAGAGTAATGATTGCCTGATTGAATTTAAGCACCACAGATTAAAAATACAATCACCTGATCTGGTTGAATTCCCCCCCCCCCCCAGAGTTGTGGATTTTTAAGGTAAACTTAAAGACAGCTGGTAGGATTTATTTAGGTTTAGCATTTTGAGTAAGTATAATGGAAAAAAATAATGATAAGGAAGTTAAAGATTTTGTAAAGGACCATCAATAAATCGCAAAGGCAACCCATGGAACAGGAGAAAATATTTGCAAATCAAATATATCTGATAAGGGGTAAATACCCAAAATATATAAAGAACGCATACAACTCACAGCTAAAAAAAAAAAAAAAAAAGAACCCATTTGAAAAATGGGGAGAGGAGCTGAATTGTCATTTTTCCAAAGAAGAGGTACAAATGGCCAATAGGTACATTATAAGGTGCTCAACATCACTAATCACCAGGGAATACAAATCAAAGCCACCATGATGGGAATTCCACTCAATATTCTGTAATAACCTAAATGGGAAAAGAATTTGAAAAAGAATAGAGACGTGTATATGTATAACTGAATCACTTTGCTGTACACCTGAAACTAACACAATATTGTTAATCAACTATGCTCCAATATAAAATAAAAATTAAAAAACAAACCACTCTCTTCAAACCTGATGCAAGCAAAACCAAACACAAAATCAAAAAAACAAACAAAAAAACCCTACAATGAGCTATGCCTGTTAGAATGGCTATTATAAAAATGACAGAAGATAACGAGGGTTGACAAAGCAGTGGAGAAAAGAGAACTTTTTTGCACCATTGGTGGGAACGTAGATTTGTGCAGCCACTACAGAAAATAGTATGGGGATTCCTTAAAAATTTAAAAATAGAACTGCCATAGGATCCAGCAATCCCACTTCTGGGTATACAGTTGTCCCCTTATCTGTGGGAGACATATGCCAAGACCCCCAGGGGATGCCTGAAACCATGGATAGTTCCAAACCCTATATATACAATATTTTTCCTATGCAAACATACCTATAAGAAAATTTAATTTATAAATTAGGCATTGTAAGGGATTCACAATAATAAGTAATAACAAAATAGAACAATTATAACAATATACTGTAATAAGAGCTACGTGAATATGGTCTCTCTCTCACAATATCTTATTGTACAAATTTAATGCCTTTTCTGAGTTAACTAAGTGCTTAACACACACTGTGGCTGTAACTTCTGCAGTTCAAAATGCAATAGGAAAACTAGCATGAATGTTTTCTCCTTTATAATTTCACCAAGAGAAGATTCGTTCTTACCTCAGCATGTCTTTCCTCTCCATACTAAGTCGAGGACTTTTGTTACGGACCCTCCTGAGGCAGTTCCCAACAACCGTCCTTCTGCCCAGTGTCCTTGGAGCCAATAGAAGGAGACTGAGTTCGGTTCAGAAACTACGGAAAACTTTCTTCTCTGACGGAAAAACGGAGAGGTGCCAGCCCTGGCTCCGAGCACACTCTTTTCAGGCTAGGACAGTTCGCAGGCGGGGCTCCTTTATAGCTTTCTCCACAGCGGGGAGGGGGCGGGGGTTCTCGCAGGGCACGTGCAGGAGGGCGGCTCACGCGGAAGATCCACGTGCAGATCGCAGCGTCTCCGCCCACCTCGCTGCCCACCTCGCTGCCGCCATCTTGGATTGAGTTGTCGTGCGCAGAGCTTCCCCGTGCAGCCTGCCAGCTGAGGCGTCCGGTGCCTCCGTTTTGCCGTAGGAACCCTGGCCTGAAGTGCCGGGCGCGAGGCCTCTGAAAGCAGCACAATGGAAAGAAAGGTCAGACTTTATTACCCAGATTCTATTTTTATTCCCCAGGAATGAATGGTCTTTGCTGGTAATATTTTCACCTGTTCACTTAAAGGAAGCACTTTATGGCTTCTCTTTGGCGTATACGAATCGCCTGTAGCACTGCTCTTGTGCTTTGGGGACATTTAGTAAAATAAGCGTTACTTGAACACAAGCACTGTGAGACCTCGACAGACCTAGTCTAATAACCCCATGGCTGCTAAGTGACTAACGGGCGGGATGTGCAGACAAAGGAAATGAGTCATGCAGGAGGGGTGGAGCGGAGTGGCGCGAGTTTTCGTGACGCTGCTCAGAACAGCATGCCATGTAAAACTTATGAATCGTTTATTTATGGAATTTTCCATGTTATATTTTCTGACCACGGTTTTCTGAGGGTAACTGGAACTGAAGAAAGCGAAACCCTGGATAAGGGGGGACTCTTGCATGTTCAGAAGCAATGAAAACAGGATCTTAGGATACCTGCACTCCCATAGTCATCACAGCATTATTTACCATAGCCAGGATATGGAAACAAAGTGTCCGTGAATGGATGCATGGATAAAGATGTAGTTTATATACACAATAGAATATTTTTCAGCCACGAGAAAGGACATTCTGACATTTGCAGCAGCACAGATGGACTTTGAGGGCATATGCTAAGTGAGATAAATCAGAAAGATAGATATCATACAAATAAGTATGATCTCATTTATATGTGGATTCTAAAACAAACAAACAAACTCCTAGAAACAGAGATAAGAATTGTGGTTATCAGGGGCTGGGCAGTGGAGGAAAAGGGGAGATATTGGTCAAAGAGTACAGACTTCACTTAGAAGATGAATTAGTTCTGGTGATCTAATGTACAGTTTAGTGATTATAGTTAATACTGTATTGCATACTTGAAAGTTGCTAAGAAAGTAAATCAAAAATGTTCTCACCACAAAAAAGAAATGGTAATTATGTGATGTGATAGCAGGTGTTAGCTAATGCTATGGTGATAATAATTTTGCAATATTAGTATATCAAATCAAAGTGTTCTACACCTTAAACTTACACAATGTTATATGTCAATTATATCTAAATAAATCTGGGGAAAAAATGATTTTGCAAAGGAGAAATTGTAATATCGCTCTTGGATATTTTACATGGATATGTTTACTTTTGTTTCCCTTTTATTTTCCACTGGGTATATTTATTCATGCTGACATCATTCTCATAAATAGTTATGGAGTTCCTTTTATATACCAGTTCTCATTCTATAGGCTAACAATTCAATATTGAACAAAATGGAAAAAAAAAAATCCCTGCTCCCAAGGAACTTCCATTCTACTATTCACACAGTGTTAGATTTTGTCAGTTTGTATATTCTTGCTACCTTGTTGCGGTCATCCCTGGCCATTTTGTTTACTTAGTTTCATGCGTACAAAATGGCACAGACCAAGTGGTCATTGTCTGCTAAGCTTTTGGTTTCCATGTTTTATGTTAGTCTTAGAGCAGAGTCATATATACAGAATCCTGAAAAGCTGGTATCTGAGACCTACCTATTTATGTGTTGTGAATGGTATACCCAGTCTCATTCTTTCTCTTAACATGTATTCTCCTCACTCTTTTAAGTATTCCTTGATGTTACTACCTGCCTGGTGAATGCTTTCTGTTGTTGAAACTTAAGTCTAAAATTAAGACTTTGCTGTGAAATTTTTATTTTCATACACATCTCTTCCTTTTTCTTTCCCTTCTCTCCTATTTCCTTTGTTGCCTTGCTCCCTCTCTTCTTTCTTCCCTTCCTTTGTTGAAAACTGGATAGGACTCAGTCCAAGTTATTTACTTAATCCTTGATGTTTTGTAACGTCTCACAGACTAAGTTTATATAGGAGCCTATTATGCTATACATGTTGGGTTTTGCTTGTTGGTTTGGTGTTTGGTCTTTTCCACTATCCAGTAAGCTCTTTATAGACAGATCATATTGGAGACATCTTTTTAATACCTTGTATTTTGCTTAAAACTTAGTAAGCACTCAATCAGTTTGTTGAATTAATATGTTAGGTGTATTGTGGAAGATACTGAATGTCAGCCCAAGGTGAATGGATTTTGTCCTTTCTTGTTTTAGGTCATGATGATTCTGGATTACAGAATTCAGGGAAGTTATGAGAGAAGAAGTGCTGTCTGAGTAGGGTCTTGCCAGGTAGACGTAGATGCTTGCCAAAGAGACAAGAAACAGAGAATGGCATTCCTGGCATAGGAAGAAGCCTGTGCCAAGGTGCAGAGTTAAGAATCAGTACAGTGTGTCAGGGAATTCTAAGTATTTTGTGTTGCTGGAACATAAATCATGAGTGAGGTGGACTGTGTGGGAGATGAGTTGGAGAGGTAGGTGGAAGCAACAGCATTTTAGGCAGAAAGCCTTGTAATTGGAAGCCTTAAAAGCCTGCAGCATCCCTGCAGCCAGCTCATCTTTATAGAGATTTCTGCATGAATACGCAGTGACCTGCCAAGACAAGCATGGAGTCCAACCAGAGGGCAAAATGAAGCAAAGTCAGCCAGACCCTGGTGCAGTCTGAGAGCTGACGTCTAGCTAGTCACCAATAGAAGACAATGAATTCCCAGTTAAGAGAGTTTGGCAATAAGCAGGAGAACAACTAGGTGTCATGTACAGATATTTTGTCATTAGTTATACATGTTTCTATCTAGTTTATTCAGGAAGTGGATACATATTTCAAACATTGATGCATTTTAGTTTCTCACAGATCCTTGTTTGTCACATGCCAGAAGTACATGATAACAATGAATGTTGTGAAATTGTTTTTAAAAAGTACTTGAAATTGGGTAAATCTAACCAGCTTTCCATCACAGTATACATCTGGTTGAGTCTACCAGCTATCATTGAGTTCACTTGGACATATTTTTAACTGAGCTGCTACATTAAGTTAGGTACTAGCTACACAGCATAACAAGGACACAGTTTTTGATCTTGAAGAGCTTACTGAGCTAACAGATGCTGAATACCCAAGTGGTTTCTAACAGGGACTGCCTCTAATTTGGGTACCACCTGGGAAGAAAATGCAAAATGGTTTAAGCAGAGATTGCATTTAAAAACAAAGACGTGCTTTTAAAAATGGGGTACGTCATGAGTCTTTTTTTTTTTTTGCTGTACGTGGGCCTCTCACTGTTGTGGCCTCTCCTGCTGCGGAGCACAGGCTCCGGACGCGCAGGCTCAGTGGCCATGGCTCACGGGCATGGCTCACGGGCCCAGCCGCTCCGCGGCATGTGGGATCTTCCCGGACCAGGGCACGAACCCGTGTCCCCTGCATCGGCAGGAGGACTCTCAACCACTGCGCCACCAGGGAAGCCCCGTCATGAGTCTTTAAACTATAAAGATGTATTATCGACGCAAGCAAATAAACAGAAAATAGCGGAAAATAATATGACACACCCATGTAGTTCACATTGAAAATTTTAACATGTAAATATTTTTCAAAAGCATCTCAGAAAACTTTACTGTTTTTTAAAGGACTATTCTTTTTTCTTTTGCCCTACCCAGGTACGTGGGGCGTTTCTTGCCTTTTGGGAGGTCTGAGGTCTTCTGCCAGCGTTCAGTAGGTGTTCTGTAGGAGTTGTTGCACGTGTAGATATATTTCTGGTGTATCTGTGGGGAGGAAGGTGATCTCCGCCTCTTACTCTTCCGTCATCTCCCGGAAGCCCCCCTAAATTTCTAATTAGCTTCCCTGGTAGACAACATTTCACGTGTGTTGTCACAACTTGTTGCTGGAGGCATCAAGCGTGTCTGCGTGACTCCACTGGGAGAGGACTGCTGGAAAATTGCCCTTGGTTTCCTCTGGAGTTTGTCCCATGTGTCCTCTACTTTAGCTGACTTTCCTTTGTATTCACTGTAATAAACCACAGCTGTGAGTACAACTGTCTGCTGAGTAATAGGAGCCCTCCTTGTGAATCATTGGTCTGGGGGACCCCTGATATAACACCAAAACCTAGCTGTTGTTGTTTTCAGAAATGAAAGGGTTTTTTTTGTTTTGTTTTGTTTTTTTCCACATTTGACAATCAGGAAATGTAATGCACTATGTTAAAAGTAAGAAGAAAATTCTGTGATCATTGGATAGATTTAGAAAAGGTATTTGAACATTTCAGTATCAAGTTTTGATTTAAAAAAAATTATTAGCAAGTAGAAAGAATTTCCTTCTGCTAGAAGGTATCAACATGAAATCTGTAATAAACCTCATACTTAATGTTGAAATATTGAAACTTACTTCCCTAAAAGATAATGAGACCCACTAAAAGACTTGGCCCACTACTGTCAAGTCATTGTTCATTTTCAGGAGAATAACGCAAGAAAAAATGTATACAAATTGGAAGCAAATACATTTGTTATTCATAAACGACATGACTGTACACAAAGAAAATATTAAAAATAATCGACAGATAATGTAGTAGAATATGTAGGTGAATTTAACAAGGTCACTAGATATGAGATCATAATATGAAAATCAATGTATTTCTAGATCCAATAACGAACACTCAGAAAATAAAGTTTTAAAAATATGATACCATTTCAAACTAAACATTTTTTAAAACTAAAATAAACAAATCTAACAAAAGATGTTCAGAAGCCTTGTATACATTTCTATTGCTGAATAACATATTACCACAAATGTGTCGACTTGAAGCAACACAAATTTATTAGCTTACAGTTCTATTGATAGCTGGATACACATGGCTGGTTTCTTTGCTAATAGTCCCAACAAAGCCAAAATTAAGGTGTCAGCCAGGTGGGATTTTTGTGTGGAATCTCTAGGAGAAAATTCATCTCCAAGCTCATTTTTGTTGGCAGAATTCATTTCATTGTGATTGCGGGACTGAGATTCCCATTTCATTGCTGGCTGACAGCCAGGACCCATTCTCAGCTTCTAGAGGCCACACACACGTAGCTTGCTGCATGGCCCCATTCAAACCTGAAGCCAGCTTTGCATCTATGACTTTCTCTTTCTCTGACTTCTAGATCCAGATTTAAACACTGATGTGATTAGGTCAGTCTCATCTGGATGATCTCTCTATTTTAAGGTCAAGTGATTTGGGGCTTTAATTGCATTTATGAAATCTCTTTTGCCATACAATGTCATATAACCACAGAAAAGATTTTTCATATATACAGATTCTGCCCACATTCATGGGGAGGAGATTATTATACAAGGGTAAACGTTTATAAAAAGTAAAAAAAAACAAAAAAGGCCTGCATGGGAAAAAACTATAAAACATTACTTTGAGAAATTTAGAAAAAAATCAGACATAAAATATATTCGCAAATAGAAATAATGTATATTATAAATCTTCAATTCTTTCAAATTGATCTTTAGTTAGTTCAATCAATTAATATCACATTGGAGAATGGAAAGTAAAAGATTCATTTGAAAATTTATTTATAAGTATGAATACATATGAATAGGCAATATAATCTTGAAAAACAAAGTTGGAGAACTTATACTAACAAGAAACATTTCTTACTACAAAGATATACTAATGCAACATTGATAGGAAAATAGACAAATGAATATAGTAGATGACTCAACAACAGTTTCACACATATTTTAATTTTATACTTCTTTACTGGAGTATAATTGCTTTGCAGTGTTGTGTTAGTTTATGCTGTACAACAAGTGAATCAGCTATAGGTATGCATATATCCCCATATCCCCTCCCTCTTGAGCCTCTATCCTGCCCTCCCTATCCCACCTCTCTAGGTGGTCACAAAGCACCGAGCTGATCTTTCTGTGCTCTGCGGCTGCTTCCCACTAGCTAGCTATTTTACATTTGGTAGTGCATATATGTCAATGCTACTCTCTCACTATATGCCAGCCTCCTCTTCCCCCCACTGTGTCCTCAAGTCTGTTCTCTATGTCTGCATCTTTATTTCTGCCCTGCCACTAGGTTCATCAGTACCATTTTTCTAGATTCCATATATATGTGTTAGCATATGGTATTTGTTTTTCTCTTTCTGACTTACTTCACTCTGTATGACAGACTCTAGGTCCATCCACCTCACTACAAATAACTGAATTTCATTCCTTTTTATGGCTGAGTAATATTTCATTGTATATATGCGCCACATCTTCTTTATCCATTCATCTGTCGATGGACATTTAGGTTGTTTTCATGTGCTGGCTATTGTAAATAGTGCTGCAATGAACATTGTGGTACATGACTCTTTTTGAATTATGGTTTTCTCAGGGTATATGCCCAGTAGTGGGATTGCTGGGTCATATGGTAGATCCATTTTTAGTTTTTTAAGGAACCTCCATACTGTTCTCCATAGTGGCTGTACCAATTTACATTCCCACCAACAGTGTAAGAGGGTTCCCTTTTCTCCATACCCTCTCCAGCATTTATTGTTTGTAGATTTTTTGATGATGGCCATTCTGACTGGTGTGAGGTGATACCTCATTTCACACATATTTTAAACATTTGATTTATGACATGGGTGAAATATAGAATGAGCAAAGAACAGTTTTTATAAAATGGTGCAGTGTAAATTGGATTCCATATGAAAAAATAAACACACCACTAATATTGACCCCCTTCATCATGCCACACACAAAACAATCTATTTTATATGGGTTGTAGGGTTGGTGAGAATGTGGAATAACATTATTTGTGGGATAAAATTGTTAAATCATTTTTAGAAAATTGTTTGGCAGCATTCAGTAAAACGAAACATATGCCTCACTTATGATCCAGCAGTGCTACTCCTGAGTAAAAGCAATATGTATAAACGTGTGCAGTGGGCACATACAAATGTGTTCACAGCAACATTATCAAAATAGCTCCAAACTGAAAACCATTAAGTAGTCCATTGACATTGGAATAAATAAATTGTAGTAAATCTACAAAATGAAATATTACATCGTAGTAAAAATGAACAAAACTATGTACACAAAACACTGTAGATGACTCTCAAATATATAAATTTAAATGATAAAAGCCCAGTCATTAAAGACTGCATACTGTGAAAAACTATCCTCATTTCACTAAACATAGTTAGCTGGAGAAACTTGACACATCCAGTATCCCAATTTTCTAATAATAGACATGGTGTCTTACCATGGGGATTTAGTAGTCAGCAGTAAACATGTGTGTTTTTGCTTTTGCCATTTATTATAAAATATTTAAAAATACATGCACGATATTCCCTTACTCCTCTAATTACCAGGTATAAATGACAACCAAAAAAAGATTTATCTTTCATAGTGAAAATTAAATACTGAGTAAATAACATTTCTGGGAGGTGCATATAAGTGTATGAAATAACACAAATTTCTTAGAAATATAGGAGACAATTACATGGGGAGACATGTTTTACTTAATGGAATGGAGAGATATTTTAAATATTAACACATATCAAATTCCTTTACATTTTTATCACAATCCCATTTAAAAATAACATAAGATTTTTAGAAAATTATTATTAGTTTGACAAAACTCAAAGGTTAAACTATGAGATTATCAAAGCATAGAAGACAAATATGGCAAAAGTAGTACAAATATATATCAGAATATATCAAAGGAACAACATAAAAAAAATGAATGTTCCTGACATACAATAAAATATATTGGAGTAGGACTTCCCTGGTGGTGCAGTGGTTAAGAATCCACCTGCCAATGCAGGGGACACGGGTTCGAGCCCTGGTCTGGGAAGATCCCACATGCCGTGGAGCAACTAAGCCTGTGTGCCACAACTACTGAGCCTCTGCTCTAGAGCTTGCAAGCTGCAACTACTGAGCCTGCATGCCACAACTACTGAAGCCTGCGCACCTAGAGCCCGTGCGCTGCAACGAAGAGCAGGCCCCGCTTGCTGCAACTAGAGGAAGCCCACACGCAGCAATGAAGACCCAGCACAGCCAAAATACAGCAAACAAAAAACCAAAAACTATATATAGGAGTATATAAAAACTTTAAATAAATAGAAAGATAAAAACTTTTAGACAGAAAAATGTTTGATGTGTAAAATAGAAGAAAATCTGAAAACAACCGGGAATAAGGGGTTCCAGTGATGTTGATATGTGAAAAATATAATGAAAAACCAGCTGTTTTGGTCATAAGAGTTGAAAGGGAATTACAACTATCTAAAATGTCAGTTTTTACAAACACAAAAAGGGCACAAATACAGTGATATTTAATTTTACAAAGAAAATTTGAAAATGTATACATTAACTTGTATCGCATTGATCTTCATAAAGAAAGAAAAGCCTCTATGTATGATATTACAGAGAAAACTTTTAAAGTTTGCATTATATGGTGATATTGAGGACATTCCCAATTATCTTACGCTTAAAGTGAATTCTGAGAAAAATTTAACACTTTTGGTAATTTAGACCTTCCAGCTCCCTTCTGACAACCCCCACTAGATCTTACCTGGCTTATTTTTGAAACAAGTTAAAACTTTTAAAATCTTTTAAAAAAATTAATTAAGATATGCCAGTAGTGTATAATGGTAAGTGTCCTACTTGGAAACCAAGACATTAAATTACATATGCTTCTAAATAAGTCCTTTAATATCTGTTATGATTTCCTAATCTGTAATTAATAAAGGTAGATTTGTGTTTTTCTACTTCTTAAATACTGATATAATCTAGCCAAAGACAGGTGACCTGGGTCCTTAGCTTGATATTAAGCACCTGGGGACATTTGAGCATACTTAGAAGCCTCACAGGACTTTCTTAGCCTCCCTGGAATTTGATTTGCTTTCCTGTGAAATGAAGCAGTTGGAGTAAATGATGCTTCAAGTTCTTTCATTTCTAATATGCCATGTCTCTATTTCTCTGCTTCTGACAGCCCATCCATGATATAATCACTTAAGTAGTTCTTTGTCATTCCAGGATCAAAAAGCTATGAAACCTTAACTAATGTAACATCTTACAACATTGTTATTTTGTCATGTCTTTCCCTCCTTTATCCTTTCCTCGTTTGTAGCCAAAGGCATTTTTTTACTTAGGCAATCTTATCCCGTTTATATCACACTGAACCAGAAAAGAAATAGCCCTTTCCAAAATATATGTACATTGGATAGATCTTTCTCTTGCTTTTTCCTTTTTTCAGGCAGTTTAATAATTTACACCATATTGAAATCTCAGGCATTGTATTATTGGTGTGTGGAATTGTCCAGAGACCACAGAAGTTTTAATTTTTATTTTCTCCACAGAGGTGGTTTGTATTCTTTGCCGGTTCCGATATGCTTCATTGCTGCTGCTCTTGTAGTCGCTGTTGCAATAGTATCCAATTTCAATTGCTCTAAAGGTGGGGTGTGGGGAAGACTTGTGTAGGGGCCCTGAATAAGCCAATTGGCATACAAATTATTTTGAGCTGAAGGCATTTAAGTTCCTGAAATGCTTAAATGCAGAGACTCCAGAAGCAACTCAGTTGCCATAAATTCCTTCCCCAGAACAACTTCAGTCTTCTCTTACCAAAGATGAGAAGCCAGCGCTACACCCAAACAGACATTGTCACAAAGCTATCCTATCTCCTATCTGTTCTTACAAGGGCCCATTTATATTTCCAAAAGTTATTTGTTTTTCCACAGGTGCTCCTTTTCCCCAGTTCAAGTGCCCCTTTTTCCCATTTGTTCTCCCAGAGGTACCCCTATGCCCCTTCTTATCCCAGATTAAGATAGTATATAAACCCCAAATTCTAAGCTCCCCTGAGTCACAGTTTCTTTGTCACTCCAGTGTATACATATGTAATTAAATTTTTCTTTTTCTTTTTTTTTTGTCTCTGCTAATCTATCTTCTGTCAGCTTAATTTGCAGGCTACCAAGAAATGAAGTTCAGAGAGGAGAGGAAAAGTCGTTTTTCCTCAACACCTGCTTTCTGGTGGGTCTTTTGCCTATCAGGCAATAACTTGGCAGATGTGCAATATCAGTACGTGAAGTTCATTTCTTTGGAAACTTCCAGTTTCTTAAGAGAAGAGTCCTCAAATCTCAGGTGTTAGAAGCATATCCTGGAGAAAAGAGGGAAGGTCCAAAACATCTCATGGTTCACTAGAGCATCTTTCACTTAATCCTCCTGCTTTCATGCCTGTGCTTACCCTTCTCCATCAAGTGCTCTTGATATTACTGAGCCCAGAGTCTTTCTGACTAAATTCCTATAAAAATTAAATGTCAGATCGAACTCCTGTAGAAGGTGAGAGTTAGTGAGCTTACACTCTGCTATTTGTAGGATGCTGGTAGCTTTCTGGTGGTCCAGCTTTTCTGTCCTGGCATTCTCCTTACTTTGAGGGGTTATGCTATTTTTCATTTCTGTATTATAATTTTAGTGAGATTTCAGAGAGAAAGAAGAGAAATGTATGTGAGGATTCCTCTGTGTTTAAATGTATTAGCTGTGGTGAGCAAGTCGGCCAACCCCTCTTTTTTTTTTTTTTTTTTTTTTTTTAATTTGGTGTTATGATTTAGGCGAAGTTAGGGAGGTTAGGGGAAAATTGTGGAAGACTTTGAAAAGGATGAAAAGATTACTGGGTGTCTTCAAAAGAAAACTAGGCACCATGTGAGTCTGTGATTCTTTGGACCCTCTGGGCCTTTCATTGTCTTTAAGCTCTTCTGTAAATTGTCAAATACTGAATCTTGATCACAGAAATGAAAATTTCCTTGAAGGTAGGGTTGATTATTGCCCTGTTGATGTTGTCTGGTTTTGCTTTTATTACGGACGTTTATGTCAGCATTCCTGACTTGCCAAACGTGTCTGCTCTTTGGATTTTCCTTTGAACCCCTTGTAACGTATTCCTGGTCCCCACATTAATGAGTTAATATTGGACGTGTGTCCATTTCAGATGTGTATGAGTCATTATTTTATCTTTTAAAAATTATTCTTTAGCAATATGAATTTTATAATATGTGAAGTCCTAGAAAATAGTTTTTATTATTATGGTTTTATAAGAGTGAAATTATAGTTTTATATTTCAATTTTCAAAGTGAAAACGTTATTTAAGAAATAGTGACTGCAGAATGGCTAACATAAATGAAGGTAAAGGAGGTAAAATAACAAATGGAAGAAGCTTTGCCATGGAGACATTATGTCAATGTTCTATACTTGGTAACCAGATAGATACCTTTTTAAAATGTAAACTGCTCCAGTTTCTGAGGAGGTGATATTGAAGGACCAAACAATCTTATTTTTTCTCAAGTGCAAATAAAAATCACTTCAAAGAGTTGTGAGGATTAAATCTGAAAATCTGTGTGAATTATTTAGCAGGGTGCCTGTTATGTAGAAAGCATTAAATAACTGATAACTATAACAGGTACCAGATATCTGTGCTCAGAGACATGGGGAATTAATAGAATTATTGCAAATGACCCTGGTAGATTTTAAAGGTAAAGAGTTCAAAATATTTGAAAATTTCTCTTTAGTATGTCATGAATATGATGAATGATATCCTTCTGCATTATCAAAATAATATGAATCTTTTGCACTAAGAGGAAATTAACTATTAGGCTGAGTTTTTTGCTTGGAAACTTGATTCTCAGAATGATCATTATTAATTTTAAAAAGTAATTTTTTATCATATACTTGCTATTTTGATCATTTCCATGAAAGATTACAATAATTGGCCACTTTTGTGCAAGACCCTTGAATATTTTTTTCTGTTCTCGTAAAAACTCCTCCCATTTTTTCTTCTGAATTTCCACTAGCTTCCATGTATGTTGACCTTGAGCGGTGATAATAGCTACTGCGTGTGAGAGGGAAAACACCATTAGCCATTCTTTCTTCTCCGTGAAAGGGTTTTAGATGCTGCTGATGCTGCTGATGCTGGAGGTTAGGGTTGTGAAGGTGTTTTAGCTAATGAAGCGTGGCCACAAACACACCACTACCTTCACGAACTGGTTCCTGAGAAAGAGGCTGAGCTTTATCGTTAAAACCTTATTTCCTGTTGTTGATAGTATAAACACTTTGCCTTTCCTCCTCCTTTTACTAAGAATGTCTGATTGCTTGTACAATAATTTACAGCTTTAAAGAGGGTGAGAGGGATCTGGGGAGAAAAGGAGAAGAACATAAAGGAGAGAAATTTGTTAAATTTTTACTTGTTCCCTATTTGATAAATGATTTATTTTGGAGGGACATTGTTATAAGAATGTTATGGGTTACTTAATGATTTCAATTGTTTTTGTTTCACTGGTTGTTCCCATTAGCACAAATAAGACAAAATGGACCATTTTACCTCTGTTCTGATGTATGAATTCTGCAAAACGAAAAACGAGGGTGAAGGACAACACAAGGGGACAACACAAATGTTATACAGTGGTTTACTTAGAGTAGTACTAGAATAAATTTTGCTCTGAATGGTTCTTGAAGGATTAAAAAGAAGCTAGGCTGGCTTGGGACACAAAATATGGGGTTTGGTATTCAAAAAAGAAAGGAGACAAACTTTTTAAAATGACTACTGTGAGTCAAACATTGTCACCATTTTTCCTCATTCACTGTTCACAATGAAAACGCTTCTCCACCCCACCCCTCTCCCATTTTTCTTTTTTGAGGACAAGACTGAGACAAAGAATGTTTTAAAGGATTGCTTCAGGTAACTCAACTAATAAACGGCAGAGCTGATATTTGAACTCAGCCTTGCACGGTTTCAAAAATAAGGTACTTCCTAGAGTGCCATGTCAGCTTAAGATGGAAAAGCAATGTAGGCAAGCCTTTACCTTGGCATGAAAATAAAAGAGTTAAAAACACTTAGAAACTAGAAAAATGAGTGAGATGGTTTTGTTTTGCTTTAATTTTGCATAAGAGGATTAAAATTACCTTTTCATATTCTTCTGTGAGACTGGTTAAAACAAATGTTCTGTTCTTCATAGATGAAAACTGAAGGTATCTTATATTTGGTACATATCCAGCCGTTTTCAGGCTCTCTTCCTGGCAGTGACCTGACTTTTTTCTGGTAACTCCTGGAGAATATGAAACTCCTCCCTGTCTCTGGAGCTATTTCAACCATCAGGATTGAAAAGGTTTTCCCTTTTATTTTCTCCTAGAAATTTTATGGTCTTTGCTCTTATGTATACATCTGTGATCCTTCATGAACTAACTTTTAGGGATTTGTTAAGTAAAAGTTGAGGTAAAGTTAAATTTCTGCTTGTTTCCTTCTTTAACAAATAGTTTTTTTCTGAAGTAGGTTGTAAAAAGTAGTGTCATGGGTTAGAGGCTTAGAAAGATTAAATAACTTCAAAAGTCATAGTCCTACTAAGAGGTGGGGGCAGGACTAATTACAGGAAGTCTTTCCCTCTAGTCTATGTTCTAGACCACTAAGATCTACCTCTTTTCGCTGAATTATTGAATTTATAATAAATAACTCATTTTTCCTACACTGATAAGAATGCCACCCTATCCTGTATTATGTTAAACTCATATAAATTTTGGTTGTTTCTAGCATTTCATTGATCTACTTTCTCTAACCAAAACTATAGTGTTTATCCCTTTAAGATGGTAGAGGAAATAATATTTATTTTTAACAGCTCTAATGAGGTAGAATTGACATATAATAAACTGGACCTTCTCTTTCCTCCTGTTCTGAGGCAACCATTGATTTGCGCTATGTTGTCATAAATTAATTTCCATTTTCTAGAATCTTATATGAAGGAAATCATATGGTATATTCTCTCTTTTATATGGCTTTTTTCATTCCAAATGATTATTTTGAGAGTCATCAACAGTTTATTCTTTTTATTGCAAAATAGTATTCAGTTGTATGGATGTACCACATTCGTTTGCTCATTTATCAATTTGGTGGACATTTGTGTTATTTCCAGTTTCGTGCTACTACAACTAAAGCTGCTATGAACGTTCTCTTGCAAGTTTTTGTATGGATATATGCTTTACTTTCTCCTAGATACACACCTAGGAGTGGAATGGCTGGTCTATATAATAGGAGTGCGTTGTGCATTTTAAGAAAAAGCTCAAGAGTTTTCCAGAATTGTTGAGTTTTTGTTAATATTCCCATCAACAGTATATAAAACTTCTAGTTGCTACGTGACTTTGTCAACCAGTATTATGGTGCAATTTATTTTTAAGAAGTATGTTTTATTCTACTAGGTACATTTTGATGTCTCATTGTGATTTTAATTTTCATTTCCCTAATTGACTAATGATGTTAATCAACAGTAAATAATGCTGTTAGAGGGCTTTTTTTTTTTTTTTTTTTTTTCCGTACGCGGGCCGCTCACTGTTGCGGCCTCTCCCGCTGCAGAGCACAGGCTCCGGACGCGCAGGCTCAGCGGCCATGGCTCACGGGCCAAGCTGCTCCGCGGTATGCGGAATCCTCCCGAACCGGGGCACGAACCCGTGTCCCCTGCATCGGCAGGAGGACTCTCAACCACTGCGCCACCAGGGAAGCCCTAGAGTGCCTTTTTAATGTGCTAATTTGCCATTATTTTGAGTGAAATACTGTTCAAATCCTTCCTTAACTCGTGTATTGGTTCACTTTCTCATTATTGAATTTTGAAGCCTCTTTATATGTATTAGGTTCAAATCCTTTATCAGGTAAGTAATGTGCAAATATTCACTTCCAATCTATGACTTGTCTGTTTATGATCTTATGAAGAGAAGAATTTCTTAATCTGGAAAAGTCGAATTTACCAAATTTTCCTTTTATTGATTGTGCTTTTGATGTTGATCTATGAAGTCTTTGGCAAACCCAAAGATATAATGATTTTCTTCTGATTTTTTTCCTAGAAATTTTATAATTTTAGTTCTACATTTAGGTCTATGATCCAATTTAATTGTGGTGTGAGATATGGATTGCAGTCACTTTTATTGTGGATGTCTTTTGTTGAAGAGACTATCCTTTCTTCATTTAATTGTCTATGAAACTTCTCCAAAAACGAATTGGCTGTGTATTTCCAGTCTGTTTCTGTATTCTTTTTTTCTAACTCATTGATTTGTTTGTCTAGCTAAAGGCCAATACCACACTGTCTTGGTGACACTAAATTTAAAGTTATTCCTAAGTTGTTTTGGCTTTTCTAGGTCCTTTGTATTTCCATTCAAATATCATAAGCAGCTTGTCAACTGTGTTAAAAATGCTGGCTTTCATTGTGATTATGATTGCATCATATCTATAGACCAATTCAAGAATTGCTGTTTTAGCAATATTTATTTTTCTGATGTATGGACAGGGTATGTCTCTTCATTTATTTATTTACTTTTTAATTTCTCTAAGGAATGATTTATAATTTTCAGTATAAAGATCTTTTGTCAGATCTAGCCCTAAGTATTTCACTTTCTTTGATGCTATTATAAATGTTATTGCTTATTATTTTCAATTTCTTATCATGCATTGCTAGTATACAGAAATAAAACTCATTTTCATATTGATCTTGTATCCTGAGAACTTGTTGAACAATTTCCATTAGCTTCTTTGTAGATTCTACAGGATTTTCCACATAGACAATCGTGTCTGCTGTGAATAGACAGTTTACTTATTTCCTTTCTCTGAATGCCCTTTTTTTTTTTCTTGGCCTGATTACACTGGCTAGAACTTCCATTTTATTCTTTTAATATTATTTATTTATCTTTGGCATTGATAAGAACTTTATTGCAAAGGAAGCGGAGAATGCTTACTAGCCAGCGACTGGGGAAGCCCATGCCCTGGTTCACTAACACATCAAAATTAGGGGCTGTGTCTTAGAGCTGAGCATACCCAAGACATCACCACAGCCCCCATACCCTTAAGAATGACTTTGGATTCATAAACAAGCTTCAAAAGAAGAAGGTGATATTTTTCAATGAAAACAAAGGGAATCAGAGATACCTGCCCAGAAGAACAGGGGGATGTGTGCCAATTATTAGGCTAGTGTCTCTCCACCCCAACCTCGCTCTTCTACATCTTTGCTTTGCCAGTTGCTCGCTGTTTGGTTCTGCCATGAGGGGACGCCAGAAGGACACGGCAAGATTGGAGGAGGCACTACTATATATAAAATAGATACCTAATAAGGACACACCGCATAGCACAAGGAACTCTACTCAATACTCCGTAATGACCTCCGTAATGACCTATATGGTAAAAGAATCTAAGGAAGAGTGGATATAAGTGATTCACTCTGCTGTACACCTGAAACTAATACAACACTGCAAATCAACCACACTCCAACAAAAACTTTAAAAAAAAAAAAAAAAATTGGAGGAGGGAGAAGACTGTGCTTCTTGTTTATTGCAGATCCTGTTAGTGTCTCCCCAGCAGTGGTTCTTTTCTTTTTTTAACATCTTTATTGGAGTACAATTGCTTCACACTGCCATGCCAGTCTCTGCCATACACACACGTGAATCAGCCATACATACACACACATCCTCATATTCCCTCCCTCTTGCCTATCCCTCCCATCCTCCCTGTCCCACCCCTCTAGATGGCCACAAAGCACTGAGCTGATCTCCCAGTGCTATGCGGCTGCTTCCCACTAGCTATCTATTTTACATTTGGTAGTGTATATATGTCCATGCCACTCTCTCACTTTGTCCCAGCTTACCCATCCCCCTCCCCATATCCACAAGTCCATTCTCTAGTAGGCCTGTGTCTTTATTCCCGTCTTGCCCCTAGGTTCTTCATGACCTTTTTTTTTTCTTAGATTCCATATATATGTGCTAGCATGCAGTATTTGTTTTTCTCTTTCTGACTTACTTCACTCTGTATGACAGACTCTAGGTCCATCCACCTCACTACAAATAACTCAATTTCGTTTCCTTTTATGGCTCAGTAACATTCCATTGTATATCTGTGCCACATCTTCTTTATCCATTCATCTGTTGATGGACACTTAGGTTGCTTCCATGTCCTGGCTATTGTAAATAGAGCTGCAATGAACATTTTGGTACATGACTCTTTTTGAATTATGGTTTTCTCAGGGTATATGCCCAATAGTGGGATTGCTGGGTCATATGGTAGTTCTATTTGTAGTTTTTAAGGAACCTCCATACTGTTCTCCATAGTGGCTGTATCAATTTACATTCCCAACAGCAACACAGCGGGGTTCCCTTTTCTCCACATCCTCTCCAGCATTTATTGTTTGTAGATTTTTTGATGATGGCCAGTGTGAGGTGATACCTCATTGTAGTTTTGATTTGCATCTCTCTAATGATTAGTGATGTTGAGCATCCTTTCATGTGTTTGTTGGCAATCTGTATATCTTCTTTGGAGAAATGTCTATTTAGTTCTTCTGCCCATTTTTGGATTGGGTTGTTTGTTTTTTTGATATTGAGCTGCATGAGCTGCTTGTATATTTTGGAGATTTATCCTTTGTCAGTTGCTTCATTTGCAAATATTTTCTCCCATTCTGAGGGTTGTCTTTTCATCTTATTTATGGTTTTTTTTGCTGTGCAAACACTTTTAAGTTTCATTAGGTCCCATTTGTTTATTTTTGTTTTTATTTCCATTTCTCTAGGAGGTGGGTCAACAAGGATCTTCCTGTGATTTATGTCATACAGTGTTCTGCCTATGTTTTAAGAGTTTTAAACATGTTCTAAGAGTTTTACAGTGTCTGGCCTTAATTTAGGTCATTAATCCATTTGGAGTGTATTTTTGGTTATGGTGTTAGGGAGTGTTCTAATTTCATTCTTTTACATGTACTTGTCCAGTTTTCCCAGCACCACTTATTGAAGAGCCTGTCTTTTCTCCATTGTATACTCTTGCCTCCTTTATCAAAGATAAGGTGACCGTATGTGCATGGGTTCATCTCTGGGCTTTCTATCCT
Organism: Aethalodelphis obliquidens; assembly: GCF_003676395.1. Classification (NCBI taxonomy): domain Eukaryota; kingdom Metazoa; phylum Chordata; class Mammalia; order Artiodactyla; family Delphinidae; genus Aethalodelphis; species Aethalodelphis obliquidens. The sequence goes on from NW_020838017.1 coordinate 1,633,925, forward strand.
GTTCCATTGGTCTATATTTCTGTTTTTGTGCCAGTACCATACTGTCTTGATTACTGTAGCTTTGTAGTATAGTCTGAACTCAGGGAGCCTGATTCCTCCAGCTCCATTTTTTCTCTCAAGATTGCTTTGGCTATTCAGGGTCTTTTGTGTTTCCATACAAATTGTGAAATTTTTTGTTCTAGTTCTGTGAAAAATGCCAGTGGTAGTTTGATAGAGATTGCATTGAATCTGTAGATTGCTTTGGGTAGTAGAGTCATTTTCACAATGTTGATTCTTCCAATCCAAGAACATGGTGTATCTCTCCATCTGTTTATACCATCTTTAATTTCTTTCATCAGTGTCATATAGTTTTCTGCATACAGGTCTTTTGTCTCCTTAGGTAGTTTTATTTATTTTTATTTATATTGTTTTTGGATGTGATGGGTGTTTATTTCTGTGCGAGGGTTTTCTCTGGTTGTGGCAAGCGGGGGCCACTCTTCATTGTGGTGTCCGGGCCTCTCACTATCGCAGCCTCTCTTGTTGCGGAGCACAGGCTCCAGACACGCAGGCTCAGTAGTTTTGGCTCATGGGCCTAGTTGCTCTGCGGCATGTGGGATCTTCCCAGACCAGGACTCGAACCCATGACCCCTGCATTAGCAGGCAGATTCTCAACCACTGCGCCAGCAGGGAAGCTCCTCCTTAGTTAGTTATATTCCTAAATATTTTATTCTTTTTGTTGCAGTGGTAAATGGGAGTGTTTCCTTAATTTCTCTTTCAGAATTTTCATCATTAGTGAATAGGAATGCAAGAGATTTCTGTGCATTAATTTTGTATCCTGCTACTTTGTCAGATTCATTGATTAGCTCTAGTACTCTTCTGGTAGCATGTTTAGGATTCTCTACATATAGTGTCATGTGATCTGCACACAGTGACAGATTTACTTCTTCTTTTCCGATTTGGATTCCTTTTATTTCTTTTCTTCACTAATTGCTGCGGCTAAAACTTCCACAACTATGTTGAATAATAGTGGTGAGAGTGGGCAACCTTCTGTTGTTCCTGATATAGCGGAAATGGTTTCAGTTTTTCACCACTGAGAACTATGTTGGCTGTGAGTTTGTCACATATGGGCTTTATTATGTTGAGGTAAGTTCCCTTTATGCCTACTTTCTGGAGAGTTTTTATCAGAAATGGGTGTTGAATTTTGTTGAAAGTTTTTTCTGCATCTGTTGAGATTATCATATGGTTTTTGTCCTTCAGTTTGTTAATATGGTGTGTCACATTGATTTATTTGCATATATTGAAGAATTCTTGCATTCCTGGGATAAACCCCACTTGGTCATGGTGTATGATCCTTTTAATGTGCTGTTGGATTCTGTTTGCCAGCATTTTGTTGAGAATTTTTGCATCTGTTTTCATCAGAGATATTGGCCTGGAGTTTTCTTCTTTTTATGACATCTTTGTCTGGTTTTGGTATCAGGGTGATGGTGGCCTCATAGAATGAGGTTGGGAGTGTTCCTCCCTCTGCTATATTTTGGAAGAGTTTCAGAAGGATGGGTGTTAGCTCTTCCGTAAATGTTTGATAGAATTCACCTGTGAAGCCATCTGGTCCTGGGCTTTTGTTTGTTGGAAGATTTTTAATCACAGTTTCAATTTCAGTGCTTGTGATTGGTCTTTTTATATTTTCTATTTCTTCCTGGTTCAGTCTTGGCAGGTTGTGCCTTTCTAAGAATTTGTCCATTTCTTCCAGGTTGTCCATTTTATTCACATAGAGTTGCTTGTAGTAATCTCTCATGATCCTTTGTATTTCTGTAGTGTCAGTTGTTACTTCTCCTTTTTCATTTCTAATTCTATTGATTTGAGTCCTCTCTCTTTTTTTCTTGAAAAGTCTGGCTAAAGGTTTATCAATTTTGTTTATCTTCTCAAAGAACCAGCTTTTAGTTTTATTGATCTTTGCTATCACTTCCTTCATTTTTTTTTCATTTATTTCTGATCTGATCTTTATGATTTCTTTCCTTCTGTTGACTTTGGGGTTTTTTTGTTCTTCTTTCTCTAATCGCTTTAGGTCTAAGGTTAGATTGTTTATTTGAGATTTTTCTTATTTCTTGAGGTAGGATTGTATTGCTATAAACTTCCCTCGTAGAACTGCTTTTGCTGCATCCCATAGATTTTGGGTCATCGTGTTTCATTGTCTTTTGTTTCTAGGTATTTTTTGATTTCCTCTTTGATTTCTTCAGTGATCTCTTGATTATTTAATAGTGTATTGTGTAGCTTCCATGTGTTTGTATTTTTTACAGGTTTTTTTTCCTGTAATTGATATTTAATCTCATAGCGGTGCGGTCGGAAAAGATACTTGATATGATTTCAATTTTCTTAAATTTACCAAGGCTTGATTTGTGACTCAAGATATGATCTATCCTGGAGAATGTTCCATGAGCACTTGAGGAGAAAGTGTATTCTGTTATTTTTGGATGGAATGTCCTGTAAATATCAATTAAGTCCATCTTGTTTAATTTGTCATTTAAATCTTGTGTTTCCTTATTTATTTTCATTTTGGATGATCTGTCCATTGGTGAAAGTGGGGTGTTAAAGTCCTCTACTATAATTGTGTTACTCTCGATTTCCCCTTTTATGGCTGTTAGCAGTTACCTTATGTATTGAGGTGCTCCTATGTTGGGTGCCTAAATATTTACAATTGTTATATCTTCTCTTGGATTGATCCCTTGTTCATTATGTAGTGTCCTTCTTTGTTTCTTGTAATAGTCTTTACTTTAAAGTCTATTTTGTCTGATATGGGAATTGCTACTCGAGCTTTCTTTCTTTTTTTTTTTTTTTTTTTTTTGCTGTATGTGGGCCTCTCACTGTTGTGGCCTCTCCCGTTGTGGAGCACAGGCTCTGGATGCGCAGGCTCAATGGCCATGGTTCACGGGCCCAGCCGCTCCATGGCATGTGGGATCTTCCCGGACCGGGGCACGAACCTGTGTCCTCTGCATTGGCAGGCGGACTCTCAACCACTGCGCCACCAGGGAAGCCCTCCAGCTTTCTTTTGATTTCCATTTGCATGGAATATCTTTTTCCATCCCCTCACATTCAGTCTGTATGTGTCCCTAGGTCTGATGCGGGTCTCTTATATACAGCATATATATGGGTATTGTTTTTGTATCCATTCAGCCAGTCTGTGTATTTTGGTTACAGCATTTAATCCATTTATGTTTAAGGTCTTTATTGATACATATATTCCTATTACCATTTTGTTTTGGGTTTGTTATTGTAGGTCTTTTCCTTCTCTTGTGTTCCCTGCCTAGAGAAGTTCCTTTAGCATTTGTTGTAAAGCTGGTTTAGTGGTGCTGAATTCTCTTAGCTTTTGCTTGTCTGTAAAGGTTTTAATTTCTCCATTGAATCTGAATGAGATCCTTGCTGGGTAGAGTAGTCTTGGTTGTAGGCTTTTCCCTTCCATCACTTTAAATATGTCCTGCCACTCTCTTCTGGCTTGCAGAGTTTCTGCTGAAAGATCAGCTCTTAACCTTATGGGAATTCCCTTGTGAGTTATTTGTTGTTTTTCCCTTGGTGCTTTTAATATTTTTTCTTTGTATTTAATTTTTGATAGTTTGATTAATATGTGTCTTGGCCTGTTTCTCCTTGGATTTATCCTGTATGGGACTCTCTGTGCTTCCTGGACTTGATTGAATATTTCCTTTTCCATATTAGGGAAGTTTTTGACTATAATCTTTTCAGATATTTTCTCAGTCCCTTTCTTTTTTCTCTTCTTCTGGGATCTCTGTAATTTGAATGTTGGTGTGTTTAATGTTGTCCCAGAGGTCCTTGAGACTGTCCTCAATTCTTTTCATTCTGTTTTCTTTATTCTGCTCTGTGGTATTTATTTCCACTATTTTATCTTCCAGGTCACTTATCTGTTCTTCTGCCTCACGTATTCTGCTATTGGTTCCTTCTAGAGAATTTTAAATTTCATTTATTGTGTTGTTCATCATTGTTTGTTTCCTCTTTAGTTCTTCTAGGTCCATGTTAAACGTTTCTTGTACTTTCTCCATTCTATTTCCAAACTTTTGGATCATCTTTACTATCATTACTCTGAATTCTTTTTCAGGTAGACTGCCTATTTCCTCTTCACTTGTTTGATCTGGTGGGTTTTTACCTTGCTCCTTCATCTGCTGCATATTTCTCTGTCTTCTCATTTTGCTTAACTTAACTGTGTTTGGGGTCTCCTTTTTGTAGGCTGCAGGTTCGTAGTTCCCGTTGTTTTTGGTATCTGCCACCAGTGGGTAAGGTTGGTTCAGTGGGTTGTGTAGGTTTCCTGATGGAGGGGACTGGTGCCTGTGTTATGGTGGATGCGGCTGTGTCTTTTCTTTCTGGTAGCGAGGATTGTATCTGGTGGTGTGTTTTGGGGTGTCTGTGAACGTATTATGATTTTAAGCAGCCTCTCTGCTAATGGGTAGGGTTGTGTTCCTGTCTTGCTAGTTGTTTGGCATGGGGTGTCCAGCTTGCTGGTCATCGAGTGGAGCTGGGTCTTAGCATTGAGACGGAGATCTCTGGGAGAGCTCTCGCCGATTGATATCACGTGGTGCCAGGAGGTCTCTGGTGGTCCAGTGTCCTCAACTCGGCTCTCCCATCTCAGAGGCTCAGGCCTGACACCTAGCCAGCGCACCAAGACCCTGTCAGCCCTGTAGATCACCAGTTGATTATAAAAGGATGTAACTCACGAATAGTCAGGTGAAAGACACGCAGAGGGCAGGTATGGGGAAAGGGTATGGAGCTTCCGTATCCTCTGCGAGCACCTCACTCTTCCCAAATTTCCCCATGTTCACCAACCAGAAGCTCCAAGCCTCCATTTTAATATTGAAAAGAAGTGGTAAAAGCAGACATCTTTGCCTTATTCCATATATTGGTGAGAAAGCATACAGTTTGTTACCATTAAATATCGTGTTAATTTTTGGTTTACCGTAGACTATAGATGCCCTTTATCAGGCTATGGAATTTCTCTTTTCTTTCTTGTTTGTTGAGAGTTTCTTATCATTAAAAGGAGTTGAACTGGTTAAATAATTTTTCTGTACCTCTTGTGGTGATCATATAAATTATGCCCTTTTTTCTGTGCGCATGATGTATTACATTCATTGATTTTCAGATGTTGAAGCAACTTTACACTGTTAGAATAATTTCCACTTAGTCGTGTATAATCGTGTTTATATGTTGTTGGATTTGGTTTCCTAAAATTTTATCAAAGATTTTTATATCTGTATTAATGATGGAAATATGTCCGTAGTTTAACATAGTTTCCCTGGTTTTGGTATCACTTGGCTACTTTTAATGAGTTGTGAAGGGTTTTCTCCTCCTCACTTCCACAGTTTGTGGATGTATTTTCTCCTTTTAATGTGTTTTTTTAGATATCATGAGTGAAGCCATGTGATCCTGAGTTTTTCTTTGTGGGGAGATTTTAAGTTATTTAATTCTCATACTTGTTATAGTTCTATTAAGATTTTTTAGTTCTTCATGAATTAGTTTCAGCAATCTGTTTCTCTCTAAGAACTTATCCATTTCATCCATTTTTTCTAAATTTTATTGCCTAGAGCATATCATAATATATGTTTATAATATGTAAAGTTGGTGGTAATGTTCCCTCTTTCATTCCTGATTTCTGTCATTTTCTTCAGTATTTTTCTTTGCTCAGTCTGGTAAAAGGTTTGTCACTTTTGATTTTTTCTAGAAACCAACCTTTGGCTTCCTTGATTTTTCTCTGTTGTTTTTTTTTTTTCTATTTCAATGATTTCTACTCATAGCTTTATTATTTCCTTCTGAATGCTTGCTTTGCATTTCTTTTTCTCTTATTTTCATAGCTTACTAGGTTGAAGATTTTAAGATAGTTATTTAAAACTATTTTACTTGTCTAATATAGGCTGTTAAACTAACTGCTGCTTTTGGCTGCATCACATAAATTTTGATATCATTAAAAATTTTTTTTTAATTCAATTCAACTATTTTGTGCTGTTTCTTGTGAAATTTGCTTTGCCCTATTGGTTTTTAGAAGTGTGCTAATTAATCAATTTCTTTCTGGTGTTGTATATAAGAAACTATTGGTTAATGCATGATCATGAAGATTTACACTTATATTTTCTTCTAAGAACTTTAAAATTTTAGCACTTACATTTAGGTCTTTGATCCGTTTTGAGTTAATTTTTGTATATGATGTGAGATATGGGTCAAAATTCATTCTTTTTTGTGAGGATATACAGTTGTTCAAGCACCATTTGTTAAAAAAGACTATTCTTTCCCCCATTGGATTTTCTTGTCATCCTTGTGGAAAATCACTTGATCATAGATGCATAATTTTTTCTAGACTTTCAGTTCTATTCCACTGATCTATATGTTTATTTGTATGGCAGTATTACATGTCTTTATCACTGTAGATTCTTACTAAGTATTGAAATCAAGAAGTGTGAGTCCTCGAAATTTGTTCAATTGGGTATAAAACTTTGCTCCTATGTAAGTCCATTCCCTCTCCCCAACTTTGTGTTTATATTGTCATATAAATTACATTGTGTACCCATTAACACAGATTTATGATTATTGTGTTTACAGTTGTATTTTAAATCACATAGGAAAACAAAAGATATATAAACAAAAAACATATTTATACTGTCTTTTATATTTGCCTATGTAGTTGCCTTTAATGTTGCTCTTTGTTTTTTTCCCCGTGGATTCAAGTCAGTTTCTAGTGTCCTTTCATTTCAGACTGAAGGACTCTCTTCTTAGAATTCATCTCTCCTAGAGAAATAATTTCTCAGTTTTTGTTTTCTGTGAATGTCTTAGTTTTTCAAAGGATTATTTTGATGTATATAAAATATGTGTATATATTTATATATATACATATATTTTTTTTTCTTTCAATACTTCTATTATGTGGTTCCTCTGGCCTCCATGGTTTATGATGAGAAATCAGCAATTAATACTACTGAGGATTCCTTTTATGAGATGAGTCACTTCTTTCTTGCTGCTTTCATATTTCCTTTTCCTTGGTTCTCAACTGTTACATTTTGATGCACCTGGGTGTAGATGTCTTTGAATTTATCCTATTTAGAATTCACTGACCTTTTTAGATGTATAGGTCAATGTGTTTCATTAAGTTTACAAGTTTCCAGTCATTATTTTTCAAGTTGCCTTTCTGCCTTTTTCTTCCCTCTTTTCCTAGGACTCCTGTTATGCTGATGTTGGTATGCACGGTGGTGCCCAAACTACCTTTGAGGCACATTCATTTTTCTGTCTGTTTCTCAGACTAGATAAGGTTAATTGATCTATTTTTAAGTTTGCTGATTCTTTATTGTGCCTGTTCAGAATCCACTGTTGAGCCCCTCTAGTGAGTTTTTTATTTGAACTTTTCAATTCTAAAATTTTATTTCATTATTTTAATAATTTCTGTCTCTTCGTTAATATTCTATATATGGTAAAACATTGTTTCCATAATTTTTTTTTAGCTTTTTAAACATGGTTTCTTTTAATTTTTGGAGCATATGTAACATAACTGATTTAAAATCTTTGTCTAGTAATTCTAATGCCTGGGCTTCTTCTGGGACAATTTCTGTTTATTTATTTATCCTGTATGTAGGCTATACTTTCATGATTCTTTGTGTGTGTCATTAATTTTTGTTAAAATTGGACATATTTAATATTTATATATGGTAACTCTGGAAATGAGAATCTCCCCCATCCCAGGGTTTATTATGTTTGTTTTTTATAGTAGTAGTTGCTGTTTGTTTGGTTAGTGACTTTTCTGAATAATTCTGTAAAGTCTGTATTCTCTGTTACATATGGTTGTGAAAGTCTCTACTTGGTTAACTTAGAGGTGTGTTAATAATTACCTGGACAATTTCTTAAAGAACCGGTAAGTCTCCCAGTCTTTCCTGAGGGCTCTGTGTGCATGTTGGTGGCATGCTTTCAATATTCAGCTAGCCAGCTGACAACTCTGCTTGCATAGAACCTCACGGTTAGCCAGGTAGCAGAGTTTGGGGCCTTTCAGATCTTTTTTGAGTGTGTGCACAGTCCTGGGTGTGCACATGCCAGGAACATGTACGAGTTTTTAAAACCCCCCGTGGGCATCTCATAACCCAGATTTTCCTTATAAGTGACTTAATTGTTTTGTTTGGCCCCAACAGTTACTCAGCATCTCAAGCAGATACTGTCAGTTAAATGCCTATAATATTTTTTTCAAATATTACCCTCAAGGAAAAGACTTCTTGCCCAGGACAAGCTCCAAATCAGGCAAATACATACAGCCTTGCAAATGTAGTCTTTCAGAAAACTACCAGAAAAGACAAACAATGACAGTTTTGGGGGTATGAGGCTTTGAAAGAGCTTCAGCCTTGGTTTGCTTCTTCAAGGCTATCAGGCTACTCCTGGTTTTCACCTTAAATGCGAGTTGTTATTTTATAAGGTTACTGTGGAGCTGAAGAGTGGGAGATGTGACTAGGACAATTACAATTGCCACAAAGCTCACTGTTCTTACCTATCAGCCACTTTTCCTCAATAAACATTCCCTGGATTGTTTCAAGCCTTTCTTTAATTTCTGGAGTTCTGAAAAAGCTGATTCTGACATTATTTGCTAGTTTTCTCATTGCTCTTTAGGAGGAGTAGAATTTGGAGGTCTTTTTGTGCCTTCATCTTTTGAATTTCAGTGTATTAGTATGTTTGAAACTAATGGTTGGTGTTGGTTTTTGTAGATAGTATGTTTTTAATCTAGTCTGACAGTGTCTGTTTTTTGATTGGATTGTTTTAGTCCATTACCACTTAATGTAATATTTATATGGTTGGATTTATGTCTGCTTTTATATTTATGTATATATATTAACATATATACATACATATTTTTATTTTGTTCCTCTGTTTCATACATTTTTAAATTGTATATATATATATATATATATATATTTCTTGTTAAGACATATGTATTTATGTATGTATGTGCAGAATCCAATTTAATTCCTCTGTGGATTTTTTAGTAATATTGTACTATATAATGTATTCACTATATTCTTTAGTTCTTTTTTTTTCTTTCTTTCTTTCTCTGCACTTCCCAGATCAGATCTGCCTTAGTATTCCTGTCATGCTCAGTTATTAACTGAGAGTAGCCCTTGATAAGTATGGCCTCAGTGTGAATACACCAGTGGATTTCAGGATATAGAACTGGAGCCTTTAATATTGCAGTCAGAGATTTGAGAGGTGCATTCTCTTTTCCTACAGACCCAACCTCACCCCTGTATCATAGTCCAAGAAATGTCTATAGCTAGAAAGCTAGAACAATGGCAGGGTGTTATGGAATGGAAGTTTATGTCCCCACCCCAAAATTCCTATGTTGAAGCCCACACCCCAATGTGACTGTATTTAGAGAGAGTGCCTTCATGGAACTAATTAAGCTTAAATGAGGTCATAAGTGTTGAACTCTAATCCAACATAAGGTCCTTATAAGAATAGACATAAGAGATGTCTCTCTTTTGACAAAATGTGAGGCCACAGTGAGAAGCCAAACATCTGCAAACCAGGAAGAGGGTCCTCACCAGGAACCAACTTGATTTGGGACTTCTAGCCACCAGAACTGTGAGAAAGTAAGTTACTGGTGCTTCAACCACCCAGTCTTTGGTATTTTGTTACAGCAGCTTAAGCCAGACTAAGACATAGAGTTTATCTCATTTGTTTCTTTTCTATTAGGGGTCCTACAATTCCCATCTCCTGTCCAGTGTCTGGTAGTGATATTTTTTATATATCTAATCCAGTTTTCTAGCTTTGTGTGTGTGTGTTTGTGGTAAAAGGGTATTCTCAATCCCTATTATTTCATTGCAGCTGCATGTGGAAATCTTTTAATAAAGTATCTGCTCCTGCCTTTGAATTGAGCAATGTAAACAGCAGCAGCAGGACTTGGCCACTACTTCCAATTTTAGAACTCATTACCTGTTTCTCTGGCCTACGGCAATAACTTGCTGTACAGAGTGTCTACCTACAGGAAGCCTAAACTAATTCTTAGCACATCTCCTTCCTGTCCCTCTTCATACCTTTCTGTTTATAGCTTTGGTGGAATGCTTCCCATAGTGCATATTCTAACATAATATATCCGTGAGGTATTCCATTACAAGAGTATCAGGGCTAAATATTTTGGGGAACCCTTACTGCAATTCCTTCTTGGTTGTTCGAAATGCAAGTTGGCATATTTAAAGCTATGAAAACTCTTACCCTTTTTTTTAAAATTATAATTGATTTACAATGATATGTTAGTTTCAGGTGTACAGAAAAGTGATTCAGATATATATATATATATATATATATAGAAAGAAATATATATACATATTTTTTTTTCAGATTCTTTTCCATTATATGTTATTACAAGATATTGAATACAGTTCCCTGTTCTATACAGTAGGTCCTTGTTGTCTGTCTGTTTTATATATAGTGGTGTGTACCTGTTAATCCCAAACTCTTTTGACTTATCCCCCACCCCCTTTCCCCATTGGTAACCATAAGTTTGTTTTCCATGTCTGTGAGTCTATTTCTATTTTGTAAATAAGTTCATTTGTATGATTTTTTAGATTCCACATATAAGTGATATCATATGATATTTGCCTTTCTCTGTTCACTCAGTATGATAGTCTCTAGGTCCATCCATGTTGCTGCAAATGGCATTATTTCATTCTTCTTTATGGATGAGTAATATTCCATTGTATGTATATACCACATTTCCTTTATCCATTCATCTGCTGAAGGACATTTAGGTTGCTTCCATGTCTTGGCTATTGTACATAGTGCTGCTATGAATATTGGGGTGTGTGTATCTTTTCGAATTAGAGTTTCCTTCTTTTCTGGTTATATACCCAGGAGTGGGATTGCTGGATCATATGGCAACTCTATTTTTAGTTTTCTGAGGAACCTCCATACTGTTCTCCACAGTGGCTGCACCAATTTACATTCCCACAAACAGTGTAGGAGGGTTCCAACCCTCTCCAGCGTTTATTATTTGTAGATATTTTGATGATGGCTATTCTGACTGGTGTGAGGTGATTCCTCATTGTAGTTTTCATTAGCATTTCTCTAATATTTAGTGATATTGAACATGTTTTGATGTGTCTGTTGGCCATCTGTATATTTCCTTTGCAGAAATTTCTATTTAGGTCTTTTGCCCATTTTTTGATTGGGTTGTTTGTTCTTTTGATATTAAGCTACATGAGCTGTTTGTATATTTTGGAAATTAATCCATTGTTGGTTGCATCATTTGCATATTTTCTCTCCCAGTCCGTAGGCTGTCTTTTCGTTTTGATTATGGTTTCCTTTGCTGTGCAAAAGCTTTTAAGTTTAATTAGGTCCCATTTGTTTATTTTTGTTTTTATTTCCATTACTCTAGGAAATGGATCCAAAAAATGTTGGTGCTGTTTATGCCAGAGAGTGTTTTGTTTATGTTTTCCTCTAGGAATTTTGTAGTATCTGGTCTTACATTCAGGTCTTTAATCCATTTTGAGTTTATTTTTGTGTGTGTTATTAGAGAATGTTCTAATTTCATTCTTTTACATGTAGCTGTCCAGTTTTCCCAGCACCACTTATTGAAGAGACTGTCTTATCTCCATTGTATATTCTTGCCTCCTTTGTTATATATTAATTGACTGTAAGTGCATGGGTTTATTTCTGGGATTTCTATCTTGTTCCATTGATCTATATGTCTGTTTTTGTTCCAGTGCCATATTGTTTTGATGGCTGTAGCTTTGTAGTATAGTCTGAAGTCAGGAAGCCTGATTTCCTCCAGCTCTGTTCTTCTTTCTCAAGATTACTTTGGCTATTCGTAGTCTTTTATGTTTCCATACAAATTAATTTTTTTCATTCTAGTTCTTTGAAAAATGCCATTGGTAATTTAATAGGGACTGCACTGAACCTGTAGATCACCTTGGGTAGTATGGTCATTTTAACAACGTTGATTCTTCCAGTCCAAGAATTTCCCACCTATTTGTGTCATGTTCAGTTTCGTTCATCCACATCTTATAGTTTTTGGAGTACAGGTCTTTTACCTTCTTAGGTTTATTTCCAGGTATTTTATTCTTTTTGATGCAGTGGTAAAACTCCTTTTCTTTAAGTCATCATTTTTATTTGTTATTGACAATGAATTTTATTATTCTGTGAAATTCTTGTTTTGCAGGATGCTATTTGAGAAATACTGTCCATTTTTGTAGAAAAGCTTAGAGGTGAAATAGAGTTACTTTAACTTCCTATCTTCAGCCCATACATGTTTGTTCTTTGAGTAGTGTCATGGTAAACTTTTTGAGCTCACCTAAGATATGAAAATATTGTTGTGAGAATGAAATGAAATAATACATATTATAAAGTATCTGTTTCATAAGTAGATGCTCAACACCTGTTAGTTCCTCTTAACTCTACCCTTATAATACAAGAAGTTTAAAAATTTTAAAGCTACAAAATATATTATCCAGATGTCATGTACTTTTGTATTTACACCATCTAAAATAAATCTAGGACTGCCCTGGTGGTCAAGCAGTTAAGACTCTGTGCTCCCAACACATGGGGCACATGTTCGATCCCTGGTTGGGGAAGATCCCACATGCCGTAGCCAAAAAATAAATAAATAAAAGACTTTTAAAAAATAAAATAAAATAAAACTGTAGCTTTTAATTATAGGATCTAACCAAGGAGGACTTTTTATTTTTGTTACTTATGATGTATTCAGTGGCTGGCAGTGCGTCTCTATGGTGAAATACATAAATATTTTAAAATTTGTCCAATATTAGGTAGTGTTATCCATTATATTTGGTATTTATTGCTCATTTCCTACATAATGAGTTTTGAAAGAAGTATAATTATAGAAGTAGAGGTATATTTTTTCCATTTTACATAAAGAAGTTTTAGTTGATTTCTATGGAATTTGAAGAAGTGTTGGAGCTAAATATAACCTAACCCAGGAGACTCACTAAAGCCACTGAATAAAGTTTATTCTCAAAAAACTTGTGAGACCTCAGAGTGTGCTTCAGCAGAGTACTTCAGAAAGAAACTTGTTGGTTTAGAGTGAAGATAGTGCCATAGCTTCCAAGGCTGGCCAAACCCACTGCTATGGAACTGAACACTCTCTGCTTATGCCCCCATTGTACACAATTATAATTCTAGAAAAGGTCTGAAATATTTTATCCTCTCCCCACTATGTTTTATAATTTGCATATTTCCTTTAATATCTTGTGAGACCCACTAAGCAGGAGTAATGCTTTATTTTTGTTTGTTTTCCTGGGAAATAATAGAGTGCTTAACAAGAAAGAGGTATTTAATAAATGACGTTAAATTCAACCTTTGTCTTCTCCCTGTCACATTGAGACTAGTATGATTTTGCATTTTTAATGCCAATCTTTGTCTCAGTTTTACATTTGCTTTGCACCAACTAGAAAACTGAGATCTAGAAAGTAATAAAAAATAATTTTACTCTACAACATCCACTGCAATGAACTGAGAACAAAGACTACATCAGTTTATTTCCCCAGCAGTTGAACAATGAATTTCATATAGTTGATATTTAATAAATGTTTGTTGAATTATAACATTAAAATTTTATAGCCACTTACACTATATGTTAATATATTCCAGTATTGAATGACATTAAAGAAAGAATCATAATAAAGGAATTATAAAGTTTTATATTTAAAATTTTTATTTTTCTATTAAGCATTCTTTCAATTTTAAGAGATCAATTAACTTTATTTATATTAGAAACATATTACTTTTTAAATTATTTTTCAGACCTTGAAAATTCATTTCTGCAAATTTTTATTAAAATTTTCATAGCACCTTATTTTCAAAATGCTTTTTTTTTCACTTTATATCAGGGCACACAATAGTCCTAAGCAAAAAGTCAATATTCTCTCCAATATGAGGAGGTGAACAGAGGTGAAAATAATTTTTAAATGAGTTGTATGTTTTTCATAATGAGTCAGATGCACCTGGATTCTGTCCCAAACTAAGTCCTGACCCAGCTTTCCTCACTCTTGGAAATGAAGGCTATAGTTCTTAGCCAAATATATTTTTTTAAAATTAATTCATTTATTTATTTATTTACTTATTTATTTTTGGCTGCATTGGGTCTTTGTTGCTGTGTGTGGGCTTTCTCTAGCTGTGGTGAGCGGGGTCTACTCTTCCTTGCGGTGCGCGGGCTTCTCATTGTGGTGGCTTCTCTTGTTACGCAGCACGAGCGCTAGGCACATGGGCTTCGGTAGTTGTGGCACGCAGGCTCAGTAGTTGTGGCTCGCAGGTTCTAGAACTCAGGCTCAGTAGTTGTGGTGCACAGGCTTAGTTACTCCACAGCATGTGGGATCTTCCCAGACCAGGGCTTGAGCCTGTGTCCCCTGCATTGGCAGGTGGATTCTTAACCACTGTGCCACCAGGGAAGTCCCTAGCCAAATACCTTTAGATGAGATTTTCATATAAACTGGGGTATTTTTCCATTGTGCTCATCTTCCCTCTAAATCCAATTTTTGTTGTTACAATTATAAAGTGAGTTTTAAGCTGGATGACTTGAAAATGATTGTGTGTGGTAAGTATTGTTGATGACTATAGTAATAAAGGAGATTCTGTTCATAGAGAAGTTATGTTATGATACTATTCTCACAGGTAAATATGCTACTTGAAAATCACTATTGCATACAAAGTCAGAGGTGATGCTCATTTGTCTTCGCAGAATTTTCTAACTGCAAGTTGATTAGCACATAATTCTGATTTGTGTTTCTTAGGAAAGATGACACTCAAAATCATTTTGCACCTGAGACATTTTTGTTGAGGATTGTTTTCTTTGTATTGTACATTAATCCTGGCAGCAACTTCTTTGTAAATATAGTGGAAACTGTAGAGATAATATACATGCAGTGTAGAAATTCCTTAACTCTGTTACCCACCTTCGCCTAACTGATGTGCCAGATTAATTGGCACCCTGTCTTCTCTCAGTTAAACAAAATTATGACTGCACATAGTGCTTTATTTTCAAAATGCTTTTGTCTTCAATTTCAGTCTCAGGACTGTGTGGAATCCTCAGAATTAGAAGGGCATCTGTTAGTATCCCTATACTTTTATGCTTCCGATTGATTTATCAATAGTTAATTGTGTTTTCATAAGAGCTATTTATGACACTAGCTTAGAATTACTATTCCAAGTATATTATTTAAATAAGTCTTATTTAGCCAGTATAATAAAAATAATTCTTGTTTCCATGAAAATTAAGTTGATTTCTGTGGAAAGAATCAATAATGATGACTTGCTAAGAAATCAGTCAGATCAGGAGTAAGATAAGCATAAGAGATTGGGAAAATATTCTACAAATTTAGAAGCCTTCTGCACTTTGTTTGCAGTAGTTGTGGGGTTGTTTTAATTTCACTGAAACTGAAAATCATGGACAGTCTCCTTTGAATATGTGTTTTACAGACAAAATAAAACTCAAATCAAAGAACTTGTGTTCAAAGAAAGTCTTTTTCCCCTTTCAAAAAACGTCCAAATAAATGCACATACACTTGTTTTATATTAAAAGAATATCTTTAAAGTGCGTTAAAAAATATTTACATGTTTAGCTAACTTTTTTTGACTGACTGGGTTCAGTTCACTGTCTTATGGCAGGAGACTTTTCTTTGATTTTTTTTTTTTGATTTTATTTCTTTGATTTTTTTTGTTTTTTGCATGTACACAATTGAAAATACTTTTTAAACATAATTCAAATAACATTGTAAGCTCAATATTTTTTACTATTTCATTATCCTAAGTTAAACTCAAAACATTTTCAGAATCCAACTAGTGCCATGATCGTTATTTTTGAATATTAAAGATAGCAGTGTAATTGAATTTTCAGTCTTTATCTTTTTTATTCTATATTAACCTAAAGGAATTTAGGAGTAGGAAGAACTTATA
Organism: Aethalodelphis obliquidens; assembly: GCF_003676395.1. Taxonomy (NCBI): domain Eukaryota; kingdom Metazoa; phylum Chordata; class Mammalia; order Artiodactyla; family Delphinidae; genus Aethalodelphis; species Aethalodelphis obliquidens. The sequence goes on from NW_020838017.1 coordinate 1,649,825, forward strand.
AGGATGATTCCCACTCCGTAGATAGGGGAACTAAGGCCCATAGACCTAAAATGACTGCTGCAGGTTCCAGGCTGGGGACTCAGAGTGGAGATCAGCCCCAGTGCCCTTGACTTGCAGGTTTGGCTCATATTGTTTTAATGCTCCTAATTATCTTTCACGGCTTAGCTATGCCACATATTCTTCTTCCACAAGTATTTGGAATCATATGGAAATCTATAGACAGAAGAAAGATAATTTGTGTTATTGTCTGTTATTGGCCCCCCACCCCACCCCAAGTAACAATGTTGCTTAACTTTTCAACAGCTCTGTTTCTGGCACCCAGATATCACTTCTGGCTCCTTCTCTGGTTCCTCACCTTTTAATTAGTCACAGATAATGGAGATTTATAAAATCTTTCACAGCCAAAAGTTCTCCATCTCTACATGAGAAACTGCCTGAATGACGAATCATGAAGGAGTAAGAATAGATTTTAACTTTTTTCAGGTCAGTTTGAATATGCCTTCGATGACTTAATGTTTTAAATCAACATCATCTTTTTTTCCTGCAAATTAAATAATGCACGTTCACTGAAGAGTATTAGGAAATTTAAGACAGAATATAAGTGAAATAATTGTCCGTTAATTATCCTCCCAGAGATAATTGTAACAAATATTTAGGTATTTTTCTCCAATATTTTTCTATATATGTCCACATGCATATATTAAAAATGTCATTCCTACATTTTAAAAACACCTAGCAAATATTGATACTATAATAAAATTTTCCAATATTAATAAAAACTTGTTATAGTAATTGTTTAAGTATTACACAATATTCAGGTGTATGGATAAACAACGTTATTTTAAAATATTTTCATATATTTTTAGGAAAAAAGACATCTCTTGTTTATCAACATACTTAATTACTAGTACAGTTGAACATTTTGCATGCTTTTGGTTTTTAATTTCTTTTTTATTTATAAGTGCTTTTTATATACTTATGATATTATTATAAAATTGTATCACTTGATGTTTTCGAAAATTTATTTTGAATTTAAAGTTTGTTTAAATATATTGGCATAAGTTTATGTGATCAAACATCTCCTTTTTTCAATGGCTTTTTTCCATGCTTTTCATCTTAGAGAGTCTTTGTCATCATGATATTAATGTTGCAGTTTCCTCATCTCTGTGGCTTGAGAGTTGTTCTCAATAATCTAATTTCTAAAGTTAATTAGCTGTGCAACCTTTGCCAAATATTATAACTCTCAGTGCTTCAGTTTCCTCATATGTGAAATATACACATCATTATTAACTCTCTCATGTAGTAAATCTGAATTTTACATGAAAGTATACATGTAAAGCATGGAAAAGGGCACTGACCACAGAATGAGTATTCAGTGAGCATTAGCTCTTATTATTTTACAGATTTAACACCTGAAGTTATTTTTCTCAATAAATAGTTTCAGCATTATTCATTGAACACTTCCATCTCACATGATTTTTATTTCATATTTTTAAACATTTAAATTTTATTCTTGCATATGTATGCACATCATTAATGTTATTTATTTATTATGTAGATTACTGTGTACAAACCATATTGGTCAACAAATTGTGCTAATCTATTACATTAATTAATGGAAAGGAAGTATTTCATTTGTATTAATTAAGATAGGCAAAATTATGCTTGCATAAAACAAGTTACCTATGACAATAAAAAGTTTATTTCTTGCACCCACTACATGTCAAATATACATTGTCACAGTGCTCTGAACATTATAATCACTTAGGAACCCAGGCTGATGGAGCTCCATCTTTTTTTTTTTTTAACATCTTTATTGGACTTTAATTGCTTTACAATGGTGTGTTAGTTTCTGCTTTATAACAAAGTGAATCAGTTATACATATACATATATCCCCATATATGCATCTCCCTCCCTCCCACCCTCCCTGTCCCACCCCTCTAGGTGGTCACAAAGCACCGAGCTGATCTCCCTGTGCTATGTGGCTGCTTCCTACTAGCTATCTATTTTACATATGGTAGTGTATATATGTCCATGCCACTCTCACTTTGTCCCAGCTTACCCTTCCCCGTCCCCATATCCTCAAATCCATTCTCTAGTAGGTCTGTGTCTTTATTCCCATCTTGCCCCTAGGTTCTTCATGACCTTTTTTTTTTTTTCTTAGATTCCATATATATGTGTTAGCATATGGTATTTGTTTTTCTCTTTCTGACTTACTTCACTCTGTATGACAGACTCTCAGTCCATCCACCTCACTACAAATAACTCAATTTTGTTTCTTTTTATGGCTGAGTAATATTCCATTGTATATATGTGCCACATCTTCTTTATCCATTCATCTGTCGATGGACACTTAGGTTGCTTCCATGTCCTGGCTATTGTAAATAGAGCTACAATGAATGAACATTGTGGTACATGACTCTTTTTGAATTATGGTTTTCTCAGGGTATATGCCCAGTAGTGGGATTGCTGGGTCATATGGTAGTTTTATTTTTATTTTATTAAGGAACCTCCATACTGTTCTCCATAGTGGCTGTATCAATTTACATTCCCACCAACGGTGCAGGAGGGTTCCCTTTTCTCCACACCCTCTCCAGCATTTATTGTTTGTAGATTTTTTGATGATGGCCATTCTGACTCGTGTGAGATGATATCTCATTGTAGTTTTGATTTGCATTTTTCTAATGATTAATGATGTTGAGCATTCTTTCATGTGGCAATCTGTATATCTTCTTTGGAGAAATGTCTATTTAGGTCTTCTGCCCATTTTTTGATTGGGTTGTTTGTTTTTTTGATATTGAGCTGCATAAGCAGATTGTAAATTTTGGAGATTAATCCTTTGTCAGTTGCTTCATTTGCAAATATTTTCTCCCATTCTGAGGGTTGTCTTTTCATCTTGTTTATTGTTTCCTCATCCTCAATGGTGAAAAACTGAAACCATTTCTACTAAGATCAGGAACCAGACAGGGTTGTCCACTCTCACCACTATTATTCAACATAGTTTTGGAAGTTTTAACCACAGCCATCAGAGAATGAAAAGAAATAAAAGGAATCCAAATTGGAAAAGAAGAAGTAAAGCTGTCACTATTTGCAAATGACATGATGCTATACATAGAGAATCCTAAAGATGCTACCAGAAAACTACTAGAGCTAATCAATGAATTTGGTAAAGGAGCAGGATACAAAATTAATGCACAGAAATCTCTTGCATTCCTATACACTAATGATGAAAAATCTGAAAGTGAAATTAAGAAAACACTCCCATTTACCATTGCAGCAAAAAGAATAAAATATCTAGGAATAAACCTACCTAAGGAGACAAAAGACCTGTATGCAGAAAATTATAAGATACTGATGAAAGAAATTAATGATGATACAAATATGTCTGGAATATTTATGAGCAGTTATATTAAATAATATACTGTCTTTACTGTTTTTCAAAATGTTTATCTATTCCTTCTTTATTGCTTTTCCAGAAAAAAATTGAATCATTTTCCAAAATTTTGATGACCCTTTAATTCATATAACATTAAACATACACTTGAGAAGAATTTTTAGCCCAAGTTTTATAATTCATTTCAAAAGTTTTGAATAAAAGTTTTAAATAAAAGTGTTTATATAAAAGTTTTATAATTCATTTCAAAAATGCTCCTCTCCTCAAAAGTGTCTTACATATTTCTTCGTGCATTTAATCTCACAACCTTGTGTTTATAGCTACATTGAGAGAGAACAATCTCTTTATCTATTATGTTTTCTCATTAGTTATGGGTAATAAACTTGAAAGCCATTAATTCTTATAGATTTAGGTTATCCCTGTCAAACAACAAATTTGCTAATAAATTGTAAACTTTTCCTTTGATTCTCCTGGAATTTGTTATAATTATTCTTTTGGCATACAGTCATGTTATTAACAATAGTGATAATTTGTGTACCTTTCCAGTTCAAGCTATATATTAATATCTGTGTTTTCTTATTGCATTAATCTCAGATTTTAAGCGTGTAAAATGTGTAATGGAAAGAAAAAAATACATCCTAATGTAACAGTCACTACAGATAATTTTGTCCTCTATATGCAATAGATAGCAAAACTACTGTTATGAAGGAAATACATGTCTCTTCTGTTTCCTTCTTGCCAACACTAGTTCAGGTGATATGAACATGTCTCTGCTTCTACCTGAATAGATGGCCAACAGGCACATGAAAAAATGCTCAGCATCACTAGTCATCAGAGAAATGCAAATCAAAACCACAATGAGATATCACCTCATACATGTCAGAATGGTTATCATCAAAAAGACAACAAGTAACAAATGTTGGCTAAGATGTGGAGAAAAGGGAACCCTCCTGCACTGCTGGTAGTAATGTAAATTGGTGCAGCCACTGTGGAAAACAGTATGGAGGTTTCTCAAGTAATTAAAAATAGAACTGCATATGATCCAGCAATTCTACTTCTGGGTATTTTTCCAAAGAAAACAAAACCACTAATTCAACAAAGACATATACACCCCTCTTTTTATTGAAGCCTTATTCACAATAGCTAAGATATGGAAGCAACCTAAGTTCCCATCAATAAGTAAATGAATAAAGAAGATGTGACATATGTATGAAATATTACTCGGCCATAGAAAAGAATGAAACCTTGCTATTTGCTACAACATGGATGGACCTAGAGGACATTATGCTAAGTGCAATAAGTCAGACAGAGATGGACAAATACTGTATGATTTCACTTATATGTTGAATCTAAAAAAAAATAAATGAACAAACATAATGAAATAGAAATAAAGTTCTAGATACAGAGAACAAACAGGTGGCAGCCAGAGGGAAGAGGTGGGAGGAGGAGAGAAACAGGTGAGGGAGATTAAGAGGAACAAATTTGTAGGTGCAAAATAAATGAGTCATGGGAATGAAAATGTACAGAGTGGGGAATATAGTCAATAATAATGTAATATCTTTGTATAGTAACAGGTGATAACTAGGCTTATTGTGGTGATCATTTTGTAATGTATAGAAATATCAAATCACTACATTGTACACCAGCAAGTAACATAGTGTTACTGTGTCAATTATATCTTTAAAAAACCCTGACCAAACAAACAGGCAAACTCATAGAAAAAGAGATCAGATTTGTGGTTACCAGATGTGGGGGGTTGGGGAGGAGGAATTGGATGATGGTGGTCAAAAAGTACAAACTTCCAGTTATAAGATAAATAAATACTAAGGTTATATGTACAGCATGATTAATATGATTAACACTGCAGTATGTTATACATGAAAGTTGTTAACAGTAAACAACTTTTCTTTCTGAGTTTTCATCAGGAAGAAAAAATATTTTTTCTTTCATTTTGTATCTGTATGAGATGATGGCTGTTCACTGAACTTATTGTGGTTATTTCACAGTGTATGTAAGTGAAATCATTATGCTGTATACCTTAAACTTACACAGTGCTGTATGTCAACTATGTTTAATAAAACTGGAAGAAAAAATTATCTGTGATTCTATTAACAAGTCAACATGCACTGCTATTACTGTTGTTACTGTGTGGTTTGTTGACTAAGTCACAATTGAAAGAAATGATAAATTTTGCTTGCAGGTTAGTGAAAATAACCCATACATAAGCATGACACTACTGAATTCTGGTTTTTGGACCTTAGGTTAAGAACCCATGTTGTAGTAGATCAAATGAGAATGGTTGAGTTTGGAAATATGATGTGCTTAGTACCTACTGAATTGGACATCAAACCTGTTTCCTTTGAGAATGCTTCAGGTAGGTATTTAGGATTTTAGAGAATTAATAAATGTAGGAACAGCCCAAAAGATTCTAAAATACATTGCTTTCCTTGAAAAAAATTCCTTTAAATCAACTATGTAACACTTTTACCTGAACATAAGCATAACAATTCATTAATAATCACAAACAACTTATTGGCAAGAAGGAAATACAGTAGCAGTTCTATGAGCCATTGTCTAGAAGACTTGGTAGAATGTGTGATGCGTCATATAGAAATTTGCCTTTTTTTTCCTCACCTAGTAGAAAATAAAGGTGTATTGTAGAGAGGGGACCCCCAATCAAATTTATTCCACAGATTTCCAGAGCATAAAATGTGATCAATTTCATTCTCAATTACAACCCAAAACACAGGCTAATTCAATTGTATTAAGAGTTTACTTCTTTAAGTATTTTGTGGGTGGCATCATTTCTTTTATAATATATCAAAATCATTGCCATATGGAGGAAGGTTAATATAATACCTTTACATGTTTTTGTTGTTAACCATTGAAAACTAATTTGAGGAAAATCTATGTAGTGACAGTGGACTTTTTAAAATTATTTTTAATGCACAGGACTAAATGCTAAGAGAAGGTAAAATTATATTTTATTTTAAATTTCAATTACATGCTTTCTAACAGAAAATAAACTATGCTATATTTAGTGCTGTAATTAGGAACTAAATTATTATCTTTTCTTACTGATTTTGATGCAAGGCAAGGCTCCTTGCCACAAAAAGAAAAAAGTGCCTCTGTTAAGATCTACTAAAAGATTCTTCTCACACTGCTTTTGGGTGCTCATTTTGCACATTATCACTATTTATATACACAGAATAAACGCTTTTCTTTATCCAAGTAGAAACATTAGTAAAATATACATTTACTGTTAGAAGAAACAATAGTGATAAAATTTCAATGTTCAGTGAGTTGAGTTCTGCAATTTTGAAATTTCTTTTTGCAAATATTACATAGATAAGGTTATTAAATATAAATGTTAAAGTATGTTAAAAATAGTATCCATCTGTCTCCAGTGTGACTATACTTCCCAAAAACTATAAGCTAAGGTCAACTACCTATCGGGACCACCTTGTAAATCAAACCAAGTATTATGAGAAGAAGGAAGGATAAATGCTCAGCAAAACACAAAAAGTCTCCCATACCCCAAATGTGAAGTCTTTAAAGAAAGACCTTGACTAATGTCTCAGAACCTCCATTGCATACCCAACCAGATGATGTGCAGTGGGAGTACATGGAGTTAGAAAAAGACACTGATCTTACCTGCAGGAAACACAGTCCAGCTGGGAAACATGGCACATGGTCGAAACTTGGCTTCTGGACAGTCCTTACTAAATATAAGGCCAGAACTAAGGAATGGGGACATGTTATGAAGGATCAGAAGAATATCTGGTGTTGGAAGAGATATCAAATAATACGCATGGTATATGCAAATTTAAGAAAACATACGTGACTTTAATTTCAAGGCAGGAGAGAACAATGACACTGGGAAGCCCAGATTCTGGGGCTGATCAAATGCCTTGTTTAAAGAGCTTAGCAAGATCCCAGACGTGGTATATAACTGTAGCAGGGGAATGTACTAGATCTCAATAGATTCATCAATCCACTATGAGGCAATAGTAATATCTCTCAAGGTAGCCCCATGGAAGAGAAGGCCTAGCTGTAGAACTTGGAGTTATGCAGTGGGATGGGTTTACTAAAGAAAGCTCTGTGTGTCGCCATTAAAACTCAGCATCTGGCGAAAAATCTCTTTTGTACCATACGTGTGTAAATGCACTATTCAACTCACGTGCTGCAGGGTGTTTCCTTGCATTCAGGGCAAGGCCGTGCTTCTCCCAGCTTTCTGCCATCAATGATAGAGACTGACAGAAGTACTAGTGTTGGCCTATTGCTATAGTATACGGAAGTCTCTATTGAAGGTCTTTGAGTCAAGCGTACTCATGGGTCTGGTTGAAACAGTCTTAGAACTGAGCTATAGTGTGAGACTCCTGCTAACTAATCTGCTCTCCTTACCACTCTCCTTTCACAGGTATCAGATATGTATCATAGTCTGCAGACTCTCCCTACCTATTCATATTCCTTCTCTAATCCATCACAGGCATTTCTCCTAATAAACCTCTTGAATGTCTAATCTCATTTTAGCATCTGCTTGTTAGAGGCCCCAAACTAACACCAGAACCTATATTTAGATTATCCACTTCTTTCTCTTTCTTAATTACCTGCACTACTTTAAGGTTTCATTTATTCTTACCAAATTCTCTATCCAGTATTTGAACTTCCTCCATCCTGCCAGCCTTTATTTCTCTGCCTTCATTCTTGCTCTCACCCATTCTTTCCTTCACACTCCTGATTATTTGGTTTTATGCCTACTTTTCTGACTTTCCTTTAGGAAAACATTGCTGATTTCTTAATGGCCTACCTTCAGTGGTGCCCTGGCAAATGTTTAACAATAGACTCTCAGGGGAAAAAGACCTAATTTGTAGCAATTGTCTATTTCCATTGCCTGAAGACCCCCACCAGTGATCAATTTCAAAATGTCAACATACATTAATGAAAATGCAGTTGGGAAGAGATGTACCCAATTAGCTAATGTAAGCCTGTACAAGCTGACTTCCACACAACACTGCCCACCTCCCTTCTCAACCCATCCCTATTCTAGTCTCCATATCCTGGAAAAATCCTTTGCATGAATACTTTCTCTTTTATCTATCCTGGACAGCAACAGTGTTAGACAGTGATATAGGTGTGGATCCTAGGTTCCAGGATATCAAAATTCTTTTTTTTTTTTTTTTTTTCCTGCTTCTGGCATGCTCCTGGATATCATAACAATTTTCAGGGCAAGAAGGTTATTAGTATTACGCAGTATACTCTGTTCCTGATTGACGTAATAAGAAAAACTTGGGAAGTACATTTTTAAAGTTACCATACTTGAAAATATTGGTAAATATGAGACTGCAAGTCAGGTAAGGCTTGAAATCTGTGATAAGTCTAAAACTGCTAACCATTGCTAAAAAGCCACGACATTAATTGTACACCTATTTTTTAAAATGGCCTTTTTTCATGCTACGAGACCCTTTGCAAATACCATGGTGAGAAAGAAAATGAGAATGTGAAGAAATATGGGGAAAATGAATTAATATGATAATTAGAATAATGAAACTGATAGTTTCTCTCATGAAGAGAAAGGGATAGACTGTCATTTCAGTTGGCATTAACTTCCCCCAACAGTTTCTGGAGATGAGTATAAGAACTTTCTTGATAGAAATACATTAATCTTCCCCCATTCTCTGAGGAATGAATTTGAGCAGAGTTCCTAACTCTGGGTTTTTAAAGTTGAGAAACTTAAGTCATGGAAATTAATTGCCTTGTTCCCACATTGCCCAACCTGATTCCAGCAGAATTAGCATTTATCTTGACAGAATGAGTACTACAAAATATATTTTCCTTGTAAATCTTTAGGCTCTTCCTCTTCCTAAACCAACATTACTGAAATATATTTCTCAAAAAGCAAGACCTTTTGCAGATTCAAAAATTTTGAACATTGTTCCATTCTTTTAGTCACCTAGGGATAAAAATACAGAGTTATTTTTGTCCCTTTCATCATCATATTTAATCTATTGCCTACTCATGCAGAGTTTACGTCTGCAATATTTATAAAATGATACCTATCATTTTACTGCTTATTACTTTTTATGACAATAATCTCTATATTAGTGCTTTCTCTTTTGTAAGAGGAAGTATAGCAAAGTACTCAAGAATATAAGCATTGGATTTTGCACAGCAAAGGAAACCATAAACAAGACGAAAAGACAACCCTCAGAATGGGAGAAAATATTTGCAAACGAATCAACGGACGAAGGATTAATCTCCAAAATATATAAACAGCTCATGCAGCTCAATATTAAAAAAACAAACAACCCAATCCAAAAATGGGCAGAAGACCTAAATAGACATTTCTCTAAAGAAGACATACAGATGGCCAAGAAGCACATTAAAGCTGCTCAACATCACTAATCATTAGAGAAATGCAAATCAGAACTACAATGAGGTATCACCTCACACCAGTTAGAATGGGCATCATCAGAAAATCTACAAACAACACATGCTGGAGAGTGTGGAGAAAAGGGAACCCTCTTGCACTGTTGGTGGGAATGTAAATTGATACAGCCACTATGGAGAACAGTATGGAGGTTCCTTAAAAAACTAAAAATAGAATTACCATATGACCCAGCAATCCCACTACTGGGCATATACCCAGACAAAACCATAATTCAAAAAGACACATGCACCCCAATGTTCATCGCAGCAGTGTTTACAATAGCCAGGTCATGGAAGCAACCTAAATGCCAGTCAACAGACAAATGGATAAAGAAGATGTGGTACATATATACAATGGAATATTACTCAGCCATAAAGAGGAACGAAATTGGGTCATTTGTTGAGACATGGATGGATCTAGAGACTGTCATACAGAGTGAAGTAAGTCAGAGAGAGAAAAACAAATATCGTATATTAACGCATATATGTGGAAGCTAGAAAAATGGTACAGATGAACTGGTTTGCAGGGCAGAAATTGAGACACAGATGTAGAGAACAAACGTATGGACACCAAGGGGGGAAAGTGGCGGTGGGGGGGTGATGGTGGTGTGCTGAATTGGGAGACTGGGATTGACATGTATACACTGATGTGTATAAAATTGATGACTAATAAGAACCTGCTGTATAAAAAAAAATTAAATTTAAAAACAAATTTAAAAAAAAGAATATAAGCATTAGAGGCAGATTCTTGGGTAGAAAAATTGATGGCAACGTTTGGACTTGCTGATTAAGAGATGGACATGCATATCAGAGGTCCAGTGACAAAATGAGACCACAGTGTTGGCTCTCCCATTTACTGGTTTTGTGAGATTTAGAGATTTAACCTCTTTGATCCTTAATATTCTCGTCCCTGAACATAGCAATGATAAAAATAATGCCTATTTTTGGGCTTCCCTGGTGTCACAGTGGTTGAGAGTCCGACTGCCGATGCAGGGGACATGGGTTTGTGCCCCGGTCCGGGAGGATCCCACATGCCGCAGAGTGGCTGGGCCCATGAGCCATGGCCGCGGAGCCCGTGCTCCGCAACAGGAGAGGCCACAACAGTGAGAGGCCCGCATACCACAAAAAAATATAAATAAATAAAAATAAATAATGCCTATTTTAAAGAGCCATTGGAAGAGTAAAGGGGAATATGTATATTAATTGCTTAGTACTTTTCCTAGCACTTAGTGAGAACTTAACAAATACTAGCCATTAGTGTTATATGTGAATAGGTAATTGTTGTTGATGAAGAGCTCACACATTCTCTTCTGAACTGTTAACTCAGTGACCTCATATTGGTAGCTTGAAATTAGATATGGTGGGATATTTAATCACATAATACAGTTTGGTTTTTGGTTTTGTTTTTCCTAGAGAGCCTACTGCTAAACATTTACTACCATACCACTGATGTTGGGTTTATTAATATTGTACTTTGATATAGTTGTTCTAAATAGGTTAAAGAAAAAACAATGGACAAATGAGTGAACAGGATGAGTTCATACCTAGTACAAGTTGGCCAGGATATGAAGTAATTTCTCTAGCAGTAAGCTAGAAGTGAAAGATATGCTTAGTTAATTGGTTGGAGCCTTCCTTTGACTTGGATTATGTTCAGATGTGTAATTCAAGAATCTGTTAAGCTTTGGTAGCCTCTGAGTTAGGTCCTCTTTAGTAGGTCACAACCTAAAGATGATGTTCATATTTTATATGCCCCATTATCCATATTTTATACTCTGTATCAACCTGCAGATGAGTCTTCAGTAAATTATTTCTTAATTGTTCCAATCTTGTCTCTTCTATGCTATGCAGGCTGTGGAGAAGAAAACAGGTGTCCAGTCTTGGGTCAGAGAACAGAGGCAGAGTGGTAGCATCGGTTGTCCACTCTAGTTGTCTGAGTGGTCATCATGGGGGCCCATAGTGAAGGTAAACTTTGGGGAGGAAAGTTTTCTTTCATCTCTTCTAATAAGAAGATTCTCTTTCAAATACTAGCGTTTAGCTTTGTGCTTTATTTTTTACTAAGTATATTTTTCTTATACTGTCAACATCTTATTTCAGGCTCTTATTTAAACTTTCATCTTGTTTGTGTTGCAATTGCCTCCTAAGTATATTTACAGCTTCTAATATTTTTCTGTTCTAATTCTCCTTATGCCAACTTCTAAAAGAGAGATGAAGAGAGTGAAATAAAGAGAGACTGAAGTTTCTCATTAATTTATGTTGTTTAAAATATGTTGTACAAACTCATCTGTCTGGAATTCAAGATCTTTCTCAATATGGTTTTAGTCTGCCTTTCAGATTTGCCTCATATTACTCTGTCCTGTATACCATAAAGAGAAACTAAATTGAGCTATTTATTTATGGTACATGATTTGGACTTGTTAAAAAACAAAATTCAACTGAGTCAAATTTAAATATTTTATTGGCTTTATTCAGTGATTCGTATTTCAAGCAGCATCTAATCTAGCAGATAGAAAGGAGCTCTGAGGAGCTGTAAAAAAATGAAATACTTTTATAGAAGGGAGTAGGAACAAGAAAGTTATACTGGGCAAAAAAAAAGTGGATTGGTTATTGCAAGGTTACTTTCTTTTAGGGGATGGCAAGGGTATATCAGGCAGATTACCTCACTAGCACTGATTGGGTGAGTCCTGATTGACTGGTTTAAGATTCCACTTCTGGAAGAACTGAAACTGTAATTAAGTTTTGGTTTGGTGATACTGAGCTTTGCGTATATAAGTAACTCCATTTTGGGCCTGTTGTCTTGTTGGAAAAAATTAATAAACAGAAAGTTCAATTAAATAGAGTTGGGAGACCAGAATAGGGGGCTCTCACACCCTGGGTTTATACCAGAGCACAAAAGGAAGAAGAAAGATTGTTCTTTACTGGCAAGGACTCAGCCAATGAAAACCCATGAACTCTGTTTTCTAGAGCTTTCCCAACTTCCCTTCCCCCTCTATAAAAGCATCTCCTTGCCTTGCCTTGCAGGGACTTGCACACGGCTCACCATGTTTGCAGAGCCTGAACTGCAATTCTCTGCTGATCCCAAATAAAGCCATCTTTGCTGGAGAAATATCTGGCAATCTATTTGTTTCAGGTCAACATCGTTAATAGGCTTTTGTTTTCCGTGCAGTTTGCCAAGGCTGTTCCTCTGCTTAGCCTACCGTTCACCATCTCTGCTTGTCACAGAATTCTACAATGTGTACCACACGTTTCATTGGTCCAATTGTACTTTCATCATTTTTTTAACATCTTTATTGGAGTATAATTGCTTTACATTGTTATGTTAGTTTCTGCTGTATAACAAAGTGAATGAGCTCTACGTACACATGTATCCCTATATCCCCTCCCTCTTGTGTCTCCCTCCTACCCTCCCTATCCCACACCTCTAGGTGGTTACAAAGCACAGAGCTGATCTTGCTGTGCTATGCGGCTGCTTCCCACTAGCTATCTATTTTACATTTGGTAGTGTATATATGTCCATGCCACTCTCTCACTTCATCTCAGCTTACCCTTCCCCCTCCCTATGTCCTCAAGTCCATTCTCTACATCTGTGTTTTTATTCCTGTCCTGCCCCTAGGTTCTTCAGAACCAATTTTTTTTTTTTTTTTTTTTTTAAGATTCCATATATGTGTGTTAGCATACGGTATTTGTTTTTCTCTGACTTACTTCACTCTGTATGACAGACTCTAGGTCCATCCACCTCATTACAAATAACTCAATTTTGTTTCTTTTTGTGTCTGGGTGATATTCCATTGTATATATGTGCCACATTTCTTTATCCATTCATCTGTCGATGGACACTTAGGTTGCTTCCATGTCCTGGCTATTGTAAATAGAGCTGCAATGAACATTTTGGTACATGACTCTTTTTGAATTATGGTTTTCTCAGGGTATATGCCCAGTAGTGGGATTGCTGGATCATATGGTAGTTCTATTTTTAGTTTTTTTAAGGATCCTCCATACTGTTCTCCATAGTGGCTGTATCAATTTACATTCCCACCAACAAATTTTAATCTCTGAAGACCCTTAACACTTTGTCACTTTGTAAACATTTGGCAACTGTTACATTTGGTTTTGAATTATAGTTATTGGGGGACCGATTATATTTAGACATACAGATATGAGACAAGATGGAGGGACTCAGGATCCAGGAAATAGCACAACTGCCCTTTAAGACCAGAGAGATGACAAGAAAAAGAGTGAAACCAAAATTGACTCCAGACTGTGTGGAGAGTTGGATGGGTGGGCACAGAGTTCAGAATATGTGGAATGCTCAGATGAGATTCAAGAAATGGTTGGTACCAACATTTCTAAATGGGAGTGGAGTAAGGCAGGTAGCCTGTGACACTGAAGGTACAAGATAAGACAACCCTAGAGAAGCCAGTTATAATCAGAAAAATAACCAGGGCATAACTCCTGCCATAAAAGGGGATAGAAGAACCAGGCTGAATAAATGGGTGAAAATCAAAGTATGGCTCTTATAATTTCTAGGTTTGGGCAAGCATGGCATCGAAGAGGACCAGGAGAGCTTTGATCAATGTGAGCACTCAAGGATAATTCCTGCAGGTGTACCTGGCTCTGATTCTTAGCAAAAACCTAGCAGTGTTGCCTGAGCTCAGATTTGAGAGGCCTAACTCAAGCCACACCCGAATAAAGGGGGAAGGAGAGGGTGGAATTAGGTCTGAAGCTTTAATCTAATCACTGCCTCTGTCAGAGTTATCTCAAGAACAAGAAGAGCCTGAGCCCACTAATGCTGAAGCTGGAGGTAACTGGGCAGGAGACCTCCAGGCTGTGAGATTTTCTGAGTGGCAGATAATATGGAGGTAGGGCTGTGATACTTGATATTGATTTAGCTGTGTTTTGAACAAGTGGAGAGTAGGAGCTTGCCTCATTAGCATGTCTGTTGCTTAACGTATCTGATACCTTGCACATAGAAGGTACTCAGAAAAATTAAGATTGGTCGTAGTATAGGCTATTATGGCGGTATAGGCTATTATGGTCGTAGTATAGGCTATTTCAACTCTAGCACAGTTGAAACTCAAGGTCTGGGTCTTGTGCCTTTTTTCCCCTCATCTAGAAAATGTGGATAATAGTTTTATATTATAAGGTTATTGTGAGAATTAAATGAGATAATTTATATAACAAAATAAAAACACATAGTAATTAGAAAGAATCCATACAAGCTAGAGATTATTTTGTCATTATTATTCATATCACCTTCATCCTTTTAAAAATTTTGTACACTTTATAAAGTCCAATTACAGTAGAGCTGAGATGTTCCTCTTTTATTTTCTGTTCCACAGATTGAGAATAAGATTGCTATTAATTGTTCATAATAAATCTACACTTCAGTTAAAATTGTTTATCGCTTTGAGTTGCTTATAATAGGCAACCTGTATAGATTATACAAAATTTCAACCTTTTATGCTTGCTTTTTTTTTTTGCGTTACGCGGGCCTCTCACTGTTGTGGCCTCTCCCATTGCGGAGCACAGGCTCTGGATGCGCAGGCCCAGCGGCCATGGCTCACGGGCCCAGCCGCTCCGTGGCATGTGGGATCCTCCCGGACCGGGGCACGAACCCGTGGCCTCCGCATCGGCAGGCAGACTCCCAACCACTGAGCCACCAGGGAAGCCCTATGCTTGCTTTTTATAGACACTCACATCTATGATGAATGTGACATTTTTTCAATTAAAGAAGAAAAAGTGTAACATTTAAAGGTCGTATTGTTTATATCCTTAATAAATACAGTAAAATAAAATGCTAGTCTGAATATTTCATTAAGTAGCTAAGTTTGCTAGGCTGTCATTCTCAGAATTTAATTTAGAAGAAAACATCTACATTTTTCTTGGATGTTACATCTTATAAGTTGCAAATACTGACTGCAGCAAGTGAGTTTAATACAGAAAAATAATTAGAAAGCATAGCACTGTTGTTCCTGAAGGGGGGCAGCTCTGTTACGAAAAATACGTTAAAAAATAAACCTTCTTTTCTTGTGGACTAGAGTCAGTGGTCTTCAGAGCCTGGGGTTTATGCAAATATTTGGATGATTTTTAACTTGAAAGAGAATTGCTAAGTTACAAAATTTATCTCTAAAGAATATTCCCAGAGGCCTCTAACACAACTCATGTTATGCAAATACCATGAGTTGGACAAAACTATCAGCATCTTGCCAAATGTATATAAGCAGTTAGATTAAAAAATACTTACATAAAAATACTTTCTTATTACTAATATCATTTAATTTCAGAGTTCATCCAAAGTTTCCAGATCAGTCTCTACAGCTGCCAGTATTGTTAGTACATTTGAGACAATTTACTCCAGTATCATTTGCTCGGAGGTGTTGTCTCAGAAACAAACATTTCCAGTCCACTGGAATTTGTGTGTTGCAAAGTCTTGTCAAAGCTTGGGAGAATAATTGTATCTCCTTGAATGTGACGCTATTCATTAAATTACTTATAATAATAGTAATAGAACTACTATTGATGAAGATGCTGATGATGAACACTACAGTGTTTGAATTTGAATGCTTATATGTACTAGGCTTTGTGTTAAGTGCTTTTTGTGTATTATCTCCTTTATTTGAATCTTTACAATGCCTTATTTACTGAGTAATATTATTATTAGTTTGTTTAGGAAATATTCATTGAGTGTCTATATACCTCACACTCTTACATGTTGGAAATTTGGAGGTGAAAAAAATATACAAGTTTCCTGCCTTCATAGAGCATATGTTTTTGGGTTCATTAACACTCTGGATTCAAGAGTTTACATTTTATTATTTATATATCATTAGGTTCCTGAAGCTCTCAAAGATTAGATAAGTTATCCAAGGTTGCACATGGTGTGTGGTTTTTAGTGTCCTTCCCTTTCAGATGTGCTAAGGATCACTTCACTTACAATTAGTATGGACAAATTTTTTTTTCTCTATGGGGTATGTGGAAATGGTAAATTTCAAAAAAGCATGTCCTATATCTCATAGCCCCTCCCATATTCCTGTATTTATGAACTAGCTTTTGCCTTTGCTTTATTTTTTATTTTAATGTAGTCAAGCTACTTCAACACTAAGTGCGAAACTTGCTGACTGGCTAAATATTGATTTTTTAATTCTACACTTAATTTGTGCAACGAAATTATTTTTTAAATCATGACTGATATAAACCTTTTCAAATTCAAATATTGAGATGAACACATACTTTCCTCTTTCCTTTAAAGTGTTGGATTGAGTTGCGTTAATTATTTTTCTAAAGTCAAACTGTCTTTGCTTTGGATGTACCACTACCAAATGATTCAGCTCACATCTCCTAAGTATAAGAATATTATCCTGTAACCACAGTATCGTTATCAGGCCTTAGAGACTACCAGTAATTCCATAACATCATATAGTATCTAGTCTGTAATTTTTCACATTGTTGCAAATATTTTTCCTTCCCCTCAAGAGCAACTCAAGATTCTTACATTGTCTTTCATTGCTATGTTTTTTTCAATCTAGAAAAATATTTTTCTTGTTTTCTTTTTCTTTCTTTTCAGCTTTTATATTAATACCCAATACTGAAGACACTGGGTATGCATATTTTTAATCATGATACAAACTCACATCCTAGGCCAGAGTCAACTTCCATATCATAATGGTTAAGTAGAGTTTTTCTGTTCTCTCCTTTACAGACACTTTAGCTATATTTGGCTTCAATATTTATGTAGAAAGTACTTTTCCAGGTCATTTTGATAATGGGTCTAACTAAAGACTCATTGGTTGTGTTTGTGAGTACATTCAAATTGCAGCTCCTAAAGCTTAAAGCCAGCGTTGATGATCATGTGAGACTTTTGGCTTGACCTTCTGATCACCAAGGTTTGAGTACCCTCTTCTTTGATGAAGCTTTCACGATTTTTCATCTTTGGTTTGCATTCAACCAGATAATTTTTTTACATGTAAGTATTTTATCCAAGGCCTTCCCTGGCTGTCCAGCGGTTAAGGCTTCACCTTCCCATGCAGGGCGTGCGGGTTCGATCCCTCGTCAGAGAGCTAAGATCCCACATGCCTTGCAGCCAAACAACCAAAACATAAAGCAAGTAATATTATAACAAATTCAATAAAGACTTTAAAAGTGGTCCACATCAAAAAAAATCTTTAAAAACATTTGTTTAATAAACAAATGTTAATTTGCCATTCTTGTTTTTGTTGACCAAAAAAGTCATGCATCTTTTTTACATACTAATAGCCTATATTACCCCCACCCCACCCCCACCCAAGAAAGATTGTATTCAGAACATATGGCTAGTGAATTAAAGTGTTATAAACATTGGAGATCTATCAGTATATTAAAACCACTACTGTAAGAATTTTGCATTTGTTATAGAATATAAATTTCTCTGAGGTTATAATGATTGTGTAGCTTTTTAGCTAAAGAGAACTTATTTATTTGCCTAATCCCCTAATTTTCCATTGGAGGAAATTGAAGAATGGAAATGTGACTTGTGCTGGGTCACAAAGCTAATTAATGGCCCATAGCAGGAGATGTTCCCAGGATGCTTGACTCCTAATCAAGTGTTCCTCTAAAGGGCAACCTGTACCAGATAATAGAAAGTTCAACCCACATATGTATGGTCAATTAATTTATTACAAAGGAGCCGGGAACATACAATGGAGAAAGGACAGTCTCTTCAATAAACAGTGTTAGGAAAACTAGACAGCCACATGCAAAAGACTCAAACTAGATCACTATCTTACATCATATACAAAAATTAATTCAAAATGAAGTAAACACTTGAATGTAATACCTGAAGCCATAAATCTCCTAGAAGAACATATAGGCAGTAAGCTCCTTGACATGGGTCTTGGTGATGTTTTTTTGGATTTGACACCAAAAGCAAAGGCAACAAAAGCAAAAATAAAGAGTATCTACATCAAACTAAAAAGCTTCTGCACAGCAAAGGAAACCATCAACAAAATGAAAAGGCAACCTACCGAATGGGAGAAAATATTTGTAAATCATATATCTGATAAGGTTTTAATATCCAAAATATATAAAGAGCTCATACAACTCAGTATCAAAAAAACAATTTGATTAAAAAAATGGGTAGAGAATCTGAATAGACATTCTTCCAAAGAAGACATACAGATAGACAACAGGCACATGAAAAGGTGTTCAACATCACCAATCATCAGGCAAATGCAAATCAAAACCACAATGAGATATCATCTCACACCTGTTAGAATAGCTGTTATCAAAAAGACAACAAATAACAAGTGCTGGTGAGAATGTGAAGAAAATGAGAACTTGTGCACTGTTGGTAGGAATGTAAACTGGTGCAGCCACTATGGAAAACAGAAAGGAGGTCCCTCAAAAAATTAAAAATAGGACTACCATATGATCCAGCCATTCTACTTCTGGGCATTTATCTGAAGAAAATGAAACTACTAACTTAAAGATACATGCACCCCTAGGTCCATTACAGCATTATTTGCAATAGCCAAAAAAAAACAACCTAAGGGTCCATGGATGGAGGAATGGGTAAAAGAGATTGCCTCTCTGGCTGTCTATCTATAAATATAGATAGATTATGGAATATTATTCAGCTCTAAAAAAGAATGGAATCTTTTTTTTAACATCTTAATTGGAGTATAATTGCTTTACAATGGTGTGTAGTTTCTGCTTTCTAACAAAGTGAATCAGCTATACATATATCCCCATATCCCCTCCCTCTTGCGTCTCCCTCCCACCCTCCCTATCCCACCCCTCTAGGTGGTCACAAAGCACCCAAGCTGATCTCCCCGTGCCATGCAGCTGCTTCCCACTAGCTAGCTATTTCACATTTGGTAATGTATATATGTCCATGCCACTCTCTCACTTCGTCCCAGTTTA
The DNA here is from genome assembly GCF_003676395.1 of Aethalodelphis obliquidens. Lineage (NCBI taxonomy): Eukaryota > Metazoa > Chordata > Mammalia > Artiodactyla > Delphinidae > Aethalodelphis > Aethalodelphis obliquidens. The sequence goes on from NW_020838017.1 coordinate 1,669,543, forward strand.
CCCTTCCCACTCCCCATGTCCTCAAGTCCATTCTCTACGTCTGCGTCTTTATTCCTGTCCTGCCCCTAGGTTCTTCAGAACCATTTTTTTTTCAGATTCCATACATATGTGTTAGCATATGGTATTTGTTTTTCTAAAAGAATGGGATCTTGACGTTTGTGAAAACATGGATGGACCTTGAGGACATTCTTTTAGTGAAATAAGGTAGACAGAGAAAGACAAATGCCATGTGGTCTCACTTATATGTCAAATCTAAAAAAGAAAAAAAACCCAGAAAAATCAGCAACAAAAAAAAGCAAGCTCGTAAATACAGAGAACAAGTTAGTGGTTGCCAGAGGCAGGGGTGGGAGGGTGGGCAAAATGGGTGAAGGGAGTCAAAGGTATAAACTTGCAGTTATAAATTTAAAAAGTCAGGGTGTAATGTATAGCATGGTGACTATAGCTAACAATACTGTATTACAAATTTGAAAGATGCTGAGAGAAGGGATCTTAAAAGTTCTCATTACAAGAAAAAAAATTCTGTAACTGTATGTGCTAACAGATGTCAACTAAACATGTGTGATCTTGTTGCAATATATACAAATACGGAGTCATACTGTATACCTAAAAGTAAAATAATATTCTATTTCAATTATATATCAATTTAAAAAGTTCATTCTTTAAAAATTCACTGTTAGCATAGAAATCAAATATAGATGAAAAATATTTCCTTATTTAAACAATGCATCACATTACAAACAATATATTCTACTGGAAGCCTATTAAATGATTCTCTTGCCATCTGATGCTACATTGGTTTTTGTGAATTCAGCTCAAGTCCTAAGTAGCTATGTAACTCGGTCTGCAAAACCAGCAGGCACGTCCTTATTCAGTAAGATTCAAAATATTTTATGAGTGAATGGTGTATGATTTATAAGTGCCAGTTAGGGTCTCTCCGGTCCTTGGACGTGCAATACCACTTTCTTCATCAAGGGTTAGTAAGCACAGGACCCAGGTTTCCCTCCTAATTCCCCATTATGTACCTTCTCCCTGACCCAAGGCCATGACAGCATCACTGATCAGCCTTGGCCTTCCTTTTGACTTCATCTGGATGTAGCCTCACCCTTCTTGGCCACCCAGTGCTCCAGGAAATCCCTAAAAATGAAATGGAGTTGGCAAATGAAGTGAAACTTGTTTAGCCTCCTGGTCCTTTTGCTTACACTCTGATAGATATTATCTTCCTTTCCCCACCTCATCTCTATTTATCTTGAAATTACAGAAACATTTATTTTAATAGCTTGGACTTCGAATGTACAGACACAAATTAACTTTTTTTGACATGAGGATATTACAGGGACTCATCGTCACGTAGTGTGGCAATACAATTCTGAATTTCTTGGTTCTTTTTGCTCTTTCCATTGTTATGTCTTCATTTTTCCCGTGATTAGTGATCTGGCAACCAATAGGTCTCCTCTTCCCTTCCATAAAACAGTACAGTGTCCAGGGAGAAAAATGCCACCCCTGGATATTCCTTTTTAAGGACCTATTTACCTATCAGCAGAGTCAGTTTCACAGTTATCTTGGGATTCTGCAACAATTTTCCCAGGTGTTGGGCAGGCAGGAATCACAGTGTATGTGTTAGCACAAGTCCGTAATTGCATCCTCGCCAGTATGGGATTAGGTATAAGAGGCAACCCTCATTCCATCTGCACGGTCCTCTGACACTTGGACTTCTGCTGAAAGGGAGCAGGTTATTGGAACTTAACTTTCCACAGAGGGGTCTCAGTTATATTCTTATTTAGAATTAACCTCAATTTCATATTCATTAATGAGCTCGGTGATGCAGCCACTCAGAATATTTCCCTGGAAAGTTGTCAGCGTTAATCATCAGAAATAAAATCGTTGCCACCTCGACATTCTTTATCCAGTGTGAAGCTCATAACCACCTCCTCCTTGCTTGTTATAATGATATCCTTGAGGGTATTTACCAGTTTTACTGAGAAAATACTGGCAGTCATTCAGATTTTTCAGTCCTCCCTCGATAACAAACATCATCATAAGCATTATGTTCTCTGTTAAACAGTAAAAGTTGTGAATATTGATTTTAATTCACCCAGAATGCTTCTACTGCCCTTTAATAGCTGGTGCGGACACGGATGGTAAAGTACCCTTTATTACTCTGTCATGTAAGGAGCTCCTCCTTGAAGTGCACTATCTTTTGGACAAGTCCAAATGCTTCTTGTTTGTTCCCTTTTATAAGGTATAAATGGAGACACCAACAATGTTAGTGGTGGCTCCAGAATGGGCTTGAGAAGAGAATGGTACCACCATTCTGTGTGGAGAGGGCTGGTACTGAGTGTATTCCTGAGCAATTTTCAGGTTGAGGGCATCTCTTACATCAGAACTTACATCAGTTCACTGTCACATGAAGTGCCTTGTTTTCATAGCAGACTGACATCAGGGACCGAATAGGACAGGTTTGCAAATGCTGCAGTCATGGACCAATGGAAAAGCCGCAAAATGGCTTGTAGTGGTCTGAACAGCAATTTAGAGCTAGGAAGGTGATGTACATCATTAGGGCACAAGGACCAAATGTTAGTAATTAGAGATATTTCATGTCTTCCAAGATAATCCCCCTATCTGCAATTTAAAGGTCTCAGCAATGGAATATGGCCCCTCATTCCTCCTCTTTTGCTTTCTCTACACTTTTTCTCACTCTCCTATTTTTTTTTTTTTTTTTTTTTTGGCCTTGCCACGCAGCTTGCAGGATCTTAGTTCCCTGACCAAGGATTGAACCCATGCCCCCTGCAGTGGAAGCGTGGAGCCCTAACCACTGGACCACCAGGGAATTCCCCTCATTCTAGTCTTAACATAGATGCTAGACAACATAACAAAAAGCTTAAACAACTAGGTACTAGATTATGGGGAAAAAATTTGTTAAACCCCAGAATTAACTCCAGTCTGGTTTACCATCTTGGCAAATCCTATGTTTTAACTTAAAATGGGTAGTTTATATTCTCCAGGAAGATATGCTAAAAGAAACATTATTTTAGGGTGCACTGTCCTCAGGCACCCTGCCAAGCACCCCTGTGCTCGGGAAGTGGAAGCTGTTTTCTGCAGCAGTCCAGCTCTGTCTCAGCTGGCTCTTTGTTCGTGACTCCAAGAACTTCCCTTCCCAAACATCCACAGTGGGGAGCAGAAGCTCAGGCCAGGGAGATGTGTGGCGTTCCTTGGACAAGGGAGCGTACAGGAATACACTTTACCAAAGGACTAGGATGATTTCTGGCCAGAACTCTGCACTTAGACCAGGTGGTTGAGTTTTTCTTGTACTGACCTTCTCAGATGTGGCCGTGGCTGCTCCTCCCGAGTTTCACCAACTTCCTAAGACTCAGACCCTGTTTGCCTTTCTTGATCCACTCCTAAGCTTGAATCTAGACTGTTCTTTGCTGCAGCTCCTGCAAATCATTTCTTCATGGCTGAGGACTCCCCGGCCAATATGAACAATTGACCCTCAAATCAGTGAGATGAATTAATCACTTATTTCTTTCCTAACATCAACCCCCCTTCACCCACCCCACCAAATTAATTAGGATCTAAACCTTACCTGAGAAACGATAGGGTTTACCAAATCAAGCAGTTAATGTGACTGTGTTCTACGCCAGCATCTTGTCATTCATCAAAGACAGCAATTCTTTAGGAAAAGAATAATCACATCTCTTCTAATATTTTTAATATAAAAGCTAATGCTGTCTTCCTGGCAATTTTAGAGTTCATGTGAAATGTACTCAAAATTAGAAAACAATATTAAGGGAAAAAGTGACTGCATTCTTATTACTGTCATAAAAATAATAATACTTTTAGTTATGTAGTTTAATGACTAATTCAGATTGTCATAAGCTGCTTTTATTGAGTGCCTATAAAAATATGGAATGTATTTGACAGTGTTTATTTCTTATTTCTGGTAATATTTCGTGACCATCTGCCAGACTTCAGGCTGCTACAAGCAAAAGTATTTTGTGTTTCTCAAGATCAACAAAGTATCTTTGCTTCAGAGAGAATCTAATCCTCCTTGTGGGAACTGACTATACAAATGACCTTATTTGGGGGAAGGACCCTTTCTAAATTTTTTCGTTTATTTCACTGTGCTAATTTCATGCAGTCTAAGTACCAGTTACCTTAGAGTGAGCTCCTTTTCTCTTAGTTATTTTTGAAATATTATAATAAAAATTTTATTGAATTGCATACCTCCAAAGAAGGTAAAATGTAGTTCTGATATATTATTTTCCTACTAGTGGATATTAACTTCTGTTCTCTAACTTGTCACTTTTATGGTTGACTAATAAAAAGTAACAAATTGACTTAATTTGGAGGAACTGTCATGGACAGAGTAATTTGTAAGAATTTTAGAAGAATGAGATGTAAATTAGGAGTGAGAAGCAGAGAGAAGCATGTATTGGGCCAGAGGAGGAGACTTGGTAATGTTTGGGGGTATTTGATCACTGTGAGTCTAACCAATGTGTGATAGGAGATAGATATTTGCTTCAAGAAATTTCTTTCATTAAGCATAGGAATCTACTGGATAATGTAAGCTTGGAGAAAAAAATGATTATAAATTCATCTGAAAAAAGATGTCCATCTCATACTCTCCAACCAAATATTAATACATTCCAGATTATTTTTAAGTTTGAAAGAAAATAATTAAAGTACTGGAAGGAAATATAAGTGAGTGATAATACAACCTTATGAAAGCAATGGACTATCTCGGTATGACGACAAAAATTAAAATCATAAGGGAAAGCGTTTGACAATAAGAATTTTTTAAAACTTCCTTTTGACAAAAATGGCTTAAAGATTACCTAAGAAAACTGTTTGATATATACAGATATAGATATATAGATATAGTGACAAAGGGTTAATATATCCAAACATGATGCACTTTTTTCTCCAGGCCTTTATTCCTTTTCCCTCTCCATGAAATGTTCTTCTGTCCTTCTTCACCTGGCTCATTCCCATTCACTCTTCAATTTCAATTTAAGCCTTTCTTCCTTGCATGGTCTTTTCTGATGGCCTGATTCTCTGACCTCTCTTACCATACTTTCTGTGCCAGGGAATTATTTACCAACCCAGCTGTCTTTTTTAGTGTCCTTCTTCTTTGGTAGACTTGAGGCACCATAGGGAAGGGGCCATGTTTTATATTCACTGTGGTATCTGCAGCTCCTAACACATAATATCGAACATATAGTAGGTCTCAATATTATTTGCCATTGAAATGAATGATTTGTTAAAGAGCTTATTATGAACTACTAGATGAACAAGCAATTCAAAAAGAACACACATGCAGAAGTGGCCAAATATGAAGACGTGTGCTGCTTCAATAACAATCAAACAAATATTAACTCATACATTTACGTATATATCTCCATTTTCTATAATTGTGTATGCATTTTTGTCAGAATACCTAAGAAAATGAATAATGTCAGCAATGTCCTGTCAGGGTGTGATGGCACATGTATCTCATAAGCCGATTCTGGCAGGAATTTCAACAGGTACACATTCTCTGTGAAAACAATATTGTTCACACAGAAATTTATATTAAGAAAATAATTTGTTTAATTGAGCAAGGATGCATATAAAGCAAAGCTTTGATAGTACTGTTTTACAAAATTAAAGAATCAGAAATAAGCTAAACGTTTATCTGTAAGATACTATTTTTAAAATCTGGGCACAACCATCCAAATATTGCAGTATTACCAATGCAGCTATGAAAACATACGATATATCTAGCGTTATGGAGATAAAGAAATACCCATGTGAAGAATAATTGAAAAATAGGCTCTCTATATGTATCTATGTATATGTGTGGATATATGATAGTAGGATCCCGTTTTTTTGCAAAATACATTATAGATGCATAAATATTTAAATATTCTGAAGAAAAATTGTGGAAGAGTATACCTACAATATTAAAAGTGCTTATATCTTGGTACTTACTAGCATTACATACTAGTTAATCTGTTGACCTATGATTTCTTTCAATGCAATAATTTTCGTATAAATTACAATATCCCTAAGAAGGGTGAGTAAATAGAAAGATAACCAGACAGATCAACAGAGAGGGATAATGAGACATGAAGGTACAGACTGATTTTGGGTTCTCGCAAAAGCAAGAGCTTGAGAGAAAAAAATTGCATGCAGATGGTTGATTCTGGAAGACCATCCCAGGGAGGAGGCATTAGGAACAGGAGAATGAAAGAGGGAAGGAGATAAAATCCATTAAAGGCCATGTTATCAATTTGACCACCACCTCTGGTGACAAGTTGCTTGATTCCATGGACCTTGAAGGTAAGATTGATTGTATCTTCTGTGTGGTGGAAGAAGAGTCTGACCTTCATTGCTTCCACTGTGCACCCATATCTCTGTGGCGGTCAGGAACTCAGGAGTCAAGCTCTGCCAGGTGGATATGACTGAGCTACTTGGAAGGAAATAATGAGAGAAACGCAAATAATTATTGTAATTGTTAATTTTGGAGTGAACGTGACTGGGATAAAATACTAGCAGTAAAATTGGACTTAAAAGCATTCCTTTGAGAATATCAGTTACCGGTTGGGAAAATTCCCTTGGCTGTCCACAGCAGTTTCAGCTTTGATTCTATTTCTGAGGACAGAGAAAGTGCACACGAGGAAAGATGCATTCAGTCTTTCATGAGTTTCTAGCGTGGATCACGAAAGAGTCCAGGAGAGACTTTGGCCCCATTTCAGAAATGGGATCTAAAGAGCAGATACCTGGGTTGGGTCACTAGGGAGTAGGGTCAGCAATGTAAACTAAGTAAGGGAGTGTCCTGTTAAACATATCTCTGCCAATTAGGGATTCATTTGTATCCAGAAAATATTTTTAGGTCCTGACTCCCGATAAGGGTATGATAACTGAGATCAACCATACTGAGTGTATATTTTAATTTAGGATTAAAGGGTAGGGATGTTTTAAGTGCTAGATACTTCCGTTTGGAATATTGAAGTGGCCTGGTGACAATTATGTTTCTCTCAACAGTGCCTCACCAACTCTCTCAATGCTGCCGTTTTTGGACTAGAAGAAATTAGAATTCATAAGAATTGTTTTTAGGCATGTATTCAAGAATCTAAATATAAAAAGTCATTAAATTTTTTTAATCAAGAATTTTTTTTAATATAGCATTGGGATCTCATTTGTTCAGCTGTGGACAATAACATGTTGCTTATGCCCTGATTAAATATGCTTACGTTGAAGAGCAGATCTATTTGCATATAGAAAATGTGAACAGGCATGAATGGGAAATAGTATCATAAGGGAGATCATTTGCATACATAGATGAATGAATCTGAGGTTTAAAAATGAATGAATCTTACCAGGTCCATGCTCTTAGGATTAAAGAAGTTAATATCACTGAAGTTCTGATTAAATTAGAAGTGTTCTAAAATGTGACTAATTGCCTTTTCCAAATGAAGAACAATGTGGAAGTAGGTACTTTTTTTTCTTTTTAATTAAGGCATAGTCATTCATTTCAAGTATTTTATATTTAATTCAGCATAATTTAGTTAATAGGAACATGATCCACAGGTAAAGGAAAATGCTAGGATCATTTGCACAGGGCTGCTTAAACTCCGTTGAAACTGAGCTTCACAGGCCAAGGGACTCATTTAGACCCCAGTTCCCCTAACTCTCAAAGAAATGTGGAATGCTTAAAGAGACAGAAAGAAGTCTGCTAAGTATCTCTACTTGAAGAGAGAATTTGAATTAAAAGGTATTTACTTTTGCCAGCTTGAATATTTATGTCCTCCAACTCTTTATACATTTTTTTTTTTCTTTTTTTGTGGTACGCAGGCCTCTCATTTCTGTGGCCTCTCCCGTCACACAGCACAGGCTCCAGACACGCAGGCCCAGCGGCTACGGCTCATGGGCCCAGCCACTCCGTGGCATGCGGGATCCTCCCGGACCGGGGCACGAACCCGTGTCCCCCGCATCGGCAGGCGGACTCTCAACCACTGCGCCAGCAGGGAAGCCCCCTTTACACATTTTAATTGAGGAAATAGATATCCATTTGTCCAACTGATTGCCTCCTTACACTGCCCCAAATACATTTTTTCTCTTCCTAATGAACTAAAATCTTCACCCTAGAGGAAACACTTGTGGTCATCTATCTTTTCCTTTAATTCCATTCCCAACTGGTTTTTTTTTGTTCTTCTGACCCTTTCAGCCCATACTAATTCCTATACCCTTCCCTTACAAGTTGTTTTGGTATATGTTGGAAATACTACTGAAATATCAAGTTTCCCGACATTCTTCACCTTGCCTTGAAAGTCGGCTGTGACACAATGGATTACTGATCTCAATCTTTCAGTCTTTCAGTTAAATGACAGAGCTATTCCCTCACCCATGGGTGCTGCACGTGACCATGGCACTTGCTCTGTCCAGTAGAATATGAACAAAATAGTGGTTTGTTTGTTCCAAGCTAAGGCCTCAATGATCCTCCCTGTTCTCCGACTCAAACTCTTGTCATCCACTGATAACTTGCCTCAGGTAGCCACAGATCCAAGGAGAGGGAAGAGATGACTAGAACAGATCAGAACCTAACTCAAAGTCTGGAAGCAAATCCAAGAGATCTGTAGGCTCGAGCAGAGCAGCCCCAGGCAAACCTGTGTGTAGGCAAAGAAAGGCCTTTTCTTGTGAGCCACTGATTTTTAGGGTGGCTTGTAATGCAGCAGTTACAGTGATAGATGACAAAATTCATTCCTTTTACCGGCTGAAGTCTAACAACTTCCTTCTACTCTTCTAGCCTCACTTAGGTAAAAAGTTGCTAATTTATCTATATCATTTGTAAGGTTATCAAATCCATTCGGATAATTGCAGTCATTCTGTAGTGCAAGCTGACACCATCTATTCAAATTAAACATAAGCCTTCCCTACAACCATGCACTCCTGCGTATATATCCAAAAGAAACACTCACCCAGGCCCACAGGGGCATCTATGAAATCATTTAAGTATAATTTGTATTGTCAGAAGTTGGATATAATTGGAGTGAAGCCCGCAGCAGATCAAAGGGTCTACTGAATCCAAACAGACAAATAGGCAATAAAACTAATCAATAACAAAACAAAAATTCTGTCATCTCTCATTCAGGAGATGAAAGATATCTATAAACCATTGATCCATTTACAGTGCTCATCAAATAATCAGACCATAAAATCAAATCTTCAGTCATTGCTGCCACCAATGGGGAATAATAACTTATCCGTCTTTAACAAACCAAAAGCAAAAGCAAAACACAAAATCACTCCATGCCCACCCACCATGGAGTACCATGCAGCAATTTGAAGAAAGTCATAATTGAACACATGGCAACAGGCAGAATTTTGAAAACATGATATTGAGTGAAGAAAATAAAATAATGAGATATATAACATAATGGCATTTATGAAAACTAAAAAACATATGTATGCTCATGAACATGTATAAATGGAAAATACCAACATTTAAAAACATCAAAACAATTCTCTGGGAGGGAAGTAAGGGATGGAGTATGAGATATGAACATTACCACAAACAAAAGGTGGGACAAGAAGAGAGCTTTGAAGTGACCAAAGACAAGAGTATGCCACAGACCAAGAGTATCATGGAATCAAACCTATCCATCTGAGTTTAAAAAAAAAAGTATGTTATAAAGTCTTCCCTCCAAACAGTGTAAAAATAACTATATTATTTTTTCTGATAGTTTTTAAAATGATTGATTTTTTTCATTTTGTCAGTTGATATATTTGAACTGGATTATACTAGATAGTACTGTAAGATTGTGAGTTAATTTTGTTTTCTTTCCAAATACCTTAATCTCTCAGTCTCTTATTGAATAATCCTTATTTTTTCCACTGATCTGTAATGCCTCTGTTAACATATATTAAATTATACTATATACTCTGTGAACTCAAGGCTATTTCATCTTTTATTGAATTGTTTTCCTATTTTCTGTACTATTATCCCAATGCTTAAATATTGTTTATCTGATTTTAAAAGGCTTCCCTGGAGATGCTCAATGGATGTACTCGACAGAACTGGATAAACTTCCTCACTGCAGGAGTGGGTAAGTCTCATTATGGTAACTCCAAAGTCATAGTGGAACTTGGCTTATTTTTTTTAAAAATTTAATTTCTCCTCTTCAATAATTTTCTGTTATGCTGTGTTGTGTTGTGTTTTTGGTTTGTTAAAGGCAGATAAGTTGTTATTCCTTACTGGTGGCAGCAGTGATTGGTAATTTGTTTTATGGTCTGATTACTTGCTGATCACTGTAAATAGACTAAAGGTTTATTGAGATCTTTTATCTTTTGGATGAGAGATGGTGGAGAAACTATTTTGTTATTCTGATTTGTTTGATTGCCTATTGTTCTATTTAAGTTCAAATCGATTACGAATTTTATGACCACTGGTGAGAAGAAAATGTTCTTTAGTATCTAGACTGGTAAATTTTTGTGTTTCTGTATTTATTCTTTGCTAAAATTGGAGAATTGCAATTATAAATATCCTCTATGTCTGTACATCTGGTATCTGTAATTCAGAATGGCCTTTACCTCTAATTGTGATTCTGTGATATTTTCCTATTTCTTGAGACTATTAAAGATTTAGATGAAAGAGACCCAGTTTGGGGAGGTATGGATGCAGGCATAGGGGCTTTCCTCAAACCTGGGTATCTGATTCAAAGTTGGGGAGAACATTTAGACCCCAGTATAATCTCTCCAGGCAGAAATTACTGAACATGATGAGGTTAACCATATCTTACAACATTTTTGTGAGACAATGTAATGTTTGCCTTCTCTCTGCTTTATTGTAACATCAGTGTCACAAATTTGGATGGAAATTTCTCAGATGAATTTTACACGCATTCCATGTTCAGTTTCTAACAATCACATGAAAGTTTTATGTCTGAGGAAGGTGCACAAAGATGTTCATGTAGCATGTCTGAGCATAATGGTTAACAGTCACAATTTATTATTACTATTATTATTTGTCCAAGAGAAAAAGGACAAAATCTTGAGAAGCTTGCAAGGTGTTTGGATAAATCAGAATTTGACCAATGGTCACCCGAAACACCCAAAGCAAAAACACACACAACCACACACTTTGAGCCTGCACCCAGAAGCAGGTGCACAGTGCACAAGTGTCTGTGTTGTGTTTTACAGAGAGCCTGGAGCTGAACAAGGACATTTACATGGCTCAAGTAGAAACAAGTAAAATTTTAATTTTAAGCATCCCTTTTCTCTTTCCCTCCCTTTTAGGAGCTATAAATAACAAGCAAATAATTTTTTAAAAAATTACCCTCATTTTCTAATTCAGAAGATCTCTTTCTAGCTCAGACCTCCAAAACCAGCTCTGAGACTCTCTGGTCCTAACTTGTACAAAAGCTGGTTAAACAGCTCCTCCCTCGTTTCAGGGCTGTTCTCTCTCCTCCTCTAGTTGCAGCAAGGCTTTTACAGCAGTATAAAGATGCTGTTCCTCTAGTCACACACATGTTCATCACTCAGGACAAAAGTCAGTTATGGTTTAAGTACCAAATCTCTCTTTTGGTTATATCAATGCAGTTTGATGTTTATATTTCTGTTTTTTCGTTTCCCCCTCTATTCATTTGCTAATTGTTTTCTTTTTCCTTTATTATTTTTAAATGTTCAATATATTTCAGAAGTGTTTCATATAACTGGTATATAGTTGGATTTAGTTATGTAAATTAACTTGAGCTGTATCCCATTACATTTCCATTTTTTCTTTTCTTTCTTTTGTCTGCTTAATTGCCCTTCTACTTTTTTTTTTACTTTTACATGTTTAGTATATTTCAGAAACGATTTGTATAATCAGCATTTAGTTGGGTGTAGTTATGTAAACTAATTTGAGTGCTATCCCAGTTTATCAAGGTTATGGTCATCTTGTACCCATTGTGCCTCATTCTTGGATTTTGAGGATAACATTTTTCTGCATAATTCAAAACTCTCTAAGCTTTCTCTTTGCTTGTAAGCAAAATTTATAAAACGCTTTAAATTCCATGAGGCATCACTGCCACAATCCTTCCACTTTCCACTTGATAACAGCTTTCTTTAGATCCAGATGCAGTAGACCCCCAACCCTTCTATTTCTGACCTTTTTAATCAAAAGGAAAGGCAGTGTAATGTGAACCTAGTGAGAGAGAAGGTAAGGCATCCTGAAACAGCGACTTCACCTTTCAGCTTTCCATATTCCCTCTACTGGAAGATGGATATAATAATAGTACTGGCCTCATGAGTTTTTTGGTTAGGAATAAATGAGGTAATATATGTAAACTTCTTGGCATAGTGCCTGCCGCATAATAAACAGGAAATGTATGTAATTACTATTATTACTGTTTTTATTTTTACTGCAAATGAGGTTTGGCTGGTTTTTAAGAGCCCTCGTGCCTGGACTAATACATTTGGAGCATCCGGAGTTGGTAGTGACTTCATTGCTTCTACTTTAGGAATCAGCAGTGTGTAGGAGAGACTGCAAGCCAGGAGGTTTTAGCATAGTTTAGGCAAATCAAGATGCCTGGCTCCTGCTTCTTTTCAGGCTTGCAAATTCCCAAGTGAAAGGCAGCATCGCACTGGTGAAAGAGCAGAACACTTCTGGATTTACTTCCCGGTTTTGTCACTTACCACGTATTAACTTTGGGGAAATAATTTAAATTCAGGCAGCCCAAGCATCCTTATTAAAAGGGGTAACAACAACATATATCTCCTAAGTTACTTTGGAGTGCTGAAGGAGATAGTGTGTGTGGAGCGCTTTCATAATCATAAAGCACTATTCAGATGTCAGTTATTTAAGTAAAGACTTTCAGGAATGTCAGACTTAATGCTGTAAACAAAAACTAAATCAGAGTTCTTGGAAAAGTCGGGTAACAGGGCAAGAAACATTTTTCACATCCCTTTACCCCACCCTCCCCCTCCCATAGAATAACTTCCTGGATGTTTATTTTCCTTCTTAAGATACTTCCCTTCTATCTAATTATGCAGCATTCTACAGTTTCATCAGCTATCAGCAAAATCAAGCTGTCCTTACTTGACTTAGAGTATCATAGAAATGATAAACTAAACAGCTTAGAATAGCACAAACCAGAGAGCGTAATGCAACCGTCTCAAGTTTAGAGAGAGACGGTTAACCATTCTGTGCAGATTGTACAAGTTAACTTTTAGGAGCTGATTTAAACTGCACATGTTCAATAGTGTCATGGTTTGTATTTAACAGCATTTGTTAAGTACTCATTACCATGTGACTTTCATATCAACAGTGTAAAACTGTAAATTAAAGAATAGCTTTAAAATTGTCTTCAATACTGACCTAAGAAATAAAAAATCTATCAGTTTCCAAGCTTTGAATATAACTTGTATGATTTGAGAATAGTTCATTCCTTAGCTATCTTAATATTTATTCTTTAATAGACATGTCTCCCTAAGTCAAAAAATGTTTATCAAGAATAACATTTTTTAAATGTCACTTTTCTGCTATTTTTTTTAATGTTCCTCAGAAAAAGCATAATGCACTCTCTCAGACAACTCTCAGCCTTCTATTAATGAATATGATCTTCTCTAAGCCTTGAAGGATGTGATTTCTGGTGATATAATCAGAGACATACATTTACATATTTCAAGATCTGAGATGCCCCACCCTCTCCCCAAGGGCTCAGACCATTTTATATAGATCATACTCTTTTTTGAAGGAAGGGTTGCCTGATTTCTGTCTAAGATGTCTCATCTAGTGTAAGAATCATTTAAACTTAGCTAAGTTAATTTTCATCCACAGAACATCTGAGGGGCTAACTCTCTGATCTGGTTCTATATCTGTCTATTATCAGTTCAGTTCTACATCTCTGTTCCCAACCACAATTCCCCTAACTCCAGAGGCCAGGCTGGTAGAAGATACTAGGAAGGTCCATCTGTACTGCAATGGACCAGGGTGTCCCTGGTTCAAAAACACACTTCCTATGGGTTGTAGAGAAAAGCTACTTGCATTCTATGATCATTTAAAAAAAAAAAAAATCCCAATTCCTTTTTGCATTCCTTATCAGGTGCTCTCTACATTATTTTACCTTAGTGAGGGTGAGTCTGAAATTTCTAGCCCGTAATAAAAGTGCCTTCCCTCCTTTGGTGTTTTCACAAAGACTGCACGTTCACAGCAGACTTTCATTCTTGACAACTGAACAAATGATCATCTTGCTAATTCCATATTCATGTGTGACTCATGACTCATCCAGCAGTACTGTTAAGCCGCCTTTGTGAGAAGCAACAGCTGCTTTACATTAACCATAATTACTAAACAGCTTTTCTTTAAAGATGGGCAGAAAAAAATTCCTCTGTCTTAAAATGTAGATAGCTTTTCAGGTTTAGAAGACTACATTTGGTTGAGGAGTCTATGTTTTACAGTCGGTTTATGAACTCTGACACTCTGTCTCCTTTCTCCCCTCAAAAAGGCTGTGTGGAACAATGGAGGGCCTGAGAGTCAAGAGGCTTGGTCCCCATGTTTATGTTTTTTGCTCACCACTAGCTGGACATCTTTAGGACTTTTGATTTAATGAGCCATCTGAATGTTTTCGAGGTAAAATAACTGTGAGCCTCATGAAAATGTAAGCTTGTGTTTCTCTCTGTAGGCTAAGCACTTTATTTTCTGGTTTTTTATCACATGTCCATGGTTTTTATCTGACTTTTAATAGACTCTTTGGTCCTCAACAGGTTAATAACTACTGCTAAATGCAACGATTCTCATAATGGGGTTCAGCTTCATGGGCTTTTCCATTCTCCCAATCCTCATCCAAAGATGATCAGAATAACATCACAACCAAAAGGAAAAAGCTATCTTTTCATTAAAAAAATATGTAAATCCATGGGGCTTCCCTGGTGGTGCAGTGGTTGAGAGTCCGCCTGCCAATGCAGGGGACACAGGTTCGTGCCCCGGTCCGGGAAGATCCCACATGCCGCGGAGCGGCTGGGCCCGTGAGCCATGGCCGCTGAGCCTGCGCGTCCGGAGCCTGTGCTCCACAACGGGAGAGGCCACAGCAGTGGGAGGCCCGCGTACTGCAAAAAAAAAAAAAAAAAGTAAATCCAGACTTCATTGTTGTAGATTTAATTCTGGATTACTCTGAACAAGGCTAAATTTTGAGTCAGTCACTGAGAAGAGAAATTATTTTGAAGATGATATGTTATGAAATTTACTACACTAATGGAAGATTTTCTGTATGCTGCTCTTTAGAACAAAGGAGAGGAATCAAGTGCAGGCATAATTATTTATTGTTAATAGCAATAAAAGTGGTTCTTTCTTGTCTCTAAGTGTGTTTCTGCTAGCATGTGGGGCCATCAGGAAATCCAGACTTTCTGCCCTTTAATGAGGAGAGTTGGTTGTTTCTGCCACCCTCCCTTATGGCTCAGTCTGATGAGGGTCTCTAAATGGTCATGTGTCCTAATCTACACGTCCCTGCTGGACGTCTCACAGGATGCTTTGGAAGTGCTTAGCATCCTTTCCTTAGTACTTTCTGCCACATCAGTGTTCCCCAGGTTATGATAGATACATATGAAATGTCACTTGCATCTCATGGAAAAACCGAGTGTTTTGTTGTTATTGTTAACCGAGAAATACAACGAGAATTGAGGCTGGAACTTTAACAAATTTACTTACTTTCCTCACACTAGGATTGGGTTCCTTTTTCCACTTTAGAATTAACATATTCCTTCCACCTGGATCTTTAAATGTCCTTCTACTCGCATTTTTTCCCCAGAAGTGTCTTTAAGCTTTCCAGTGCCACGCGCTCTCTGCTGCCTTCGACCATTTTTTCCTCTTTGCAGAAAAATTTTTTTTAATCCCCTCCGTGTCCCTTCCATGCTTAGGCTTCAGCACATGCTAATCACAGCTCTTCCTCTGTGGGTATTGCTCCTTGAATTTTCTCCTGATCATTAGCAGTCTATTTATCATTCCACATGGATGGCTAATAGGTACCTCGGTCCTAAGATGCTCCAAACTGACCTCTTGATTTTCTTTCCCAAACCTGCTCTTCCCTCACTGCCTTCTTGTCTCCCTCACTAATTCTCTGCACGTACCACCTACTCCTCTTCCCTTGGCTCACGCCTGTGGCCACACTGGCCTCCTTGCTGTTCCTCCAACACGGAACACACTACCAGACACACTGGAGGCCCTTGCTTCTGCTTGAAAGGCAACCCTCCAGGCTTTTCATGGTTGGTTTCTGTACACCCTCCAGGTCTGCTCAAAGGTATCTTCCAGGTTCACACTTCCCAGGACACACTGTTTAACATGACAGTTCCTCTGTCTATTTCTCTTGTCCCCTTCTCTGCTTTATTTCTCTCTGTAGCACTTATTTCCAAGAGTCATAATATATATTTTATCTATACATTTGTGAACTGTGTCCCTACAATCCAACTAAAATGTAACCTCCATGAGGGCAGGGATTTTTTTTTTTGTCCACTGCACCTGGCAGAGTGCTTGTCACATTTTAGGCTCTCTGTAAGTATTTTTGAATGAAGTTGTGAAAGAATGAAACTACAATTTAGGTCTACCTTGGGAGTGTAGACTCTAATCTTAATGGGAAAATGACCATTTATGGATGGATTTCTTTGTGTTTTAGTGAAGCAAAATCCTTGATCAGACATTTACAGCTGTCTCAGCCAAACTAAAGAAACACCCAAGCTTGGGACCATGCACAAAGGATTTAGCCTAGGGCTGGAGTGGCAAATGTATTTGCTTACATGGCAACTTGTGTTTGAAGGCGTCCAGAGAAACTCCTGGTGTAGGGGCAGGCACACTATGATTGTGCCTGGGTGTAAGATTAAGAAATGGGAACAGTTGGTTGTGTTGGTTTTTAGATTGGATTCTAATTATTCTAATGATAATATTCAAATACAAAAACAGTTGAGAATAAGTTTTAAAGATAATATGAAGGCTCAGTGCCATTCGGTCTCAGTGGCATTTTATTGAATTTCTCAATAAACCATTTTTATAGGAGTCCAGGACTAAGATGAACTAAAAAGAAAAGTGATGAAAACTTAATACCTGTGTCAGAAAAAAAATCAAACCCAGATTTTCTGCCTTTTGGTGATATTCCAAGGTCAGCACAATTTATCCTTATAATAATTATGTGACAAAAATGATACTTGATGACAAAAAATTAAGGTAATAAAATGGTAAAAAAAAAAAAGAGTATTTCTTCCTGAGGGGTAACTGGCTGCCTGTGATTGTAAACAAAAGAAGGGTGCTAGAATATTTATAGTGGTTTCATCTAGTTTAGTGGAATCAGTTTGTAGTATCCAGCAGATATGTTTTGAATAGAGACAAAAGTTGATTTCATGTGCAGACTTACATCTTCTCTGCTCAAAACCCAGCCTCCGAATCGTAACTGGGAATTAAATGTCCACAAGACATGTAAAAAAGTTCTGGCTTTGCCATATTGATAATTCATTTTGTTGCAGGAAGGGGGACCCCTTCCAGGGCCCAAGAGTGGGCTCTTGTCTAACAGTTGGAAATGAATTGTCCGAGGAGACACACGTGCTGACAAAGCAAAAGACTTTATTGGGAAGGGGCGCCTGGGCAGAGAGCAGCAGAGTAAGGGAACCCAGGGGAATTGATCTGCCACCTGGCTCGCAGTCTCAGGTTTTATGGTGATGGGGTTAGTTTCCAGGTTGTCTCTGGCCAGTCAGACTGATGCAGGGTCCTTCCTGGTGGCACACACAACTGCTCAGCCAAGATGGATTCCAGTGAGAAGGATTCTGGGAGTTTGGTAGGACATGTGGACTGGTGTCTTCTCTCTCTTTTTGACCTTTCCCAAATTCCTACGGTTGGTGGTATCTTGTTAGTTCTGCGTTCCTTACCAGGACCTCTTATCGTCAGGTAACTCATGCAGGTGGTTACTATGGTGCCTAGCCAGGGCAGGTGGTTTCAGTCAGTGGTTCCCCTGACAATTTCATTCTCAATACTGATTAGGAAGACCAGAGAAAAACTTTTCCTGGCTTCTCATGGAAGGGATTTTACCCTTGCACCCAGAGAGCTGCATCTCTTAAGCCGTGAGGGAACTCATATGGTTAAACAGCTGCACTTGGCTACCCACCTTTGGCTTTTGGTCAGTGCAAGTCATTGTATATCTCATCCAATGTCCTCTACTTTTCTATCTAATGAGGCCAAGCTAACTTAATGGAGAGGGTATCATTCTTTTTTCCAAATTTGTAAAGGATTGCCTGTTGGCACATGTAATTCATCTTTATCTTCTCTCCTTTCACCATTTTGTTTTATCTTGGCAGGAGAACTTTTCTGCTATACACACAATTCCACTTGGAAAAATAGATTGAATCAAGCAAAACAAAACAAGAATAACATTGTCTTACTCATTTCACTTCCCCTCTCTTAAATAGCTTGGCTTCCATGTGAAGATATTGCTTAATTCCTACACCTTTATTTTATATTTGCATGCAGACTGTTAACACACCATTTTCCTTTTATTGTGTAGTCCTAGTTAAACTGTTCTTTTCTTGAGAAAGAAATTATCTTTTATTGTTTGTTTGTGTAGGCACTGTTCTAATACTTTAACATGGGCATTTACTTTTTCCTTTTTCTCACTATTAAAACTGTGAGGTAGAAATTATTATTCCCATTTTGCAGATGAGGAAATGGAAGATCAAGAGGTTAGCTAATTTGCTCAGTTAATAAGTTAATAAGTCCCGCATCTGGGATTTAAACAGAAGTCTGTTTCTTAACATTACCATGCAGCCAGTTTCAATAGAAACATCAGTTAATCTAATGGCTTTTAGGAAAGACTACAGATGAGACTAAAAGATAGTAGAATGACTTAAATCCTTGCAGTTTTACTTTCTAAATAAATTTTCAATCCAGCTTATCTCCATTCCTATCAACATTACTCTCATTCTAATTCCTTCTTTTTCTTTTTGCGGTACGCGGGCCTCTCACTATTGTGGCCTCTCCCGTTGCGGAGCACAGGCTCCAGACATGCAGGCTCAGTGGCCATGGCTCATGGGCCTAGCCGCTCTGTGGCATGTGGGATCTTCCCGGACCAGGGCACGAACCCGTGTCCCCTGCATTGGCAGGCAGACTCTCAACCAATGCGCCACCAGGGAAGCCCCTCTAATTCCTTCTTAATGGGGCTTTGTGTTTTGTCTTTTTCGGTCAAATTTGCTCTTCCCACAGATACTAGACATATCTTTCAAATGTAAATCTGTTAGTATTATTCCCTTCCTTAAAATTCTCTGGTAGTTTCCCTTCACCTACACTAGCAGTTTTCAAACTGTTGTTGCATGCAGGTGCTTTAGGGAGTCTGCAATTGCTCAATGACAATTTTAGTTTAAAATGGTTTTAATGTTCTATACCTTTTAAAAGATCAAAGTGTTGTAATAAAATTTATTTTTAACCCCTTGAAGTTGGTGTAGGATTAAGGGTCAGGCTACTACATAGCTGTTGATGATGCCTGCATATTAAGGGACACTAAAACTTCCCTAGTTAGAATAGGAGCTCTGTGATGCCAGTACACTTGGATTTCTATGAGAGACCCTTTCCATCATCAGCAAAATGTAAATGTGTTCTTCTTCCTCCAAAGTATTTAGTGCTCTAATACAAAACAAGGTAAATCAATAACAACAACAAAACCCTACAGTTTTCACTGTTACTGACTTATCTTAAATATTTTACAACTGCAAGGCTCAGTTCATGACCCAATCAAGTCCTGCTGCAAATTGTCATAACTGATCAAATATTCTGAATTATCAGTTCTTTTTTGTGGATAGGGAGCATTCTTTAATTTTTAGAGATAGCTGAGGTCTATAGGTTTCTAATCCTCGAACTGTGCCCCACCATAGAAAGTCTTATCAATAAAATGAAAGTGAGTCTTGGACTGCCACATGTAAAACCATCTGTTAGCAAGAAATTACAAAAAGTGGTACTATCACTTCTGAAGACTTGAAGTCTCTGCTCTGTATCCTTACACTTTACATAAAACATTCACTCAAGACAGATGTGACAGCATTATAGCAGCAAAATTCAGCTAAACTTTAGATTAGGGAGAGGAACTATTTCTCTGATTAATTTGCTACAGACACTTCTACTTCTGAATCCTAAGTCCAGGGCTCTGATCCATAATGTGTAGGACACTGGGATCAATGGATTCTTGAAAGGGTGGAATCTTAAAAATTTCTAGTTAACGACATATCTTGGAAAATGTTAAGATCCGGTATGCTAATTAACACATCCTCATAGTGGATAAAGACAGTAGCGATATTTGGATTGTGAATTTCTGAATAATAGGCTTCTATACCATAACTAAAACTGGAGTTGTTAACTAGCCACCTCTGAGATACAGAGTAAAACTCAACCTGAACACCAGCCCCCTAAAATAAATAAGTGGGATCCAAAAAATCCATTTGTGTAATATGGAGGTGATCTTGGGGTATGGGACCTAAGGATTATGTGGGATGCTGCCTGATCCTCCAAATAGAAAGGAATATTGTCCAATATCAGAACAAGGGCTGGACAAAGGATGGGAGGCAATCACTGGTCAATTCATACTTAAATGGGAGTTTTCATGGGATATTTTATTTTATATATCAAACTGTGTTGAAGTATTACAAGATAAATTACAACCACATAAGGCAACCTTACTACCAATCAAATGAAATTCCTGCCAAGACTCCCCTGAAGTTGACTGTCCCAGTAACCATGAGCTCTAACCTAAGTAATCTGTTGCCCACTAGTCCTCATTTTGATATTTATTTATTTGGGAAAGATAATATTTATTTTTATGGGAACAAGTGATTTATTACCTCTAAAATTTAAAAATCTTTAATATATTTTAGGAAAATGTTTGAATTGGAAAATTACAAAAGAATATCAAAGAGAAAATAAGAATAATAGGATAGTAGGAGATGTGTTTTCACATAAATGGCAGAAAAACCTTAATTATATTTCAAAGAAAACTTTGAGAATTATTAGTCCCTGTTCTTCATGAATATGAGCAACCAGTGTTATCTAGTAGGGAGTGATGAACAACCTGAAAAATAATTCCAGACGTTATTTTCGATGTACACAGATTCTTTATTTTTCATCAAATGTAGTTGGTATCAACTTTAGTCCATAGATCCTCAGGAGAAATGTAGCTTATAGGCTACAAACAGAGACTCAGGAGGCAGGCTGTCTGGATTTGAAACCTGGTTCTGCTCTTTATTTACTGTATGATTCCGTTATTTAATCTCACTTTTTCTCGATCCCTCATGCATAAAGTAGGGGTAATACTAGTACAGTCAACCCTTGAATAATGCAGGTTTGAAGTGCAGAGATGCACTTACATGCGGATATTTTTCAATGGTAAGTACTATGTGTGTAGTACTGTATGTACTGTATGTACTGCATACACTTGGTTAATTCGTGTATGTGGAGGAACCTCTGTTACAGAGGGCTGACTATAAATTATGCTTGGATTAAACCCCTCCTTGTTCAAGGTCAACTGTAACTATTCTTTGGATTGATATGAAGATACAATGACTTGAATGTGTAAAGTGATATGACTATTGCCTGGCCCACAGTAAATGTTTGAAATTAAGATTTTTTATTCAACATCTGAACTCTATTCTGTGCTTTGATTACTTATCCACCAAATTGCCCTCTCTAGAAAGATTCAAGGGTCTTATAGAGTATACTGAAGTTTCGAGGACCAAGTCCTTCTGAAACTCAGTCCCTCTTGGTAATAGCTGGTATGTAGTCAGAGTAACAGTGTCCCAGGAAGTTAGCTGTTTCTCTTCCTTTGCACCAACCTCAGGCATTTTTCCATTGTGGCCAGAGAAAAGGTCACCTAAATGCCAAACTTCTCAGGTTACCAATCAACTACGTCTCTCTGATGTCCAGTGAATTCCCTAGGATATTGTGGAAAGAAAACGTTGAGACCCTGCTATTCATAGAATACGTAATATTCCCATTCCCTTCTGAGTTTCAAGGGAAATCCTCTGGGATCTCTTTCCTCCATGATTGACTGACATCTACCTTCTGAACCCTGGGCACAGTCTCATTCCCTGTCGGCCACCATTGCTTACCCTCCTACTACAGAAGCTCAGGGGAAACAGCCTCCTCCTCTCCATCCTCTGAGAGCCAGGAATGGGCTCAGGACCTGAGCTCAGCTAAAAACACATTCATGCCTGGGGTGGGTTGGGAATCACCCACAACAGCTGCTGCCATGTCCTGCAGTGGGGAGAGGGGTGTCCTGCAGTGAATGAATGCATCCTGGGCAGAATGTTCCTGCTGAAGGTGGAGTTGCCCTTTTTCCTTATTTTGGAACTTGAAGGTTTGTCTTTGTTTCTGTGCATTTTCTAGGCTGGGTTTTCCACCCTCTTGTCAATTCTGGGAACCCCCGTACCTTCCAGTAATTTCTTCCTTTTGCTTAAGTACCTAGATTTGGATTTTCTTACTTGCTAATAAAAAATTTCGGATACAAAGAAACACATCATTTCCTGAATGAAAACTAACTTCCTAATGCCCCCACCACTGCCATTAATAAATGTTAAGCAAGTATTTAAAGGTTATTGTTGAAAGGCTACCAAATCCTTGGCCTGTCCTGGGGGCTAACCTGAATGACTGACCCCTGGTCAGCTTATTACCTGTGCTTCAGGTTTGCTAGTGTTCAGGCTGTCTCTTTTTCCATTCAGATCCCAGAATAATGCTTCTTTTGCCACTTCTGTCTAATAAAAGTTGTTGAATGACTATTTGCAGACTTTTCTCTCTATGATTTAAGACTTTTTTTGGCTAATATACAACTAAAATTAAATTTAGAAATAAATTATATGCTAAGGGTGAGACTTTGGGGGTTTATTGGATTGGCCTCATTGCACTTAATGCCTGACTATAAACTGATGTCACCAACTGTAGCTTGTATAATTATGCTAATAAGATGCTGTGTTTTCATCTTTTTATATATTAGATCTCCAGGTAGATATTATTTGAATAAAGGGTTATTCTACTTCAAAAGATTGAAAAGCAATGCCCTGCAGAATATGCTTCAAATTATTTACCATAGGCTTATAAGGCCCTCTATGATCTGGGCCCAACGCACCTCTTTGTCTTCATTTCTGTCTATGTAATGACTCATTTTGTAAACATTCTGACAACCGCTAAGCTTGTAGGCCTACTTCTTCCCTCCTACACAATGCATTGTTTTTGCCTCCTGTTTTCTAATCTGCCTGCAAAGCTTTCTCCTTTCCTGTGAGTTGGTTAAATCCTACTAGCCCTTAAGACTAACCCTTAGCAATAGTGCCCTCCCCACACACATCCCTTTGGCTGGGTTAGGATCCCTTAAAAGGTGGCTTCCTTATACCACATGGAAAGAGAGCTTCCTCACAGTGTGTCCTCATTGGCTGTGCTTTGCATTGGTTTTCCTGTCTGCCTTAGTGGAAGGAGAGCTCCCTGAAGGTAGAGAAACACAAAGCTTGGCCCGTAACAGAGATTCTGTGATGTTTTGCTTTATAATAAGAAATGTATACGTATTTGGTCTTCATTCCATTTCTGGCACAAAGCAGCTAAACTTTCCTAAGTGACAGGAGTACTAGGAGCATCTTTTGTGGGCATATTTGGTCTTTGGCCCCAGTTCCTGACACAGGGCTCCTAAACCTCTTGTAATTTCCTGGGTGATAGAATTACTTCTAACGAGGTGACTCTGGGTGGGCTCCTTGATGGTCCTGGATGAGGGCTGGTCACCAGAAAGACCAAGCCCTGATTAGAAGCTTGGACTTTTCAGCCTTGCCCCCCATTCTCTTGAGAAGGAAGAGAGGCTGGAAATGGAGTTGCTGATCGATCATGCCTATGTGCTGGAGCCACTGTGTTTCTTTTCCTTTGTAAACCTTGGTTTTTGTTTGTTTGCTGTTTTTGTTCATCTTGGTGCTGTTTTTGTGTGTGTGTGTATATGTGTATCTGGACGCTTGTAGCATTTCAGTTTTATCTTAGGAATTCAAAATTTCTAACAGGATCTCTGTGTGCGTGTGTGTGTGTGTGTGTGTGTGTGTGTGTGTGTGTGTGTGTTCCCAAAATGTTTTCCTCAGCTCTGGAATTTTGTCATATATAGTTTGCTTGATTATTCATTCCCATTCTTTTTTCTTTCTATATGCTGTTTAATGGTTGTTGGCTTGCCTAGATTGGACAAGCACATATTTTATCTATTCTCTCTATATTTTATCTTTTCACTTTCCCATAGTTTTAATACAGTTGATCTTCACAAATTTAGTTTCTAGAAATATACATTTCATTCTTGAATTACTATTGAGTTATGACATTTCTCAATCATACTTTTTACTTCCAAGAACTCTTCTTGCAGCTACATTGCCTTTCTATCTTTGTAACTTGCTCTTGTTTTTACCACTGCAGTTCTCTTGGATCTGAGAATACTAATTAGATACTTTTAAAATTCTCTTATTTTTTCAGTAGCTCTGTTTTCTTTGGTGGATTTTCTCTCATTTTAGAGAATGAAATTATCATTTCTGGCAGCTATTTTCCTCATGTGCCCAGGGTTGTATAACGATTGTTCATATTTTTTTAAAAAGTGAAAGGGTAGCTGCTAGTTTTGGTTGTTGATGTTGGTTCCTCCAGGGTTCCTGTGGCCCAGGGATGATTTCTCCTGCAGGTGGCCACAAATCTCCACTTCCTTAGTGCACTGTCTGTATTTGACTGAAGCCTGACATGGTGGTGATGGCAACAGCTCAGGGAAGAGGATTCAGCACCCAGCTATTCTGCATTCAAACGTTTTATGGAGTCCCTGGAGAACTGATTTCTTTTACCCCTAAAAGTTCAGTTAATTGACTATGCACTATTTACTGATTGACTTAATTCCCTAGCTATTTGGGGTTTTTTTCCACATAAAAAAAAGATTTATTTTAAATTCACATAAAATACATTTAGAATAAGTCTAAACTTTTAGCATTTAAGTACTGTAAAACAAACACAGAGGAGCTTTTAGGATGTATAGTCTCCATTCTGTCCAAAAAGCTGGTACAAAAAGCTTTTTTTTACAGTTATTGATCATCACCTCATTGCCTTAAATTTCTAGATTTTCCATTTTGAATTCTTCTCTTTTTGAAGACTGGAGCCACTCCATCTGCCACAACTCCAAGAAAAGTGTCTGTTTTTTCTTTAAAAACCACTTTGGGTTCCCCACCAGCATCAGCCTCTGAAGTTGATACATATTCATTTTCAGTGCTTGGAGGTTCCAAATCTACCTCCTCATGGAGGACTCAACTTATTGAATTTCTTGCCTTTCTCCATATGGGTTTGATTTTTCATGAGCTTTGGGTTTTTCTTCATTTGGACCTGATGAATTCTTACCTTGGGTATTTTTTTTCTTTCTGTGTTTCTGCTTCAGTTCCTTTATCACTATTTTTATTTTTTTCTTAAACTTTATTTTTAGCTTTTGTGTTTCTGTAGAGACTTCTCCTTTTTTCCCCCTTTGTCTGCTTCCTGTTCCCCATCAGAATCACTATGTGAATCTGATGATTTGGACTCTTCTAGGGTGCCAAGTGACTTCTCATTGACTTTACTAGAAAGCAGATCGGCAGAGTGTGGAATGAAATCATCAGGTTTCTCCCATCCGGATTGCCCTGTTTCTGTATTATAATAATAGGTATAACCATCTTTGCTTAAACCTTTTACCCAAACAGTCTTCACTTTCGTCTTTTTTAAGTTTCCTTGAAATCCTTCAGGTTTCTCCCACTGAGATGCTCCTGTGATAAGATCATAATAGTAATGGTAACCCTCAGAGGTTATGCCTTCTACCCATCTGCCCCTTGCAGGGCCCCTTTTCTTGCTGCTGATTTGATGCAGAGGTGGGTGGGATAGTGCTGGTTACTGGTGATATGCTTGGCTCTGAAATTTCTGACTCTAAGCCAAGCCTTTTCACATGCTCTCGGTATGCTTTCAGGGCAGCTGCCTCCATTGCAGCAAACTCCTTTGATGCCTTTTCTTCATCCTTTGCCTTATCCAGGCTTTTCTGTTTAATCTCACTGATCCTCTTTGCCACATTTTCCTTATGATTCTTTCCTCTTGCATGAAATTCAATGCTAGGCCTATTGTCCACTCTCCAGCACTTGTAGTAATCACAGAATTTCTTTGGTTGTGACTTCCAGTAGTTTTCCATGACTGGACCAGCCGCTCCGCGGGTCGCCCTCAGGCCCAGCTGAGGCATGCGTCGTTCCCCACTCGGGGCAAGTTGACGCCCAGCTCACCCAGAGCTCAGACACCTCCCTTCTTCCCTGGGTAGCTATTTGTAATGAAAAGGTAACTATGTACTGAATTCATATAAATAGAAATTATAAATAGAAATTCTAATAAATAAGAAAACTGTTGTATCTCTTCAGAATCATGATCCGTTGAAGTTTTAGTAGTATCTTTGCATAAGTAACCTATTCTTTTAATCATTGAAATTTCAAGTCCCTTCTGCTTACATCTTTTTAAGTATCTTAGCTATTCAGCAATTTACAATTTCATTGAATTTGCAGTCTAACAATAGGATATCAAATTAATCTCCACTGACATTTATTTGAAATTCCTTAAAACTACTTAATTGAAGAATTAGAAAATTTTCTTTCTACCCGTTCAGGTACATATTTCTATGTCTCTTCAATCAAGACTCACATGTGATGCACATTTCTTTTTAAAATATCCCTAGGAATTTTATATTTTGTATTTATTTTTAAAGTGATGTTTTTCCCATTATACATTGTAACTGGTTAAACATTTCCTGTTTCATATAATCATTTGCAGGTGTTCATCATACACAGTTTTTCCTTAATTCTGTTAGACTTTCAGGTAACTTTATTGTATTTTCTCAATTAAATAAGATGTATTTCAAACACAAAATAACATAATAAAGATTTGTACCCATCTCTTAAAATGATATTTAGTTATATTTATTTTGGGTATATAAAAAGTTATATAAACATAACTAAAAAAAGTTAAAACCCCATCCATAGACACCCTCACAGAAGCACTCAGAATAATGTTTGATTAAACGTCTGAGTATCCCATGGCCCAGTCAAGTCGAGCTATATATTAACCAACACATGGAATCTATTTTTCCTGCTTTATGTTTATCATCATATCTCATATAGACATCCACTTAACATCCTCCAGTAGTATGTCATGATTACTATTTGCTAATTGGAAAAAAATTATAAAATATTACTTCAGAAGAAAATATTAAAGACAAAGTATAAACTTCTACTTCTTGGGTTCTTTTTATGTGGCATTTGCACTTAATTTTAGTGGTAGAAAACCTTGTCAGGGACATTCTGGTCCATAATTTAGAGCCTATCAAAAGATATATTTCCTGTGAATAAGCCTCAGCTCACAAGGAAAACTGGATGCATTTGGATTCCAACACAGAAAGTGGATGCAGGCAGGTTTGGATTTGACTCCTGACTCAACGTCCACTTTAGCCAATCATCCTTGGGCCTCAGAGAGACTCAATACATGTTTTTTTTTTGATGGATAAATGAATCTATATAATTTAGCTTTCTATTTTCAATTACGTTGAAAGTGTTGCATAGATTAAATAAACTTAAATGTGAATATACAGAGACCCTGGCAGACAGTAATGGCTCAATAAATGGTAATAATAATTGTTGTTAGGGTGGTGGTAGCCTTTACTACTCTGAAGCTAACTTTGGCCATTCAACCTTAAGTAGTAGACTAGAATATCTGTGCTAGCATGAATGCCTGGGGATACTGAAAGCCTTATTCAAGTGAATTAAAAAAGTACACCTGTAATGTATTCCAATCAAGAGGTGTCATATATTTGAGCACTTAAGAATTTTTTGTGATAATGGTAAAAATACAAGATAATTGATAGTCTGAAACATTTTCACAACTTGCATACATGCTTTAAAATGAAATAGGGCTGTTTTGGCCCTACGTGTATATATATATTTTTTATGAGTTTAAAATTTTGTGCTTAAAAGTAATTTAGTTAATATAGCAGTTAGCAGAAAGTATAGTAATAAAAAGAAGAAACTTATTATGGTAGAAAAAATGTATCTAAAATGAGACGATCAGATTGATTGCATTTTCTTAGAAGTAAGACTGGCTTATTTCTTCTGACACTGCTCCAAACCATTATGAGTTCAAATTCTGCTGGGGCAGTATTTGTCGGATATTTGTCAGAGTGCAAACTGAGAGACTGAAATGGAGAGTAGCCAGACCATACATAAAAATAGAATGCTAATCCACAATCTGCATCAGCCAGTCCAGGATTAAGCCAAACCACCTCTGCAGCAGTCAACCCCAAATAGAAGTTATCAATAAGTGCCAGCTTCCCAAAGTTTTGCTTCCACTTCTGATTCACAGCCAACCAGAGAGAGCCACATATGCTCCCCTAACCAATCGCTTAGAATGCCCCCTTCTAAATTAGCCCACCTCCAGCGTCTGCGTTGCCCACAACCTCCAATCACGGCAAACCTGAAACCTTCCATTTCTTTCCACTGTAAAGTTTTCTCACTGCTCGACCTGCCTTTTCAGTCTCTGCCAAGCACAAGCGGTGGTGACTGACTCTCTTGCTGTATAGCAAGCTCCGAATAAAGCTTGTATTCATTTGGGTGGGCTTCATTTATTCCCACAGGACAGAAGAAGAAACTTAACTTCCTATAAAGGACTATCTAAAATCATTTCATGTAAAGAATTCATATAATCATTCAATATAAAGGACTTCAAACAGTGAATAATATTAAAGATTTCCATGTGTCATGTTAATTAGTTACTACTATGTGATTTTGTTTACCTTAGTTTTATGATGCCCTCGTTATTTTATTGCTCTTGGTTCAACCACGTTATCTTAACTTTGTAATAGCTGGAGTGGCAAGTTTATTAGCTACTAAATTCTCAACCATTGTTAGCAGTTTAAAGTGTTATAATAATAATCTCAAAGATAGCTTATTACTGTAAGGCATGGATTGCGATCATTTTACCTGGAGCAGTTAATGTTTAATGGATACTTTCAACAGCTGGCCGTGTTTAGTTTTTAGAAAGCTTTTGAAGAAAGAATGGACTTAAAAGTATATGACTGCCTAGATATTAAAGACCTTCTTAGGCTGTATGCGGGAAGCATATTTAAAATTACTCCTCAACTAATAACATGACTGGTTAACTCACATGTAAACATTTATAATAACATTGAAATTGTTGTTGTGCTTGAGTATAACACTGGATCAATTTTAAATTGAATGGAAGTTCTAAACAAAGGCAATGAAAATACGAAATCCATGATGGGTATTCCTATGGATTGAATTGTGTCTCCCCCCCCTCCCCGCAAATTCATATGTTGAGGCCCTAACCACCAGTGTGATGGCATTTAGAGGTGAGACTTTGGGGAGGTAATTATGTTTAGATGAGGACATGAGGATGGAGCAACCATGATGAGATTTGTATTCTTATAAGAAGGTAAAGAGACCAGAGCTCTCTTCATACAGTGAGACCGGCAAGGAAGAGAGCCTGCTCTGGGGAACAGAATTGGCTGACATGTTGACCTTGAACTTCCCAGCTTCCAGAACTGTGAGAAATAAATTCCTGGCTTCTCAGTCTGTGTTTTTTTATTATGGCAGCTTGGGCTGACTAATAGATATTTCAAAAATTTACCAAATTATTCAGATATTTCAAATGTTCTGATTTTGACATTCTAATGAATGTTTCAGTTTTCATCCAATAATCTAGTTTATTGAATTTTTTATGAATGCCCCTTTTTTTTTTTGCCTTAAGAGCAAACTCCTGCTAAAATTATTCAATTTGATTGGGCTGATTAAATTTAGATATTAAGGGCTTCCCTGGTGGCACAGTGGTTGAGAGTCCGCCTGCCGATGCAGGGGATACGGGTTCGTGCCCCGGTCCGGGAAGATCCCGCATGCCGCAGAGCGGCTAGGCCCGTGAGCCATGGCCGCTGAGCCTGAGCGTCCGGAGCCTGTGCTCCGCAGCGGGAGAGGCCACAATAGTGAGAGGCCCGCGTACCAGAAAAAAAAAAAAAAAAAAAAAAAAAAAATTTAGATATTAAGATTACTGAAAACCATGAATCTTAAAAGATATTATTTGAATTAGATTCAATATAAAGTGTTAACAATCATGATTAGATAATGAGAAATTTCAGCAGAGTAATTGTTTTCTTTAATAATTAAGGCGTTTAAGGCAATACTGTTTTTTCATTTATATTTTTGCTTGACTGTATAGGTTTGGGTATGATGTGTTTTTCTTTCTGTACCTTTGTAAATGGTGTACATTTTCTCTTTTGTTCCAAAAGTTATCGTGCACTGTTGTTGCTTAATTTCTAAGTAGGTAAGATTATGTTGGTATGGTTTATGTTATTTCCGATTTCATGCATTTTGTGATGAAAACGTAATATATGATTCTTTCTCTGGAATATACATCATATGTGTGTGTATTCAACATTATTTATCCAATTGCTTTCCTCCTTTTTTATTTATACTAATAAATCTGTTTCTCTATAGTTTTTCTCTTTATCTTAAAAAATGTTTTTAAAGCATTGAACAAGTTGT
Source organism: Aethalodelphis obliquidens (assembly GCF_003676395.1). Taxonomy (NCBI): domain Eukaryota; kingdom Metazoa; phylum Chordata; class Mammalia; order Artiodactyla; family Delphinidae; genus Aethalodelphis; species Aethalodelphis obliquidens. The sequence continues at coordinate 1,700,104 of NW_020838017.1, forward strand.
ATTCATTTTTCCTGTAGCTCTTATTTCTTTAATAGTCATGACCTCTATCTTGCCTGTCATAATTACACTCATGTTTCCCTGCTATACTTGGGGACAAGTCCTCAGCTATTCCCTCACAAGGACTGTGTCCCCTGCTCTCCAGCACCATTCTCCACAAGCTGAGCTCCTAAGAACATATTTACTGTCCTTTTCCACCACAATCTGAGACTTTTTCTTTTCTTTTCTTTCTTTTTTTTTTTTTTTTTTGGCTGCACCACCACATGGCTTGCGGGATATTAGTTCCCCTACCAGGGATCGAACCCATGCCCCCTGCTGTGGAAGCACGGAGTCCTAACCACTGGACCGCCAGGGAATTCTCTCTTTCTTTTGTCTCTCCTTCACTACACCTTATCTCAGAGTTTTAATTACGACAGTTTAATACTTTTAATCTCAGATTCTTTGTATATTTTTCCTCTCAATGACAAGAATTACTCTTCAATTTTGATAATTTACATCCATTTGATTTCAAGGATTTCTCCTCAATCCTGAGCATCCTTATGATCATTTTTTTTTTTTTTCCCTGTACGCGGGCCTCTCACTGCTGTGGCCTCTCCCGTTGCGAAGCACAGGCTCCGGACGCGTAGGCCCAGCAGCCATGGCTCACGGGCCCAGCCGCTCTGCGGCATGTGGGATATCTCTGGACTGGTGCACGAACCCATGTCCCCTGCATCGGCAGGCGGACTCTCAACCACTGCGCCACCAGGGAAGCCCCTTATGATCATTTTATTGCATTCCTACACAGTGTCTCTTTAATTTCGATCATATATATATGAAATAAGAGATTCATCCCACCCTACCCCCATTATTCTTCTTCTCTTTACCTTCCAGCCTCTTGAGGTTTTTCCCAGATACAATGTCATTGGTTAGATGCAGAACAGGACAGTGTATTTCCTGAAGTCTAGCATATCCACATATATCTTTCTTTCTTTCCACCCACTTCCTCTCATCAGAGGTTAGTATCTCTGCTAGGAATGGAATGACCAAGCTACAATTCTTACTTCTCAATATTCTGTAGGTGGTTTATACTGTCCTGTTGCCAATGTGGCAGATTACTTGCCTGTGGCTGGTCTGATCCTTTTTCCTTTTTTTCCTTTTTTAATTAATTTGTTTCTTCTCTGGAAGCTTGTGAGGGTCTTCACCTTTTAAGTTCTGGAATTTCTCCAAGCTTTTTTCAAAATCATTAACTGTGCCTGGGTTGCTTAGTGAATAATTTTCACCTGCAGGATCAGCTTTTTTCAGCTCAAGTCAGCATGTTTTAGTTCCTGTCCTCTATCTGTTTCTGTCCTTCCCTCCAGAACTTCTACAATTGACATTTCCTCAGCTCTCTCCTCCAGCCCTCTAGTTTCCAGTATGGTTTTCTGTCTTTATATTTTTGGCTCTGTGCTTTAAGATATTTGTTACACTGTATCATCTAGACCACCAATCCTGATCTCACCTGTAACTGTCCTATTTTTCAACATCTACTGAATATCTTTAGTTTTACATTTCTGTAAAGTCTTTTTGAACCATGCTTGAAACTCCCTAAATGCTCGCTGTTATTCACGGCCTGGTCTGTCTCTTGTTTGATTGATTGATTGATTGATTTGGGGACTTAATCTAAGGTTACTTTTTTTCTCTCTCTCTTAGCTTGCTCATTTGTTGCAGATGTATTACTGAAACCACAATACTTCTAAGATGGGACTTGAACCCAGCCAAAACTTAGATTGGGACTCGAACCCATGGGCTGGGACTCAAATCCACCCACACCTCAGATTAAGACTTGAACCCATGATCCCTGACTTAGGAGGGAACCCAAATCCACTGTATTTTAATTGAAACCGCTCACCTGGTGTCAGGATTTACTGAAGCTCAGGTTCTGTTGTCTCAGAAAGAATTCAGCATGAGGCAAAGTGATAGGCAAAGAGTGAGTTTATTAGCATAGGACACTTGTGAGAGAAACAAGCGGGCAGGCAAGGGAGCATCGCCCTGAGAACAACGAGGGCTACATTTTTATAATCCAAGGGAAAGTGGGGAGGGGAGAAGACCATCTTCTTCCTCTTTCTTCAGTAGATGGCAAGGCTTACATCATTAGTTCCTCCTTTGACCTTATACGGTTTAACCGGGACTGTCATGGTGCTATTTAAATCATAAGTATATTTAGTAGAAGGGTGGTACCACATATTAAAATATGGTAATTCATCCCAGGTTTTGGTATAATGTCCCCTTTCACCTAGTTTCTTTCCCCTTTCACATATATTTTTGTCTTGGCTACATGCAGAAATGCCACTCTTCAAGGACCATTGACTCCCTGACTTCATGTAACAATATTCAGACCTCATATCTGTTGTCTTGTGTTTTAACTATCAGGATTTGTGGCTTGAGTGTGCCTGGTGCTTGGATGGACCTGATCTTCCTTCAAGGTAGTGTAGCTTGTTGCTAGGTTACTGGATTCTTTTCTTGAGTGGTCATTAGCTTCAACAGTCTCCCAAACTCCCGTACAATTCCCTCTCTGCCTTTAATCTCCTAGTGGGATTTCTAAACCATTTAATTATCCTACTCTATCCCTATCAGTACCATGGTTCTTTCCTTGTTTGTTGCCCTTCTGATCTTCTGGGGAACCTCCAGAGGAAATAGCCACATTTGTGGAAGAATTAACGGGATTCTATGGGCCAGTAGTTGATTAGCAGCAGGTTATCATTCCCCATTACAGCACAGAAGGTCCACATTTTCTTCTTTCATCTCTTCTTCCTCTCTTATCTGTAGAAGGGATTGAGACAACCATTTGGCTTCTCAGTTCTTTAGGATTGAGAAGACCAATCTCATACTGGCAGATGGAGTGCACAGAGCTACTTTCACTAGGATATACTATATTAAGAGTCTCTTTTTGGGTATCCCCAATACTGGTTTCCCGGTTCTTACATGGCGCAAATATGAGACAGTCGTGCACCAGTTATTGGTCAAGTACCTCTCATATATTCCAGGTACCAGAAGATACTTGACTCCAAAGAAGTAGATTGATAAGTTGGATCTAACTTGAATCAAATGCTCCAGTGTTTTGGTGGTATATACACTTTTATTTATGTGTCTTTCATTATATGAATGGCCTCTATTTATTGGTTTCCAGAGGAATCTTATTCATCCTCAGAGAACCAGTTCCTTTTTCTCCTTCCATGAAGCCTTTGCCTATCCACAGTGGTTTCTCCTCTGAATATCTCTTGTATTCACCCCCATTCCTTTAATTTTACAGTTTGAAGACTTAATTTAGTTTCCTGCTTTAACAGTGCTTGCCACGTAGCAGTAAGTTAATACATATTCACCTAACAAACGAGTCTATGCTAACGTAAGTATGTTTAATGCACGATCAAATATGGAAAATTAATACGTATCACAACATCTGGCACCGTACGATACTCTTCATAAGTAAAAAAGAGTATCTGTAGATTATTTTGTAAGAAGCAGTTAGTGACTAATCACTGGGAGTCTTTTCTTTTAGTGCTACTTCTCCTATCAATTTATTTCTATAATTTTACTAAAATACCATTGGCAAAATGTATAGCCAAAAGGTGTTGAAACCATCTAAGATCAAATACTGTGTCTTACTCCTCTGTTTTATGGCCAGACCCTACTCAGGGTAGGTTTCTGATTGACAAATGTTACTGTGCGTAAGAATAACCCAGAGGCCCTGTTAAATGAAGGTTCATTTCCCCCGCTTCTTGAAAGTCTAATTCAGTAGATGTGAGGTGGATCTCAAATACCTGCATCTTTAAAAAGCACCCTAAGAGGGGCTTCCCTGGTGGTGCTATGGTTGAGAGTCCGCGTGCCGATGCAGGGGACGTGGATTCGTGTCCCGGTTCGGGAGGATCCCACACGCCGCGGAGCGGCTGGGCCCGTGAGCCATGGCCGCTGAGCCTGCACGTCCGGAGCCTGTGCTCCGCAACGGGAGAGGCCACAGCAGTGAGAGGCCCGCGTACCGCAAAAAAAAAAAAAAAAAAAAGCATCCTAGGTGATTCTGAATTAGGTAGGTCACCCCAAACCAACACTTGGAGACACACTGGTTAAATGCCTCAATGAATATTGGCTGAAATGAATTAATTCATCTAAGGAGTTTCATCATTTCATAATGCATTATTCTTTAAGAGATGATCTAAAAATTTTTTCCCTTAAAAGTGATTTTTTAATATTTAATTTCTCTATTTATGAAAATATAACTGACTGAATGCCCAAGTGAAATATGTCAGGTGACTGATGTTGAGAAATTTTACGGAAAGCTGTAAAGGAAAAAGAGCAATATGAAATGTCCAGAACAGACAGATACAGAGTCAGAAAGTAGATTAGTGGTTTCCAGAGGCTGGGAGGAGGGAGGAATGGAGAGTGACTATTTATGAGTATGGAGTTTTGGGGAATGAAAATGTTCTAAAATTAGATAGTGATGGTGGAACGACTCTGTGAATATACTAAAAACCACTGAATTGTGCACTTTAAAAGGGTGAGTTTTATGGTATGTGAGTTATAATTCACATACTATTTGTATATTCTCAATAAAGCTATTATTACAAAAGAAAATGAGTAAGTCTAGTAAATTATATAAAGATTAAAAAATAAAATGGAAGAACAAATGAACAACCATGCGCTTACGTCTACCTCTTTTTAGTTGTAAAGCTGAGACCTTTGCAGAAGGCATTCTTATAAAGAACTCTTATGGGTCTGAAGGGAATTTTGTATTCCAATCTGATTGTGAAGGTTTCTTAACAAACTGTCAGTAGAGCTCAAATATTAAATGAGATTATGCACATTGTGATCAGAAGGAAGAATTGCATTTACCATGTAAATAAGCCAAAAGTGCATTGAGTACATGTGCGCGCGCGCGCGCGCACACACACACACACACACACACACACACGTGTCATGTGTTCTCGTGGTCCTGTAGAGAAATATGGAAACAGAAAAATTCCATCCAGTTTATCTGTGTAAAGATAAAAACTGAAGTCAGTTTCTTAAAACTTTACTATTTCCTTTTGGTTTATCTGATTTTTATCTAGTATTTTAAAAGGTAAGAATCTACCTTCCTTTCCTGGTTTGCCCTTAGCATTAACCAAAAGATTCAGAAACCCATAACTTTTCTTGTATCTTGACAATGAGTGGCAGAAAGAGCAGAAAGGAAGGATGTTTTCAAGCAAGGATTGAGCAAAGGTAACAATTTTCCTTTGTTATCAGGCATCTTCACTGACACGGAGAGTTTTCTTTCTTTCTTTCTTTTTTGTGAATTTGAGAGACAGCAACTGTAGAAAAAGGGCTAGACATTCTTTGAGATTTATCTTTTTTCAAAATTGGTAATAAATGTTCAAAAGATGCCACAAGCCAACCAAAATTATGAGTGACAGAGAGAGACATGCTAGATTTCTTTTTAAAGTTTGTTCAGCTTTTTTTCCTGTTGTAAAGATGGGACTGATGTCTTCTGATCTCTTTTTATGACTGAGCTGAAACAAGAAATATCAAGATTTATTAAATAACCAACATATTTGGGTGGGAAGAACAACATAGGTAATATTTATCTTATTCATTATTACAATTTTACTTTAAGGTCATATAGTTTTCAAGTGATCCCATCAGTATAGTAAATTGAATTTGTAGAGCCCACACAACCAGTTTAGTTAAATTAATCCCCAAATCTCAAACACTGACATTTTGATACTGTTTGAAATTTCCAGCTTAATTAAATAGACCTTCCAAAATAAGAGGATAATTCCCTTGCTTCATTTGATACTTTATACACACACACATATAGCTTATCACATAGTTTTCAAAATATTTAAAATAACACCCTCTAGTTTATATTTATTCCAAGGTTTCTATAACCTATCGCAGTTTCTGTTCCTATACAACAGAGCAAAAATTATTAACTTATTTCACTGTATGGTCATGAAGAACAGCTGGTAACCTTGACTGCCAAACACCCCACAGCTAGAAGCTGCTAAAGACAGCTTTGATGGTACAGGTTGTAACTTCCAACCCGACACATAATACACTCTCTCTGCTGAATAAATGCCTGTGTTCTTATTCATAATTATACTCAGTTCTGTTAGCGACATTTTTAATACCCACCTGGATTCACTGGAGATTTGATTTGATGTTCAATTCTTAAATTATCAGCAGTAACCTCAAACTAAAAAGTGCAGGCTGAGTAGAAAAGTCATAACCAAAACTAAATTTTACATCTGCCTTGTAGAGTGTCACCCCAGTCATCAGACTCTGGTAGTTCCTCTGGCACTACATCTTCTCTCTCATCCAAGGTAATTGCCCATCTGCTCCCACATCTTTTGATTCAAAATGACAGATATGGGATTTTGAAAAGCTATACACTGCTATAGTTTCTATATACAGTGCACTTATCTAGACAGAGTAAGATATACACTGTAGTCTGGTCTGGGAACCACTGTTTACTTTTAGATCCTGCACACAAAAAAGAAATGGGTGGAGTTTGCTTTTTTATCGTTTTCAGTCTGAGTGTGCTAAGAAAGACTCCCTTGACGCAAAGATAGTAGAGAGCTAGACTCAGACATTATGTGTTTCCGTTTTCACATTTGTTGATGGGCACATAAGAGGTACACAAAAGTGACAGACAATAGTCATTTGTGGAATGACAATTATTTTTATGTTTATAGTCTAATAGCAAACAGTGTCTCAGCAGATTTTGACATGGAGTATTATGGAGGCAGGAGTGATACTTAACACACTTCATAATCTTAAAATTAGGAAAAGTTTTGAGTAGACCACCTAGAAGAACACCAGCCTTTGATTCACTGGCTGCCTAAGAGATGGGTACAGTGGATTTAACACTTGGATACTTGCTATATTTAGTCATCTCTGAAATCTGCATATAATTGCTTTGGCATGTAAGCCCTGCTTTTTTGGTCAAAAGATATACTACTCTTTTGGGATAAATGTATATAATGGTTTAGCCATTTTACTAATTTCACCAGTAAGAAGATAATCCTAGAAAAATTATTTTGGTGATAGTATAACTAAAAAAAATAAAAGGTTCCAAAAAGGAAGATAAAGTAGTTTGAAGGAAAACAGCTCTGATGTTTTGTTGGGTAGAACAAGAATGTCAAGGAAACTACTTGATAATATTTGTGAATTGTTCTAACTCTAAGTTACACCTATATAACATATCAGAAAATTTTATTTATAATCTTTATTACCCTCACCTTTCTCAATTCTCCCCTCTACTAAGGAGGGTAAGCCCTGGAAACTTACTCAGACATACTTGCCAGCAGTATTCCACATAGATTTTATTAACAAGAGACATTTGGCATTTGAGAAGCTATTAATCTCCAGCTTCTACGTGGTGCCTGATTAGATTAATCAATCCTATTCTGGAATCCAAAGCATCACATAGAACGTGTGAAACGAGAGAGTAAGTAGGCTCCTCCTCCCGGATATTTACATCACACCAATAACGTATTTTCAGAAATTGTGAGCTTATGTTCTGAATAGGTAGATACACTTGTTTTCTGTAAGATCCTTGAAAATTCAAGTGAACGTAGTGGAGGAGGGAAGCTCTAGAATTGCCTAAGGTAGTCAGAATTTAACAAGTGCCTGAGGGAATCTGACTTTCTACCTTGAGCTTATACTATCCCAGGAAATGAAAATATAGCTGGAATCCTAATTAAAGATGACTCCTGACAGCTGTTCATAAGCAAGAGTTTATTTTAGTTTCTGATAACAGAAACTAAAAGTAAAGTGACAACATTTTTGTTTGAGACTGTCACTTAAAACTTTGCTACTAAAGCGGATCAGATATGCTACCCTCAAATATGCCACACTGGAATGTGGATTACTGTGAGCTGAAGGCAATTGAGAATTGACAGATTCAGAAAGAAGTCTTCTTGGGGCTTCCCTTGTCTTACTAAAAGCAGAAACTTCTGATAAATAAAGACTGCCATAAATCCCCTCTCCAGGGGAACTTTATGGCCATGGAGAAGACAGAGTCAGTACTGAGATGATTCTGCACAAACAAAATAAACAACCTTAAAAAAATAACCCTTGTCTTCCATTAACTTCCCCATATATTTACCTTCCCACAACTTATTGTCCCTAGAAGCCCAAGCCGCCTTTCTTTTATTTAGTCACTTCTTCAGAATATATCACTGTTTGTTAAAATGGTATGTAAGCTCTCATGTCTAACCATCTCTTTGAATTTTCACTTCTTTTCTGTGAAGTCCCCATACATTAAAAAAAAAATTAACATCAGTGAAATTTGTATGCCTTTTCTCCTGTTAATCTTTTGTCAATTTAATTGGTAGACTTCAGTCATTAAATCTAAAATGGCATAGGAAATGTTTTCTTTTCCTACATTACCTCCATAGAAAAAAAGTGACTAATAATATTTTCCCCTTTTGCAAGACAAAAAATTATAAGATGAGACAAAGTGACTGTCAGGCTTTTGATGGAGTTAGGAATAAAATTATTCATGAAATGTGGAAAGTAAGCTTATTTTCTAAGTCCCTAGTTAGTTGACTCAAGAATCTAATCTTGACCCTATAATCCTTATTCCATAAATTCTCATTTCTAGATTTTTATGGATTGGGATAAAGTCATGGCTGCCCAGGGCTTACTTATTCTGCTATTGCAATTCAGTGCAAGGTATAATGTAGTGGTAGAAGGGGAATACTGTTGGAAATATTTTTAGTGCCAATTCAGATCTGATATGAAATTTTAATTCTGATGTTCATTAATGTATTTTGCATGACTTATTTTATTGTTTTTCCTGTAAAACATAATTTTAAAAAAGATTTTGCTTCTATTATGGCCAATTACAGTAACCAATCAACTTTGAAAACACAAATCAACCAAAACTTAAATAATGGCTGAGTGGATTTTTTAGGATATTTGTATATTTAAAGCTTTCTGTATTTATTGCTGTCTATCAGGTAGAAGTAAGCATTGTCTGCTCAAATACTCCGTCAAGGTTTTTTTCCCTTCCTGAAAATTCTAATGTGAAGCTTCAGCTTCTAAACTTTTCCCTCACAGTCAGAATAAAACAAAGCAAATGAAAAGACCTGTAACAATGCTTCACACATAGCAATGCTTCAATAAATACTTAATTGTTTATCATTAGTATAAAATTTAAATTATTTTAAAGCTGTGGATATATCATCCTTTTTAAAATTTTTGCAACTGCCTTAATTGCTTTGATATAGTAGATACTCCAACATTTATTTTGAACTGGAATAAATTATAATTTGTTTAGCTGAATACATTCTATTTTATTACATAAGAAATGTTCAGTGTTCATATGAATATGTTCTTTTTGTTAATTTGCAGTTTTATGTCTATTTTTCTTCCTTTTCTTCATTGGAACATACTGCTATGTTAATGGGAACAACTGCTGATTTTTAAGGATAAGAGAGCTTTCTTCATGTATATTATTTGGTTGAAAAATATGTTATATAGGAACAACTAAGTGAAAACAGATAAAATAATACTAATAACCATAACCACATCCACATGACCTCAGGACCTTCAAGATGTTACATTTCGGGCTTCCCTGGTGGCACAGTGGTTGAGAGTCCGCCTGCCGATGCAGGGGACATGGGTTCGTGCCCCGGTCCGGGAGGATCCCACATGCCGCGGAGCGGCTGGGCCCATGAGCCATGGCCACTGAGCCTGCGCGTCCGGAGCCTGTGCTCCGCAACGGGAGAGGCCACAACAGTGAGAGGCCCATGTACTGCAAAAAAAAAAAAAACAAAGATGTTACATTTCAGTCACTTCACTCTACCTGTGAGAAGACTAGATGAAAGAAATGTTAAGAATTTGATCTGGAGTCTGTTCAAGAAAAATCTCTAATTTCAAACATTTTGCCATTCTTTGAATGTATGTGGATAGATGCCCAGAATTTATGGCCTTTTGTTTGCCATCTATGGATTTTGGGTGTTCAAGGATACTTGTTTTGGGGAAATGGAGAGCTGAACTGTTCTGGTTAGGATTGTAATGGTTTAGAGCTGGTGGCCAGAGAAAAGGGAAAGAGACAAAGAAGAGTGTAGTACATGAGAACCAAGAAAAGACAAATTCCCATGGTAGCACATGGCCAGTGAGTTTGAAAACAATGAACTCCTTGAGGTCAGGGGTTATGTCTTATTCATCTCTTTATCTTTAGTGCCTAACCAAGTGCTGGTCATTGCCTAGGACCTAAGTAAATGTTTGTTGAATTGAATCAATTGAATTAGTTTAATGCAGTTATACAATGGCCCTACTAGGTCAGGAATATTCCCTGTTTACATATGATGATATCAAGGCTCAAAAATTTAGTTAACAGAGGCAAAATTGGGAGGAACTGGGATTTGAATATAGTCTTCAGTAATCCAGAACCAGTAATATTTCCACTATACCAAGATTTTTCATAAAATGTTTTCAGTCCTGTGATAAAGTTGACCAAAAAAAGGGTTCTATGATTACAGATATTTGGGAAAACCCACATGCAGTGTTGCCTCTCCTGCAATTTCATAAAGCTTATTAAAATCTCTGATAAATCTTTTAATTAAGCAATTGTTCTAACTTTGTTTTTGTCAGCATTTCTTAAAGGTGGTTTATTGCAGTTTTCATCTCTTTTTTTGCATTATTTATTTATTCATTTATTTATTTGCGGTACGTGGGCCTCTCACTGTTGTGGCCTCTCCCTTTGCGGAACACAGGCTCCGGATGTGCAGGCTCAGCGGCCATGGCTCACGGGCCTAGCTGCTCTGCGGCATGTGGGATCTTCCCGGACCGGGGCACGAACCCGTGTCCCCTGCATTGGCAGGTGGACTCTGAACCACTGCGCCACCAGGGAAGCCCTTGCATAATTTATTTTTAAATTTAATTTTTATTTTATATTGGAATTTAGTTGATTTACAATGTTGTGTTGGTTTCAGGTGTACAGCAAAGTCATTCAGTTATACATATATCCATTCTTTTTCAGATTCTTTTCCCATATAGATTATTACAGAATATTGAGTAGAGTTCCCTGAGCTATACAGTAGGTTCTTGTTGATAATCTATTTTGTGTATAGTAGTATGTATATGTTAATCCCAAACTCCTAATTTATCCCTCCCCCAGTTTTAATATCTCTTTTAACTGAGTTATTTTTTTGAAGGGTTGGAGGAAGATGTCAGGAAATGTTCACTATCCATCATAGTAAAAGAAATTATAGCACTAGTTAAAAACATGATGAAATATCATAGTCACTACATTCTGGAAGAAAATTATTTTAGCTTACAGGAAGCTATTAAGAGAGTATAAACTAGTGGCTTGTAAGATTTCAGTACTTGTAAAGGTGTTTATGTAGAGCTTCATTAGCTCTCTACTTTTATATTTCCTAGAATGATAGGACCTAAAATTGGAAACATACATTTTTAGCATCTACTACTTCCCTGAAATAAAATAAACAGAAGAAATGGATCCTTTAAAAACATTGTCCAAATATTTGTCATTTAATTATAAACTTTGATACTTAGAATTGCAAAATCTTTTTCCATTTAGGGAGTTTATTATAAGTGTTGTATCATGCATTACTGCTTCCTGTCTTAAAGTTCAAACAGATTCAACTGAAGTTGAAGTATAAATACTACAGTCTTTAAAGGAGGTGGTTGGAAGTGAATTAATTGACTCTCAAGTAAATAGGCAGGCTGTGGAAATTGTATCTTATAAATGACTAGTTCTGTGGAAGATGTCAAACTAAAGTATTCTCTTTTCTAGATAAGATGTTTGACAATCACAGGCATATATCCCTGTTATTGATAGAGCTTTGGCGAGAGAAATAAGATATACTCGTAATGAAGTGTTAATGTAACCCATCTAACGTTAACACCAAACAAAGTCATGATGATTACTTTTGTTAAACAGATTTGGAATAAGATAGCTTATATTAATAGAGGTCAGGCAAACCAGACAAAACATATATTAGCATCCTGGCATTTTCACTACACCATATATAAATTTTTCCAAAGAAAACCTATCATTTTTATAAAACCTTTCCAGGTTAGAAAGGAAAATACAACTCACATTAAAGGAGAACATATTATTTTCTTAATAAAACATACTCATTGATTCCTTAAATAAATATGTACATTAAATGTTTATCATGTGCAAAATTGCTCTATTGTAGGAACTGAGGAGTGAACAAGGGAGATTAATAAACAGATATTGATTGAGCAGCTATTACTTTTAACATCTTTTATTGGAGTATAATTGCTTTACTTTGTTGTGTTAGTTGCTGCTGTATAACAAAGTGAATCAGCTATATGTATACATATATCCCTATATCCCCTCCCTGTTGTGTCTCCCTCCCACCCTCCGTATCCCACCCCTCTAGGTGATTACAAAGCACGAGCTGATCTCCCTATGCTATGCGGCTGCTTCCTACTAGCTAGCTATTTTACATTTGGTAGTGTATATATGTCAATGCCACTCTCTCACTTCGTCTCAGCTTACCCTTCTCCCTCCCTGTGTCCTCAAGTCCATTCTCTACATCTGCGTCTTTATTCCTGTCCTGCCCCTAGGTTCTTCAGAACCATTTTTTGTTTTTTTAAGATCCATATATATGTGTTAACATATATTTGTTTTTCTCTTTCTGACTTACTTCACTCTGTATGACAGATTCTAGGTCTATCTATCTTTCTACAAATAACTCAATTTCGTTTATTTTTATGGCTGAGTAATATTCCGTTGTGTGTATGTGCCACATCTTTATCCATTCATCTGTCGATGGACACTTAGGTTGCTTCCATATCCTGGCTATTGTAAATAGAGCTACAGTGAACACTGTGGTACATGACTCTTTTTGAATTATGGTTTTCTCAGGGTATATGCCAAGTAGTGGAATTGCTGGGTCATATGGTAGTTCTATTTTTAGTTTTTTAAGTAACCTCCATACTGTTCTCCATAGTGGCTGTATCAATTTACATGAGCAGCTATTACTTTTCAATTTAATGTCGAAGAAAGAAAACAATTTCCTCTACTGTTCTAGGTTCTTTTGTCTGGTCTAAGAACTAAATTGTCATGAGACAGATGAAAATCAAATTTAACTTTGTACGTACGTGGGCTTCATAAGAAAATGGGGCCTAAGGGCAAGTTAGGCAACTGAGGCTTATATGTCATCTGAGAGGAAAAGGGGTTAGGAGTCTGGGATTTCCAAGGGGAGGAAAACAATTTATAGGAAGATGAGGAAAACAAATTTTGGGTAAACAAATGTTTGTCATACTCTGCAGAGACAACTGAACACAGAGAGGACTTTGACAGAACAAGCCTTGCTAAGTTCTCCCCAGTCTACCACATCTAACTCAAGTTCTTTGTAGTTAGCTCTGTTGACAACTCTCTTCCTGGGGTTGGCCTCCTATCTAAATTCTTCTAGGCAGTTCAGGGGAGGAGGTAAAAGCTCTTCCTGAGCCTTTTGTTTCTTTAAAAAACAAAACAAAACAACCAGCCTAATATAACCATCATGCCAAAGAGACACATTTTGGCAAATTTTACTCTCCTACAATGTATTGTTACTTTTGTGATGCCAAGAGTCATATTCAAAACACATCCAAGAGGTTTGGTTGCAACCCAATAGATTACCAACATGTTACCAACTCAATAAATTATTTTTGATAGATGAAACATGAAAAGGTGAAAACAACACATTATGTTGTATTCTAACAACCTAAGAATGCAAAGAATAATTATTAAGGAATTCAGCACAGTGAGCTATCAAAGTGGATTGGAACACAGGAGAAAGACTCAGATAGAAGAGGGGCTTTACTTGGATTTCAAAGGTGAGAGTAGTTTGTTTGTTTCTTTGTTTTTTTTTAATGGGAAGTAAGAAAAACATTAGAAGACCAGGACTAATGCTTAAAACAGAAGCATTCAGAGATACAAGTAAAGGTGGAATATTGGAGTAAGGGGAGAGAGATAGTAAAGATGATTGCCGATTTGATGGGACAGAAAGATACCGAGATGGAAACTGAGATTGCAAATATACTTTTTAGTTGAAGTTAAATTAGGGGCAGGGGAAATCTAGTAGGATATAAATTTTAGCTGCTGAACATTTTTATCAAGGAGGAAGGCTCATTTCCACTCATTAAGAAATTCTCTGTAAGCTAAACTAGGGTTCGGTGAAGCCCTGGAAAGTGCATAGATTTGAGAAGCTATTCTGGAAGTTCACGTCTGATGTGAATGGAGGCCTGGTGTAAGAAAGTGCAAGATGGTGTGTAAGCTAGTTAGGCATGAGGAAGGGACAGATGTGAGAACATTTGAAAGGGAAATGCCGCAGGACTTATCAATTATTAAAATTAATATAGCAAATTTACTGAAAGTAAGATCAATATAAAATAGTGAACTTCATTTCTTATTTATCAAAAGAAAAATTATTACTTAACATAACAATGGCAATAGAATACTGAAGTACCAAAGAGTATATCTGAATGCTATTAAAAGCATGTGAATGTTATTAAACAAAAATTGTACTTTACCTAGCAACGAGAATAAGTATCAAGGAATATATTTAACAAAGGCATGTAAAACCTTTATGGATAAAATTATAAAACTGTCTTGAAGATATTAAATAAATAAGACAAATGTACTAGAGACATAAAATGCTCATTTGGTGTCATAATGATGTCAGTTTCACTGAAAGCATTATTTCAATACTGTGTAATTCCAAACAGAATGCCAGTCATTTTTTTTAACTTGAAAGGCTGATTCTAAAATGTATATGTAAGAGTAAGAAGGGGGAACTTTTGTACTTGGTACAAAAACTTAAAATAAAATTGTAGCAACTAAGGCAGTGTGCTTTTGGTTAAATGATACAAAACGTGAAAAATGGAACAGAAAGAAAACCCAAGATCAGATGCGTGCACACATAGGAATACAGTGTGTGAACGAGATGATATTGCAGACCACTAGTGAATAGGCAGACTACTCAAAAATATCTGAAATAATTATTTAATGGGATCTTTATTGTATACAAATACACAAAAATACATTCTAGATAGGTTAAAAACAAATGTGAAAAACAAAATGTAAAAATTTTAGCAGATAATTAACCTTGGGATGGAGGTGGGGGGGATTCTGTAAATCAAAGAAGAAAAAAACATTGAGAAATACAGACAAATTTAATTACATTCAAACTAAAATTTATTTTCAACAATGAAATCATATGAAGAAAATGTAAAAACTTTTAAAACACAACAAGGAAATGACAATAAATCCAATAGATAAAAGGAGCTAAAGACATAATCAGACAGTTCATAGAAGACATATGAATGACTCAAAACACATGAAAATGCACATCAAGAGTCATCAGAGAAATGCAAATTTAAATGAAAGGAGATACCAGTTTACATGTAATGTATTGGCAAAAATTTAAAAATCTGAAAATGGTAGAGATGTGGGCTAGGAGAATTAGTGGAACCTGCTTGTGGAATTTATCTCTGGAAAAAATAATGATATTACCTAGTAATTTAGATATGAACCAACACTATGACCTAGTAATTTTACTGCTAATCATATACTATATGGAAGCTATTTTCATGTGTACAAGGAGAATGTTCATAGTGACATTATTTATAGTTACAAAAAATTGGAAAGCACCCCTGGTCTATTAATGGGAAAATTAATAACCCATTTTGGAAAATTCATATGATGGAATAGTATATAGCAGTGAAATTGAATGAACTATACCTACAGATTATAACAGAGTCATAGAAACACAACATTGGATAAAATTCACTGAAAAAGTAAACTAGTGACGAATTTATATACTTACATTTATTAAGGTCTGAAGATAAGCAAAACTAAACAATATCTTATTTAGAAACACAAATCTAGGGAGAAAAGCAATAAAGAAAACCAGGGAATGGCAAATATAGAATTAAAAATATTGCTTACCTTTGGCTGGTAGAGAAGATGATAAAATTGGGCAGAAGCACTCAGAAGGCCTTAATAATATTGCTAATGTTTTGTTTCTAAAGATAAGTAGTGGCTTTTTAATAAATATTGTATTATACATATGTAACTATAAAATACATGTGGTAATTCTTTTGTATATGTCAAATATTTCATGAAACCTAAACCATGAAAAAAATAACATAGCACCAAAAAGGTTTGATAAGAGGCTACAACTATGGAATGACTCCTGAGTTTTAAGCCTGGTTCAGTGTGTGGAGTTAAAACACTGATAGTCATAGAAAATTTGAATTTGGAGTTGGAGCATTCTTTTGAGTATGGGATGATGACATATGGTTTGTTTTTTTGCAAATTGATTTAAGGTAAGGGTAAAATCATTAATTAGATAGTACAGTTCACATGGTTAGCCTTAAGTTTCAGATCACGTCTGGAAAATTTCTGCAGATTTAACAAACATCACAAAAAATTGGATACAATGCCGTGAGAACACATGAGTCTGTGGTTGCTAAGAAGTGTGACAGGTGCTTCTGCCTCCCCCCTGCATTTTGAACGGCTGGCATCTTTATCTTCTTTTCGTTCTAATTTCTCTGACAGCCTGCCCTGTCTGAGCTAAGTACGTCCTTTCCCTCTAACTATTTACCTAGCTTCTAATTTGACCCTATCATAATATCATTCTCAGATTATATCAAATTTGTTTGATTGGTTTCTTGTACGTTATTTCTCTCTTCCTCTAGACAGTAAGCTCTAACAAAGAAGAATATGTCTGTTTCATTTGCAATTGAATACCTATATCAAAGCCTGTTTGTAGACATTTCTGAATATTACCTTATGAACAAATGAATGAGGACTGGAACCAACCAGTACTGGAGAGAAAAGAGACAACTTTACACTTTGACACATCATTGAGAGCAAGTTTAGACTAATTCCCTGAAGGTTGGTATTTTTCTCAGTGAAATAGATGTGCCTTTGTATTATGCATGATCCAGGACACATAGGTCTCAAGGAATTGGACACCAGCCACATCTGATTTCTTTCTTGCATGTTGTACCCCTTGTGGTCTGAGGTTAGAAGTATGTTTTATGGGATCCTGAAGGAGCAATAGAGTCACTCATAATATTCCTTTGCCACTACTTCACCAGTATTGCTGTGTAGCTGCCACTATTATACCTTCTTTTGTTTTCCATTATGGGGTTAGAATATTGAATTCCAAATTGCCTCACACTGAGCTTTCTTATTCCCTTAATACAGGGGTCCCCAACCCCCGGGGTGGCCTGTTAGGAACCGGGTTGCACAGCAGGAGGTGAGCAATGGGCGAGTGAGTGAAGCTTCATCTGTATTTACAGACACTTCCCATTGCTTACATTACCGCCTGAGCTCCACCTCCTGTCAGATCAGCAGCAGCATTAGATTCTCATAGGAGCATGAACCCTACCGTGAACTGCACATGCAAGAGATCTAGGTTGCGTGCTCCTTATGAGAATCTAATGCCTCATGATCTGAGGTGGAGCTGAGGCGGTGATGCTCGTGCTGGGGAGCGGCTGCTAATACAGATTATCATTAGCAGAGAGGTTTGACTGCACAGAGACCATAATAAATCAACTGCTTGCGGACTCATATCAAAACCCTGTCAGTGAGTGGCAAGTGAAAACAAGCTCAGGGCGCCCACTGATTGTGCATTATGGTGTGTTGTATAATTATTTCATTATATATTACAATGTAATAATAATAGAAATAAAGTACACAATAAATGTACTGTGCTTGAATCATCCCGAAACCATCCCCCATCCCCTGGGTCCATGGAAAAATTGGCTTCCATGAAACCAGTCCCTGGTGCCAAAAAGTTTGGGGACCACTGCCTTAATACATGGGCAATCTTAGCTCCCCAGGTGCTCAGGCCAAGTCAGTCCAGCAGCCATGCCCCAGACTGTGACAAGACATTAATTTGTGTCTATACTGGGACCTCACTGTACACAGTTCCAAGTGTCAAGCCTGTAATTCCCCTGAAAGTAGCAAATTCACTTTCCAAATAAAAACGCAGACCAGACTACTGCCATTATATTTCCCCCGTGTATTTTACGGAGAAAAACACCAGCCTTTGGGGAATTAGTCTGCATTTGTTCTCAGGGATATGTGGAAGTAAAACGTTATCTCATTGCCCCCAGCATTGGTCTGCTCAGCACAGTCTTCATTCATTTGGCTGCTTGCTCTGCTCCAGTGAAATTCCTTTACCTGGCACCGAAACTTGCAACCTCTGATGGCTCATTTGTGATGCACAAAGGGACAGAGGTACTGGTAATTTATACTATTATAGTAAATAATCCTTATGGCTAGAAAGATCAGATCAGATTTTTTAAACTCAGTAGGACCTTGAATATGACAGTATAATTCACAAATAAATAATTATTTTATTTAACCTTACTATGCTATAGAGAGATGATACTATGTATTTATAAAATGGAACTCAAAACATTTTAAAACTTAGAGAACTAGTATTCAGTAATGATGGTACAGTAAAACATTTAGTTCTATCTCTTTACTTCATTCATTTTTTTTTTTTTTTCACTCAGCCAATCCTATAGACTAAGAATGGGCTGTATGATTTCCCTAGGCTTTCCAATCTAGAGAGATAAGGCACTTTAAAGCTATTTGCTCTGCTTAATTTATTAACAATTAGCAAATGGCTTGCACTAATATGTACATCGGACAATGCAAAAATGCAGTGCAATTTGTTTTGGTGGCAAAGTGACATTATTATTTTTCCAACTTACTGCAATATGCATATATACAAAGTTTCATGTAATCCTAGAAATACTCAGATTTGCATTCCATTCAAGTTGAAACCAAACAACAACAAAAACGTTTTCACCAAATATTTGCATTACTAGACAAACCTGGAGATGTAACAATTGCTCAATAATCTGAATTGATTAACTTTCGAATAATAACTTTGTAGGGAATGAAACTTGCACCCCAGAATGTAAGTTGGTGTAGCCACTATGGAAAACAGTATGGAGGTTCCTTATAAAACTAAAAATAGACCTACTATGTGATCCAGCAATCCCACCCCTGGGTATATATCCGGAAAAAAATGAAAATTCTCATTTGAAAAGGTATATGCACCCCAATATTCATAACAGAACTACTTACAATAGACAAAACATGGAAATGATCCAAGTGCCCACCAACAGACAGTTAGGTTTAAGAAGATGTGGTGTATATATACACAGGAATATTACTCAGCCACAAAAAATGGCTGAGTAAAAAAGAATGAAGAAAGAATGAACTAGGGCTTCCCTGGTGGCGTAGTGGTTGAGAGTCCGCCTGCCGATGCAGGGGACACAGGTTCGTGCCCCGGTCTGGGAGGATCCCACGTGCTGCAGAGCGGCTGGGCCCGTGAGCCATGGCCGCTGGACCTGCGTGTCCGGAGCCTGTGCTCCGCAACGGGAGAGGCCACAACAGTGAAAAAACATACTGAAAAAAAAAAAAAGAACTATTGCCATTTGCAGCAACATGAATGGACCTAGAGAATATTATACTTAGTGAAGTATGTCAGACAGAGAAAGACATATATTACATATATTACATATATCACATTTTATCACTTATATGTGGAATCTAAGAATAATACAAATGAATCTACATATAAAACAGAAACAGACTCGCAGACATAGAAAACAGCTTATAGTTACCAAAGGGGAAAGGGAGTATGGGATTAACAGATACTACTATACATAAAATAGACAAGCAACAAGGATTTACTGTATAGCACAGGGAATTATATTTAATATCTTGTAATAACCTATAGTGAAATATAATCTCAGAAAAAACTGAACCACTTTGCTTTACACGTGAAACTAACACAATATTGTAAATCAACTATACTTCAAAAATAAAAGCTAAAAAAACTCCAAACAAAACAAAACAAAAAAACCTTGCTGCTCCAAAATATCTCTCTGGCATACAGATTATTTTAAGCTAAAAACAATCAAGGCCCAAAGACTCAGAAAGAAACTTTGACCTTCCCCCTAACTGCCTAAAAGAATGAAGATAGAGGACCTGTTCCAGGAAAGGAGCTATCACCATAGGTAACTATATTATGAGCCAAATGAAGTAGACAGGGAGAAACCTAGCAAAGTCTGTTTGTTAAAATTCTACTCTGTTTCCCATTGTCTCTGCATGAACCAGAAAACGTTTGTTCACCAAATATTTGCTTTTCCATCTCCATGTCAATTGCCTTTCTCCCCTTTGGAGTCCTAAACTGCTACCCCTAACATCCTCTTCGGTCTTTAGCTGAAGACGTTATGTAAGGTGAGGGTTTCAGCCATTTTGGTAAGTTAGCTCATGTATATGTGTTATTAAACTTCGTTTGATTTTTTTTCCTGTTAATCTGTCGCATGTCAATTTAACTCTTAGAGCAGTCAGAAGAACCTAGAAGGGTAAAGGAAAATTTCTTTCTCCCTGACCACTTCATTTTTCCTTGATTTTTATGGCTTGTTTCTGGGTTACTAATGTTTTATCTCAGGATATTATGATCCTTTTACAGGTGAGAAAATGGAATTGTGTGGAGGTTAACTAATGTGCACAAAGTTTAAATAGTGAATAATTTGAGCTACTATTCAAAGCCAGGTCTGTAAGCTTCAGAACTTGAGCACTAATCCAATGTATTATATAGCAGTCAGTCAATGAAACTTTGTTTAATTTAAGTGAATGTTACTACCTGAGAATCAAAGTGCCAAATTCTAAGCTGAAAGGATTAATGAAGTTAATTTAGAATTTGAGAGAAAGGCAGAATGATTATAATGAAACTTGAGTCTCTTCAAAAATGCTGAACCATGTTATTTGTGTGTGACTGCAAAATAAAAAGAATATTTATGAAACAATAGAATAAACAAAATAAAATATAGTTATACACTGTGTGATAAATATAAAAAGTACTATAGCAAGAACATTCAGTTTATTATTTAGAAATTCTATGGCAGGATGGCTTGGCCTCTATTTCCCATATATTTCACATATGTTTTAATGTAATGTCCTACATTTCCCACTGGCCCTACCAATTGGTAGCCTAGAAGCTTTCACATCTTACAGTGCATTGCTGGTTTAGGAACAACTGCCTGGTAAGCCAAGTGGCTTACAAGGGCACCCATGTTGAATAACACTCTGACCACTACCCTAGACAAGAAGGAGTTAGCTGCCTGAATAGTTTCATCAGTAAGTGCATTTTATGCTGTTATTGTAAGTGAGGTCTGAGCTACATTGCATCTGGAAAGTGTTAGGAAAGAGAGATAAGTTGTCACTGATTATATTTTTCCGATTCACCATGTGTGTGCATGAGGATTCTGTTGCCTGTTAATATGTCTCACATACTAGTAGAAAAGAGCAAAAGAGAAGCTAGGAGTACAGCGTGGAGTTCTCTCTAGTCCTTCCTGGATTGTTTCAGTGCAACTATTAACAATAATCATTGTTAGAAATGAAAAAAATCTGGGGCAAGTACAAACGGGGACATGATGCTGGGACAACAGTTAAATTGGGGCTGTTGTGAGCAAACTATGATTTATGCATGGTCAGGTTTGCTGATGACACCAAAGTATTCCAAAGTGTATGCAGAAATGTCTCATGCATGTCTCATGATTTTTTTGATGTAATAGGATGGGGCTAGTCTCATTTGATGTTTTGTTTTTCAAGTTCATTAAATGATATATAATCTATTATTATTCTCCATTTCGTCCCTCAAGAGTTTTATCTTCTTTAGTGGAGAAAGCACACATTTAATTTAAATCCACCAATATAGAATTCAAAGCATTAAGATAAACCAATTAATTCAGTGCTTAAGAATAGACAAAGTGACTAATAATATCAGCTTCTGAAAAATGTATAAATTATAACACTGTCTTTGCAGGACAATTTCACAATATATGATCAAGTTGAAAATGTGTATATTTTTCATGCCAAGACTGGGGTTCTTGCTGTGTATGCCGAGACATATTTATCCATTAACACAGAGACTCTTTCACAGTTTTTGATTAAAGATACAATATGATAATTTATTACTAAATTAATTAAATGAAATCTTTAAAATGAATTATGTAAGCTATATGTTATTTTCAATGAAAACACAGCCAGTGTAAATTTTTCAGTGAAAAATAAGTACATTGCTGTGAATATGGACAGACCGATTTACCAGAAAGCTAATGAAGCATAATATGCAGGGCCCTTCACTTGAAGGGCTGTCCAGTGCTTGGCTCTGCCCCTGAAAATACGTATGTGATATTGTAGTAAAGCTTTTCACAAAACAAAGACATGTCTATATGTTCATGTCTATATACATATATTCTAACAAACAAGTCAGAAAGATTATACTCTAAATGCATAAGAATGATTATTTTTAGAGTTGGGAAGTAACTTTCAGAGCCTGGGGTTGAGGCTGGAAAAGTTTGAAGAAGATTTAACTTTATATACATTAAAATTTTCTGTAGAATGAGTATATATTATTGTATGATTTATGCGTTTGAAATAAAAATGTTAATTTTAGATATCCAAAAAACAAAGAAAATACGTGGCAGAATTTTATTTTCTTGTCAGGTATAGAAAAAGGATATCAAGTCAGTAGAAAATATTATGAAAAATAGAATTGTGGCTTAAAGGATAGTTGGAAAGTCTGCAACATACTTCTGAAGGAAGCTGCAGAGAATGAAGATGGAGATAATAGTTTGAAACGATATTCAAAAGGATGAAGTCTGAGAATGTTTCTAATAAGTAGATAGGTGAGTTTTCAGCTTGGAAGTAACCTACAAGGACTAAGGGAGAACGAATTCTCCTCCTGAATCTTGAAACCCTCCCTTTGTCATGCTGTGCAGTCCCTCCATTTAGCGGAAGAGTGTACTTCCTACCTCTGGACTCTGTATTTGGCCACGTGTCTAGCTTTGTCCAGTTGTATGTGTGCAGAAGTGAGAGTGTTAGGTCTGGGTCGACCTGTAGCTCAGTGCTGTGTCTTGCCAAGTCTTAACTAGGTCAGCTGATCCCAAGACTACCTGTAGATTCATGAGTATGAATGAATGTTCTTTTAAACTACTGAGTTTTGGGGTTGATTATTTTATACAGCAATAGCTTGACTAATACAAGTGCCATATAGTAGGCTTGACATAAAGGATAATAGAGCTATATCTTTAATCTAGAAAGTTACGCATGGTAAAATACTCTTTAAGAATGTGGGCAGAATAAAAGAGACTAAAATGCCCAAAGACATTAAAACTACTACTACTACTATTACCAAAATAAAGGTATCATGGATGAAATAATAATTGTATGTTTTAAGTATCATGTAAGTGAAAATCTAACAATTTCAGCACAAACTGATAGGGAAAGTGCTTAATCACAATTGGAAAAGTCCTCCAAGAAAATTGAACAATAATGACTTTAAGTGAGTTAATATTTGCAAAGTGCTAACAAGAGTAATCTGGACCATAGTAAATACTCTATAAGTAAAATATTTTCAAAATAATCTTATAGAACTTTGAGAACATATTTACTATCACACTGTTGATTTGAACATAAGCCTACTGGAGATTGATCACAGAAATACAAAATATTAAGTATATAGTTGAACATAATCAAAAAACTTAATCTGATAAGTACAGAGCATTATATGCAGTAGATAGAATTATATATTTATTTCAAGAAAACATAAGACATTTAAAAATTTATTATATTTAAAGTTACTAAGGAAGCCTCACCTAATGTCAAAGAAATGATACATGCAGACCACTTTCTCTCACTACAGTTAAGATACAATACAATATGAAAGTATGAATACCTCATATATTTTGAAGGAACAAGTTATTTAAGAGAACCCATGGATTAGTGTGGATGTCAAAATGGGGTTTAAGACTGAAGAAAAATAAAATATTGCGTATCAAAATTTGTGAGGTTTATTCAGTGTATTTAAAGATGAATATATATGAATATACATGAATACGAATATATATGAATATGAATATAAAGAGGATATATACTCTTAAAGAATATAAATATATATATATATATATATATATATATATATATATATATATATATACACACATATATACTCTTAAAGACAGTGAGTGACGTGGCGGGTTTGTGGTAGCTGTGGGAAGGACTTTTGGTTGATCAACACATCC
This sequence comes from Aethalodelphis obliquidens, assembly GCF_003676395.1. Lineage (NCBI taxonomy): Eukaryota > Metazoa > Chordata > Mammalia > Artiodactyla > Delphinidae > Aethalodelphis > Aethalodelphis obliquidens. Next base: position 1,724,206 of record NW_020838017.1, read on the forward strand.
AGGAGGAGATCCCTGAGCAGAGTGCGGCAGGTCCTGTTTGAGGCCATCCAGGAGGCTGGGATGGAGGAGAGGCAGTGCAGTGGTGAGTGGGAGTAGACAAGCCACAGATATCCAGGGCTTGATCATGAAGCATCTATAGGTCCTGATAAGGACCTAGAATTTTATTCTAGGGGCAATGGAAAACAAAAAGACGGATTTGAAGAGAAGGATAACGTGATATCTCGTGCTTTTTAAAAGATCACTCTGGATGCTGCAAGGAGATGGAATTGTAGGGTGCCAATCATGGAGGCCGGGAGAGGAGTTTGGAGGCTAGTGCAGGAATCCTGGTCTATGATGACCCAATCTTTGCCTGTCCCCCCAGCTTGACCTCACAGTTATCTCTCAAATCTATTACTCACTTGAATAAATAGGCATTATTTGAAGGCTATTGGTAGAATGACCCCCCTCCCCTTCCTTTCTAAAGGCCAAATGTTCCTGGCACGTTTTATACGAATTTTATTCTCATAATTTAATCATTTGACTTGTCTTTCTTTGAAACCTCTCCAAATTATGTACATTTGTCTAAAATAGTGGCGTCCAAAAATAAAACCAGGGCTTCCAGAGTGTCTGAAGTAAGATCAAGACAGTTAAGTGCAGGATACATATTTTTCTGTTGAAGTTAATATATTCTGATGATTCATACAATTGTCTTTTTTATTGAAGATTCTTTTGCTGGTGGCTTTATAACGTGTACGGAGGAACTGGTCATTTGAGAAGTTTGTCCATAGGAAAGCTGTTGTCTTAGGTCGGGGTTCCTAAGAAATAGACTCAGGGAGATTGTGTGCAGGAGGTTTATTCTGGAGTACTTGTTAGCACTTGTAACACTGTAATGGAGTGAAAGAAACAGGACTGGGCTGATGGAGAATCTAACCTGCAATAAAATTAAAGCAAAGGTCTCAGCAATTTCAGAACTGCTCTAATTTGAGACAATATCTGGTCTTCATCCTTCTGTATTCACCAGTCACTGTATGCTGGGTGTCCCTGGATGGAGTTATAACCTTGACCATGGCAGCCCCCTTTGCCCTACCCAGAAAGGGACTGAGGCATGAGCCTTTTCATTCACCAGCTGGTGAATGAATACCTTGGGCTTGAAGAGGGGTTCTGGGCATCCTCTATGGCTGCTTACTGATTTGTAGTTCCAAGCAGTCGTGATAAATAGCGCTTATCCTTTTGTGTGTCTCATCATTCCAGAGTTGTTACTCTAAATCTGACTGTGACAAATTGCTCTGCTTAACTGTTCATTCCTTACAGCCAGCCAAGATTTAAGCATCATCCTCATCCCTTCTGCAGATGCCTTCTTTCTAACCACATCTTGTGCTGTGTGTCGAATGTAGCACTTCTACTTCTCTGAACTGTGCTATGCTTTGATTCTGAAATTATAAAATGGGACCAAAAGCCAGGAAAGCAGTCAAAGCTCTTTCTACAGTAAAACAGTGCATCCAACAATATAGAGAGTACCTATTCTATCACACTCATGTTTATTTTGCCATGCTTCCAGCAATTTTCCTGAACGCAGGAAACTGTAATTGTCCTAATAGTCCTGAATTCTACAACTGGCATTTCTTATTACATGCTTATTGTAAAGCGTGGTAAGAGAAGAGGCAGAATAGAGAGGATTATGGACAGTAGTTTACCCCTGAGCTGCTGTTGGGAATAGCAAGGGATCACTCCAGCAGCCTGCAAAAGTGGTTTAACCTTTATTTACATTGCTTTGAGCATAGATTGTTAATCTTTGAGGAAATGAAATGTTGACATTCTTTTGCCTTATTTTGGATACTAAGGGCAAACTTGCAAACTTCTTCGTTATTGCTATGGAAATAAGGAAAAACAAAGAAGCACAATTAATTCCTAAACAAAGGACTTTTAAGTGAGTGATAGTATTTATCCTCCATGAGTGCAAATAGGAATAGGCTGTAGTGACATTTTCATAGCTTACTTACTAAAAATTGTCATTATTTTTCTGTTTCATAAAATTCTTTAAGAAGAATATCTCATTAAATATTGGTGTTCAGGGCTTACCTGGTGGCGCAGTGGTTGAGAGTCCGCCTGCCGATGCAGGAGGCACGGGTTCATGCCCCGGTCCGGGAGGATCCCACCGGGAAGATCCCACATGCCGAGGAGCGGCTAGGCCCGTGAGCCATGGCCACTGAGCCTGCGCGTCTGGTGCTTGTGCTCCGCAACGGGAGAGGCCACAACAGTGAGAGGCCCGCGTACCGCAAAAAAAAGAAATATTGGTGTTCAGAGTGTCAGGCCTGATTTTTGTATTTTCCTAAGCATCTCCCATCACATATAACTAGGAAAAAAGGATCACTCTCTCCTTTGAATTCATATGGCAGTTGGGATTATGAGTCAGTATCATATATCAGTAAGAGCAGTCTACTGGTCAACAGAAAACTGGGTGTGAGTTTGCGTTCTCCATTTATTTTTTTAAATGAGTTGAGCAAGGTAGTGTGGAAGAAGATTATCCAGGGCACAATAAACTTACGCCGTTATTTGTAATACTGTGACATGAGAAGAACTCCAAAGCAGTGTCCTCTCTTGGAATAGAAAGGTGGAGTTTTTATACAGTTTTAGGCAGATGCATAAGCTGAAGTTCAGCTAGTTTTAGGAATAGTTGGTCAAAATGGTTTTTGGAAAAGGCAGGAATTACTCTTGCAGTTCAGAAGTTAACGGTTGGAGAGTTCAGGTTTAGCAGGAAGGCGGAGCAGGGGCTGTAGCGGTAGCTAATCATGTACAAAAGTGGAGGGAAGGAAAAGCTGAGGGGTCAAAGAAATGCTAGACCCACGGGAGAAAGTTTTAGTTTTACAAGGTCTCTTCTGGGCCGTCCTCTTGGTCTGCAGGGGAATTGTAGCTCTGCTCTGACTCTAAAGCAGTTACATCACTTGCGTCCCTTGCCGTCTCAGACTCACTGAGCGTCACTGCCATTGGGGCTTTTTGCAGCTTTTGACGCTGTAGTTGGACTTCAACCATTAGTTGAGTTCATAGCTGTGCAGGAGCATTTAAGAGTCAGGAGAAAACCCGCGAACTGTGGTGAAAACAAGCACTCACGTGAGAATTATCAGAAGGCTTGGGACCATGCCTCTTAGACCAAATCCTGCCCCACCTGGGATTGGGAAGGAGAATCGATCCCATCCCTTCTGGAGTTTGTAGGTAAGACAGGTTTAATATCCATGGATTTGTGTTCATTCTCTAGCTTTGTCTACAGAACCAACGTTAAAAGGAGAAACTTTAAGAGCTTCATTTTAGCTATCAATTTTAAAGCAAGAGAGAACAGGGGAAATGGCAATGAGGAAAAGAAAGAGAAAAAGACTAAAGAAATTGGCAGTCCGAGGCCTGGGGTCTTGATCTAAAGGTCTTGCACAGAAGGAATTCATTGGATGCTTGATCTGAAGTTCTTGAGAGAACTGTCTCCTTTGTGATGAAGTTTAATTCTGCCGAATCTGGAAGAAGTTCTGTTTTAGATCTCCTGGTAGTGTGGGTATACAGGAGCTAACTGTAGGAAATCTCTTAAACTTTGAAACAAGAATCCAGACTTTAAAATAAAACAGTGGAAAATACCTTAAAAATAAAATTAAATACGATATGATACTTTATTAAGTAAAAAAAATGAAATCCGAGCTACTGTTGAGGTGGTGGTTCGGGGTCTAAGGGTTATGCAGTCAGTCCTCTCCAGACCTCTCCCCGGAGGTACAGTAGTGCCTGTGGCCTCCAGCTAGATCTTATGAACAAAGTTCTTAAAAGGCTCTTGCGGGGAGCAGAGTATAAATTTCCATATATGTGTGTGTGTGTGTTTGTACATGTGTGTATAATGCAAACTAGAACATGTCAAGTGCTGCAATACTTAGAAGCAAATTTTATGGCAGTTCAAGAGGGAAACATTATCACTACCTATTGATATGCATCATGTAAACAAAAAAATCTCAAAATGCTGTTGATGATTGTGAAACTAATGGTACGGTCCAGTTTGGGAGGAACAGATAGTGAATGGACAGGTTTAGTGAAAGACAACTTGAAAAAACAGATTTTGGACAGTCTGCTATGCTATGCTAATGAGTTACCTTGTAGGCAAAGGAGAGCCCACTGAAACTGTTTGATCCACTAAGAAAAGATTAAAGTTATTCTTGGGGAAGGTTCCTATGGCAACAGTGTGTGGTTTGGCTTGAACAGAGAGAGCCTGGTGACATGAGACAATTTAAAAGTTATTGGAACAGTCCAGATAAGTTATAAGGGTTTAAACTAGTGAAGTGGCAGTGGGAATAAAACAGAAGGTTGTGTGTGTGTGTGTGTGTGTGTGTGTGTGTGTGTGTGTAGAGTTTTAGAAGCAGTTTATTTTAATCTGCAAGGCTTTGTGACTAACAATACTTGGAAGGGATAAGGGAGAGAGAAATTTAAACACAATTTTGAGGACATCTAGGAGGAGGACCATCTAATGGTCCCATTAAAAGAGATAAAAGCAACAGGAATACAGTCAGGTTTGTGTGGTTGGCAGACATCTCAGATTTTGATTTTGCACATAGCAAAGCTTTCATCTTGTCACTAGTTCTCACTGGTAACGTTGTTAAATAGAGTGCATCAAATCAATCCTTTTGATTAACCTTCATTTGTGAAATGACTGTCAAGCCTGAATTGTGTGTAGTGTTATCTTCTTGCAGTGTATACTTTTAAAATAAGTTTCACGCTAGCTTTTATGATGACCATCAAGACAGCCTGCACAAACAGGAGGTTTACAAAGCCATTTATCCTGAAGACCTTAAAAATTCTGAAAAGTAGAAAAGATGCCTGTATTTTTATGTTAGAAGTAAACTTAATAACATAGAAGCACAGTGTAGTACTGCCAGCCGCTCGACAGCTTATTTTGGTGCAATGATAAAAGGACAGTTTAAGTGGAGAAATGTTCCTTAGATGTTATCACAGACGTTCAAAAGAGCAGCAGCACAACTCAGACAGACATGGATGGTTCTTCTCCAACTTTTGTACCAATGGTGCAGTTTCTAATATGAAATAGAGTCTCTCAGTATTGACCACCGCTTTTGTGGATGTTCATTCTTCCTCTGTGGGCACACCTGAAAACGTGTCAGAAATCCTCAGCTACAGATTCGTTGTGGATTATCCGGTAGAGCTTGGAAGAGAGGGAACTTGCACATTTTGTAGGCTCAAAATTAAGGGTGGGTATTTTAAATTTCAAGGCAAACAATTAAAAACATTCTCCTTTGTCATTGCTAATTTGCAAAAAGAAAGATCTTCCTGCTTTTCTGTAAGTCAGGAACTTATTCAATATATTTGACTCCGGAGAGAAAAAGTAGGATTTGCATACTTTAGGAGGAAAATCAGAGCTATTATCCCAAAATACAGATGTGCATATAATAGTCCTTCATTTGGGTACACGCTGTCTAAAAGACAGATTCACAGCCCTAAATCAATACCCACAAAATGTATTCCAAAGAAGCCTCAATCTCCCCCACCTCTCAAACTCCAACCAACTCTGTACTCCAACCCATACTGATTTTATCTTTCCCCACAATTCCCTTTCCAGCCTCCCATCTTGGACATGATGCTTCTTTTCTTTTCTTTTTTCTTTTTTTTTAAACACCTTTATTGGAGTGTAATTGCTTTGCAATGGTGTGTTAGTTTCTGCTGTATAACAAAGTGAATCGGCTATACGTATACATATACCCCCATATCTCCTCCCTCTTGCGTCTCCCTCCCACCCTCCCTATCCCACCCCTCCAGGCGGTCACAAAGCACCGAGCTGATCTCCCTGTGCTATGCGGCGGCTGCTTCCCACTAGCTATTGATTTTACATTTGGTAGCGTGTATATATGTCAGTACTACTCTCTCACTTTGTCCCAGCTTGCCCTTCCCCCCGCCCCCCTCTGCCCCCCACCCCATGTCCTCAAGTCCATTCTCTATGTCTACATCTTTATTCCTATCCTGCCTCTAGGTTCCCATCTTGGACACAGTGCTTCTTACACATAAACTTTTCTTCTCATTTACTTAGTAAACATGTTTATTCTTTTAGACTAAATTCAAGTATTAGGTTTTCTATGATCATTCTGGAATTTCTTTAGGCAGCATCAGCTTTAAATTAAATGTAATTCTGTCATTCTGTTTCCCATTTGAACATTTAGCACATTAGTGTGTTTTCATGTATTAACTTTTCAGTTGGTCTGTCTGTTCTGCCTCATGATATACTTCTAATTCAGGACTCCCACAGAAACTCAATTATGAAAGAAAAACAATAATTCATAATAATTATTATTGACAAGTTATTATGTATCAGGAGTTCTACATACAGTATCTCATCTAACCTCAGAGCAGCAGTCTATGTGGTAGGAATTAGTATCCTTCATTTGCAAGAGAAATAAAGTCCCATAGAACAGTTAGGAAGCAAACCCTGCTTTACCTGACTCCAGAGACCTTGCTCTTAAACACAGTAATATATATTCCCTTTCTAGCCAGTTATTAAATTATACATGCCTTTGTAATAGCTTGATCAATTTCTAATTTATCTTTTTTGAAAAAACAGCTGTGACACCTAAGCTTAGTATGTGAATATTCATACAAAAGATGAGAATGAATCCTATTCCACTACTCATTTTATTTCTAGAGGACGTTTGAAAAATTGTACTGTGAAACATTCATTTTCAGTCAACTGTTGTAGCCACAGAAAAGAGCTTGTCGAGGTGAGTAGTGATGAGTAATGAAGCAGTGCCTATTATAAGCAAACTCTCAATAACGTATTGTTGAGTTGAATATAATGGATTAATTGTGCATGAGAATGTGAGTTAAAAGTTTTGACATTTTCCTAAAACTGCTTTTGACATACAAATATTGTTCTCACGTTGCTGAACTTGTATGTGCTTAATGAATATGTATTATTGATCACTCTTAGCACTTTATGTGGGGCTTCTCTAGCAAAAACAGGATAACAACTACTTAAATGGATCATACTCAAGCTCTAAAAATTAATCAACTAGCATTATTTAAGTTCATTGTGAGCTAAAACAGAAAGGAGCTGCTAGATATAAGGGAAGAGTATATAGATGAACTTTCTAAAACTGCCAGTACTTTCTTCTTTCTCCGTGTAGTTGTGCTTGAGACTATTGGATTCCACTTGGAAGATGCTGATACTGACAAAATGCTCTCCTTAACCAAATTCTAGCCAGGCTCCTCTGAGCCATCTTCTCCATTGGGTCTCAACTCTGGTCTATAAAGACTTGAACAAACACTAACATAGTTTCTGATAGCTCAAGCCCTCATCCCTAGGGTGACCCAGTCCCCCTTAAAGTGTCAGCCTGAGAAAGCTCCAGACTACCAAAAGAATTGACTGTTCTAACCAACACCTGAGGATGGACCCTCGACCACCCTTTCTTAGGGCATTTACTGAAAAGGGCTTGCCCTTGTGAATCCTTCCTTTGTCCCTTCGGGATGTTTACGTGTCTCCTACAACTCAGGAGTGTCTTTCCCAGGGATCTGAAGGCCATCCTTTGAAATGCAGTCATCAGGAAGCATAGGGCCTGTCTCCCAGTCCCTGTGGATGGACAGAATCCTAAAGTTGATCATTGCCAGCTAACAGAGGAAGCTGGCTCAGTCGTATTTCGTATTTACCCTGACAGACCCTTGGCATTTTTACTTTTCTGATTCTACCGAGCTCCTGCTTAACCCCTTCCCTATTCCCTCATTCTTCCTTCAAAACACGCAGTCATCTCTGTACAACTTGACACTGGACTTGTTTCCCTATTGAAGTACTTATTACTGATTAAAAATCTGTCCTTAGCCATTTTATCTAGTGTCCAGCTTTGCTTATCTTTTTTTTTTGCGATACGTGGGCCTCTCACTGTTGTGGCCTCTCGCGTTGCGGAGCACAGGCCCCGGACGCGCAGGCTTAGCGGCCATGGCTCACGGGCCCAGCTGCTCCGCGGCATGTGGGATCCTCCCGGACCAGGGCACGAACCCACGTCCCCTGCATCGGCAGGCAGACTCCCAACCACTGCGCCACCAGGGAAGCCTGGCTTTTCTTATCTTTGACACTAGTTTTGCAAATGTTTGATCTTCATTAAACCTAGATACTAGGGAATTCAATCTGGATTAGTCAGTTTACTGTGAAGTAAGATATCAACTTTAATGTTAAATAATGAATAGCTGAAGGCAAGAGTGATCTGCATCATACAGATAATTGAGATAATATAAAGAATATTGGCAATGCTGTCCACTTTGACTTTCAAAGATAGACACATTCTAAATATACCTTTACTACATAAAGTATTATCTCTGAGAGACTGAACATTTCTCCCTAACTTCACTGAGTATAAATTGGCTCAGTTTTCTATGTAATATTATTTTGTTTATGATGAATTTAATGTTTATTCTTTGGAAAAAAAAGAACACACTATAAGTAGGGAAATCATACATATACTCACCACCCTTCATTGGTCACTGTTAATATTTTGTAGCTTTTCTGCCAAATTTTTTCTGTTTACTTATAATTAATGTTACATCACAAAAAAGTCTCATGTGTCATTAACAAGTCTCAAAAACCTGTATTTAGTACCCACATAGTATCCCAATATGTGCATGTATGCAGTACAGTTCATACAATCACCCCTCAATTTATACTGGTTCTGATATACTTTCTACAGAATAATGCAGAAAAGAGTATCTAGGTATGCAAATAATTTTATTAATTGGATTATTTTAGGCTTCATTTGTAGAAGTGAAATTATTAATACAAAGAGCAGAAATCCTTTATGTTTTTGATGTATGTTGCCAATTTCCTTTCTTTCCTACAAGTGTGTCCCAATTTACGACCACTTTGGAAGTATAAGAAATTACTTCCTAGGGACTTCCCTGGTGGTGCAGTGGTTAAGAATCCTCCTGCCAATGCAGGGGACACGGGTTTGAACCCTAGTCCGGGAAGATCCCACATGCCGTGGAGAAACTAAGCCTGTGCGCCATGACTACTGAGCCCGGGTGCTGCAACTACTAAAGCCCGCGTGCCTAGAGCCCATGCTCCGCAACAAGAGAAGCCACCACAATGAGAGGCCTGCGCACCGCAACGAAGAGTATCCCCTACTCACCGCAACTAGGGAAAGCCCATGCAATGAAGACCAAATGCAGACAAAAAAATAAATAAACAAAAAGAAATTGCTGCCTATACATAGTCTTAAAAATATTACTCCTTTGTTTTAAATCTTAAAATAATTTGGAGAGTACTGACATTCTATCAACATTGAATCTTGTCATGAAGAGTAACAATTTTGTCTACTATTGTTCGTCTTTATATTCCTCATTAAAATTTTGTTTGCAAAAAAAAAATTACTCCTTTTAAATTTTCTCTCATCTGATGGATGAAAAATGGTCTTCTGCATGTGTATTAATTTATTTGACTATTGTAAAGTTGTATTAAATCCCCCAAAGAGAAATTTAGGATAAAGACGAAGCTGTGCAGTATAGCAAGAAAACCATAACGAAGTCTTCCTTCCTAGACATAATTTCAAACTATAGAGATACTTATATCCCTTGAGAGGTTTTGTCTAACACCACCTCACAGAAAGAAAACATCACATTCCTAAACTGTTACCTCTTGTAGTTCATTTAAACCAGTGGATCTCAAATATTCTTCAGCTAGAAATCCTCATTTCAAAAGGAATCCTATGCAGACGTCCAAGGCACAATAATGGCTCAGGCTGAAGCAGAGTAAGGGCCACAAGCTTCATTGGTTTTGTACTGCTGATCAGAGAAATGCCTGAATGGGCTACAGGGAACCTCGCTTTCACACCCCAGATGTGGGTTAAAGAACAGCAAACGAAATGGGGGCAGAGAGAGATTACACAGTTTGTCAAATGTCACACAACCATTAGTGATATAGCCAAAATATCTCATGATGCTTTATAGACTTACATATATCTTTGTATATTTTCTCACTTTTTTTTTCCCTCCTGTGTCCCGTAGTCCCTATTCTATTTGGCAAGAGAACAGTTTTCCCAAAAATGTGCTATCCTATCTGTTGGCAATATTTGCTTCAAATATTAATCATGCCTAACTTCACAGCTGTAGATTTCATGCTATTCTCATAATGCAGGTTTTATTGGTTCCTACAACATACTCATATGCAAATATTGAAGAAGAGAGAAATAAAATGACAGGTTAAGTAAATGAATGGAAATTGAATGAACTTTAATGTTCCAGAAGAGGTTGCATTTTTTCAAAATAAGCATAAAGTGGTTACTTGAAAGAAAGAAGCATGAAAATGTTGGTTCCTTCTAACTGTTTATGGGACATTGGTAGCTTTCTGGTGGAATTCATGTCAGGGCCTGTAGTTTTCTTCCACATTGAAGTAACGGTTTTTATTACTGATTTGGCAACTTTTACAGCCTCTCAAAATACTGAGATCACTGTTATGGTAAAAACAATTTTTCTTTATTTCACATGAAGGTAATAACATTTTTTCGTTTTCTTCTTATCAATTAATCTCATTTCCTCCTGACAATTTAAATGGTATTACAAGCGCTTAGAATTTGCGATAAAGAAAATTTCAAGAAATACATAGTTTATTGTTTTTTTGAGACTTTAACTGGGTCTCTGTCAGCTAAGTAACTAGACTATGACATCCTAGGTCAACTCACTTAGCTCAACAGGGTTAAAGTTCTGAGCAGTTACATGCTTTATGAATCCAACATATAATTTGCACTCAGTCGTGTATATTTGTATCTGAATTCCACAGCTCAGCAAAATAGTCTTGATTCACAGTGACCTCTGGGCCTTTGTGTGCCCCATTAGCTATTATATATCAACAATCTTTTTCCTTTTCAGTGTTTCCTCTTACATAATAGTGCCTAGAATCCTGGTAACTATATTTCTCAGGACCTCTGCCAGCAATCATAGGCATCAATTAGATACACTTGCTTGAAATTTGGGAGGTGGAAGACGAACAGAAGCTGTTCGTCTCTTGGCAGATTTAGGCAGAAGTGTGAATGTCAGTCGGTTCCAGCAACTCTGAGAGTCCCCCTGTGCAGGGCATGCAGGTAGCTGAGCTCATTGGCTGTCCTCTCTTGCTATTCCTGATTTCTTGAACATCAGTAAGTAGTATTTTTCCTGACCTTGATTTCTCAGTCTCCAGGTGGTTTTGAGAACTGCTAAATTTTCTTCATGGAATGCCTTCCTTCTTGAAATACCTGCTGTAATATCTGTTTTCCTAATGAAACACTGATAACACTACTTTCCTTCATTTCTGAAAAAACTGATAAATTTCCTCCTAGACTAAGTCATTCTGTGTTTGCTAAGTCAGGTAAGACATTATTTTATTCACTTCTCAATTTAACGTGACATATAAACTTCTTGGGTGGCCAGAACGTGTGTGTACTATTTATGAAAAGCATTGCCCATGGTACTGATAAAACATGAAGATGAGTAAGATTCAGAAGCTTCCAGAACACATGTGGGAAGAGAAAAAAAACACACAACTTACATAAGACAGACACTGAAATGAGAGGCATAGCAGCAATAGAAATAGAAATTAAAAATACTTGAACTAGGGCGGTATGGGGAAGTTTCATAAGGGACGTGAAGTTTATATGTTAAAAAGTTGGGGAAGGGCTACTTTAGAATTCAATAAAAGGAAAAGAATAGTGGTATGGACATGTATGATATACTTGTAAAATAGTGTGAATTTCCATGATGGGTTGAAGGTAGGGTCAGAGCGAGAGATGTTGGGACCAGTTGGTAGATGACTTTGCCATGCCAAGGAGTTTGTTCTGTGTTCCATAGTGAGGAAACTTTCAGTAATATTTGAGCATGGTAATAATATTGGCCTTTATAACATGAACCTGTTTAGGAAAGAATATTGAGCAGTATCTACACTTGAGGTGAGTGGAGGCAGAGTCACCATCAATAGAAAGGTAGCTTGAAAATTTGAGGTGTTAGATATATGTTTTTCCAGACCATCTAGAGAAGAGAGATTGAAGAGTTGAGGATGAAAACAGCATCTATTTGTTCTTGCCTTCTGCTCATCTCAAGTGGAATGAATCCAGAAATTTTCCTATTTATGACAGCTACCCTGTATCTTTGATAAATGGAAAGTACCTTAAAGGAGCTGCTTTCTTCTTTACTCCTTGCCATTCTGCTCTCAAATGTTATTACTGAATCTCATTTACCTGGGGAAGAAAGGAGGCAAAGAGAGCTGCCGCACAGAATCAGTCACTCACTGGCAAGAAGAGAATAGATTTCGAGCACAATGCTCCATCCAATAGAAGGCTTTTTTTTTTTTTTTGCGGTACGTGGGCCGCTCACTGTTGTGGCCTCTCCCGTTGCGGAGCACAGGCTCCGGACGCGCAGGCTCAGCGGCCATGGCTCACGGGCCCAGCCGCTCCGCGGCACGTGGGATCTTCCCAGACCGGGGCACCGTGTCGCCTGCATTGGCAGGCGGACTCTCAACCACTGTGCCACCAGGGAAGCCCTTAGAAGCCTTTCTTGTTCAATTAGCCTAAACTCAAACATTGTCAGCTTACCTCTATCCTTCTGTCAACTTTCTTACTCAATTTAGGGCAGGGTTACTAGTTTGGAATTAAAAACAGGGATTTCATAGGCACTAACAAATAAACTACTAAAGGCATGATAGAGTGAGTTGACAAACTGAAGCTATAGAACTCTCATATTTAAAGAATTATTTACAAGAAAGAAAACTGACCTTCCAAGGATCATGGTGAAAAACATAGAGTGATTCTAGTAAATGTCATAATGGCAAAGCCTGGGGAGAATGATTTGTTTTTTATTGCCACAACGTTTGATCCAGGGCACTGGGAGTTTGGGATAAAGTGCATTCATTTTCTTGTGCCAATGCATAGCTAGTGTGCTCTAGCAAGCCACTTAACTCAAGATTGGAAGGAGCACCGCTGAGAGAGGTGGTGTGGAAGAGTAAATGGGTAGTGGATGAGACAATCGGGAAACGGGTTCCAGGACTACTTCTGATACAGGCTTATTATGTGCCTTGAGCAACTGATTTGACTCTGCGGGGCATCCATTTTCCCACCTACGTAAATTGATGAAGTTGAACTGAGGGGGCTTAACTTGAGTTTTTTGCTCTCAAAAATTTTATCACTATGATGGAAAAAATAGTATATATACTTCAAAAAACTCTTGTATGTGGTTCTTGAAATTCACCTTTATTTCTCTCAGGGCTTCCTTTTACTACTTGCTTTTCTTTTTCTTCAAGAATATCAAGAGTAATGTGCCACCATCTCTTCTACAAACTTCATTTTCAGGAGACTTAAAAGATGATTTCCAAAGATTTAAGTGCTAAATTTCTGATGGGAAAAATCTTTTGATGGGGAAATCTTTCTGATAAAATTATACTTACCATTTTTGTTTCTGAAGGAGGCTTCAAAATATTGAATAGGGAGTGGGGGATGTTTGTCAAAGATATTCCTATAAGAATTTTAGGTGCTTGGGAATGTGTTCAGATTAAACTTTGAACTGTCTGGCAAATGTTTATCTGATTTAACAGGGAGGATGGTTACAAATAATCTGGGAACCATGTTCAGGCCGATAATGGGACATCAAAGCAAATATTTTTTTGGTAAATATCCCTTTCTTTACCACCAGTAATTAACATGTAAATTGGAAGATATGTTACTTTGACAGAAATAGCATTGCCATTTGATTTTTACTATGGATTACCTACATTTAATATTTTATTCTATTCATCAACTTTAAAGTAGACAATAAAAATTTGTGATTTCCATGTGTGTTGAAAATTGACTATATCAAGTTCACAAAGGGAGAATGCATTTGGCTTTGTTCTACTTATAGGAACCATTGTATTTTGTTAATTTGTTTTCATTGTTTTTCATGCTCACATTATTTGCATGTTGTTTTCATTTATTTGCAATGATTCTGGTTAACTTCTCATGAATATATGATTCTGAGTTTTCTCTTTGTAACATCGAGCAAGTGATTCAATTTAAGGGAGATTTTTTTTTTCTCTTTCTTTACTTTCTAGGGTGCTGTTATCCCTTTCTGAATTGTGGAAAGCCATCCTTTTTAGAACTTTTAGGACTTTTAGAACTTTTCTCTAAGTTTTGCCGGCCTCTTACAAAAAGGAAACTCCAATCTGGAAAAATGTGGCAAGGAATTGAAAATACCTTGCACAAAAGAGACAAATAAGCAGATATTTACTAACATTTCACACCATGATACTAGCTATTGAGGAAAAGGGTTCTTGCTCTATATTACATTGTCAGTCATCAGATACCAATGGTGGGCATCTTGAGTTTTTGTGTAGTGAGATGATCCAGATTTCTTTTAGTTTTCAGCGCCAACTTAACAAAAGTCAAAGCAAAATAAATAATGCTATTCAACTAGATAATGCATCTCTGAGGAAGCTGGGATGACTATCTAGAAAACTGTTTTTCATATGTCCATAAATAACATTTCTCTGAGTAGCTTGAAATCCCTGTCTTCTGTTCCATCTGCAGCCCTTCAGGCTTTGGCTGTCATGCTTTTAATAACCAGCTGCCATTTTTTCCCTTGTGTTGTTTTCTTCAGAAACAACTTTTCTTGAACTATAATAAATATTCAAAAACTTGTACAGCTCAATGAAATTGTCACAAATTGCCACATTTTTATAAACAGCATTCAGATAAAGAAGTAGGACGTGAAGCTATCCTTACATCTAGTGACTTTCTGTACCCAAAGCAACTATTGTCTTGGTCTCTAAGAGCATAGGGTAGTTTTGCCTGTTTTTGAAATTTTTATAAATGGAATTTTATATTAGGCAGTCCTTTTTTGTCATTAAGTTTATGATATTTATCCATTTCATTGCATATACTTGCAGTTTGTTCATTCTCAATGTTTTATAGAGGTTCACTGATTACGCTATAGGTTATTTTTTTCACTCAACTGTTGATTATCATTTGTTTAGTTTCTAGTTTTTTTTGTGTTTTTTTTTACAAATAGTGAACATTTTTACAAATAGTGAACATTACAAATACCTGAACATTTCTGTGCATGTCTTCTGGTAAGTGTGAATGTATATCTATAGGATATGTACCTAGGGGTGGAATTGCTGAGTAATAGGCATTGCATATATTTAGTTTTATTAATTATTTTCAAAGAGTTTTCCAAAGTGAATATATCAATATACATACCACCAGCAATGTATGAATAATAGTTTTACCACATTCTCACCTAAACTTGGTATACATTTTCTTCTCCTTTTCCTTCATCTTTTTAAATTGTATCCATTCTAATGGGAATGTAGTTATATGACTTTGTGTTTTTTGCATTTTCCTAATGTCTAATGAGGTTAAGCACATTTTGTATGTATTTTGGCTATTTGAATATACTCATGAATTTCCTGAACAAGATTTTTTGCCCAGATTTTAATTTTATTTTGACTTTTTCTTATTAACTTGCAAAAATTCTTTATATATGGTGGATACAAGTCTTTTGTCAGATATCTCAAATATCTTCTCCCACTCTGCAGCATGCCTTTTTCTCTTTATTAATAAAAGTCCTTAATATGTTCTGATTCATCAAAGTTTTAAAATCATTTATGGTTATTTATTTTCCCATCCTGTTTCAGAAATTTTTGCCTCCTTCAAAGTCCTGAAGATATTTTTCTGCTTTCTTCTGAATATTTTGTTTTACCATTTTCAATTAGATATGCAATGAGCACGGCATTAATTTTGGTGTGTGGCATGAATTTTGGATCAAGGTCCATTTTTTTCAAAATGGATATCCAATTGACACATCAACATTTATTTTAAAAATCCTTCCTGCATTGCAGTGACATCTTTGTCAAAGTATACATACATGTGTGTGGTTGCTTCTCTTTTTTGAGCAAATACAAAGCTCAGGTAAACTAAGAAGTATAGAGTGGTTTGGTAAGTGTGTGTGTAAGAGTTGTGTGTGTGTGTTTGTGTGTGTACTTGTTTTAGTTCCTTTGAGATATAATTTACACATGACAAAATCCACTGATATTAGATATACAGTGATGGATTTTTCTAACTGTATACAATTATATAACCTCCATCAAATTCAAGATATAGAAAAGTTCTGTCACTCTGAAAAGTTTCTTCATGCCCTTTCTCAGTCAGCTGTCTCCAGACTACCAGCCACAGGCAACCACTGATCTGCTTTCTATCACCATAATTTTGTATTTTCAAGAATTTCATATAAACATGTTCACACTATATGAAGTTATACTAGACTTATTTCTATAGCATATATGTATCTGAGATTCATTCCTGCAATGTGTGTACTATTATTTGAGGTTTTGTTGAGTGGTATTCCATAATATGAATATGCCACATTTTGCTTATGTACTTACTAGTTGATGGATCATTGTGTTGCTTCCATTTTACATTGTTATGACTAATGCTGTTATTAATATCAGTAAATAAGTTTCTGTGTAGACCTGTTTTCTTGCATTTCTCTTGGGTAATGTTTCCAATGAAACACATTGTAATATATTGTTCTGATACAATGGAAATGTTCCTATAGCCACATTTTACCATATGGTAGCCACTAGCCACAGGTGACTATTTGGAACTTGAAGTGAAGCTAGTGTGATTGAGAAACTAAATACGCCACCTGTGGCTGGAGGATATTGTATAGCGCAATGCCATGAGTGGGATTACTAGGTCAAATGGTAAATATATGTTCAATTTGATAGCATGTTGACATAGTATCCAGAGTGGTTGTACAGTTTGTCATTCTCACTAGCAATGCATGATAGTTCTAACTGCTCCACATTCTTGCCAATACTTGGTAACGTCAGTTCTTTCAGCTTTAGATATTCTAGTGGGTAGTTTTAGAATGTATTTGCCTAATGAGTAGTGATTTGGTGCATCTTTTCATGTATTCAGTGGCCATTGTATACCTTCTTTTGAACTATCGGTACAAATATGTTGCCTGCTTTTATTGGATCATTTGTCTTATTATTGAGCTGTAAGAGTTTTTTGTTCTGGATGCAAGCCAGATTTGTGTTTTGCAAGTATTTTCTCCCAAATGTAGCTTATCTTTTAGTTAACCTAAATATGTCATTTAAAGAGTGTGAGTTAATTTTATGTGTTACCTTGGCTAGGCTACGATACCCTGATATTTGGTCAAAAATTATTATGGATATTTCTGTGAAGGTGTTTTATTTTTTGGAGGGGGGGTTAGATTGACATTTAAATGGGTGGACCAAAACTTGAACTGCAAGTCTTCCCTGGGTCTCCAGTTTGCTGGCCTGTACTGCAGATTTTGGGCTTGCCAAGCCTCCACATCACATGAGCTAATTTCTTAAAATATCAATAAATCCCTATCTATCTATCTACAATATCTATCATCTATCTGAATCTGTCATCTAGCCATATCCTTTTGCTTCCGTTTCTCTGGAAAACCATGACCAATACATAAAGAAAATGTTTTTAGTTCTGACAAGGCTCATTTTGTTGATTGGTTTATTCATTCATAGATTGTGGGGGTTTTTGTGTGTGTTCTGCTTACGAAATATCTCCTTACCCAATGTCACAAAGATTTTCTCCTGTTTTGTCTTCTGGTATGGCTTTAGCTCTCATATTTAGGTTTATGATTCATTTTAAGTTTTATTTCTGGTGTGAGGTTAGGGTTTAGTATTATTTTCCACATAGATATCCTGTTGTTCTAATACCATTTGTTGTAAAGGCTATGTTTACTCATTAAATTACATTTAAACCTTTGGAGAAAATCAATTTACCATGTAACTATGGGCTTATTATTGACCTTATTCTGTTCCAGTGATATATATATATATATATATATATATATATATATATATAT